>NW_004754924.1:1607577-1620314 GCF_000188695.1 Salpingoeca rosetta | reverse complement strand
CACACAACAACAACACACACACACACACACACACACACACACACACACACACACACACACACACACACACACACACACACACACACACACACACACACACAGCGCGACCGCCTCACCTCCCACTGACGCGGAACGAGGAGAAGCACGTAGTACAGCGGATACAGCCAAGGCAGCCAACTGCCCGTCAGCAGCCACCCAGGCAGCGCAAGCGCAACGCTTTGCAGGATCTCCCCAAGATAGTTGATGTGGCGCGCAAGGCCCCAAAACCCAGAGTACAGGATTCGCGTGTCGCTGATGGTGTGGGGCTGGATGACACCGAGGAACGGCTGCTGTGGGTCCACTTTGAACGTGTACTTCTGCAGGTTGGCGCCACGCGTCAACACCCATCCAAAGAAGAACAGAGCCACAACGCCAGCCGCTTGCAGCACCGACAAGTCTGCGTCTGCAGTGGGCGGCGTGATGAGGGGCCACACGCCAATGGGGTAGAAGAGCGGATACAAGGCCCAGCACCCCCACACGAGCTTGAATCCCAGCCGCTCCGCAAACAGGTCGTACGTGTACAGGTGCACATGCTCAAAGTACAGGTACTCGGCAACAAACCAAGAGAACAGGCCTACGTATGCGGCCATGGCCACTTGCACATGGCCGTCCCCGGTTGCGCGCATGTGCGCGGAGGTTGCGCTGAGCAGCACCAGCTCCAGCAGCACGGCGCCGTACACGTACGAGTACATCTTCCAGTCAAGGCCAAACGTGCGTGGATTGAACTGCACGCCCGAGAAGAAGTCGGTCAGGACCTTGGCGAGGCCGTGCTGGCCCTCTGGTGCCGTGTCAGTGCCAGTGCCAGTGCCAGTGCCAGCGCCAGTGCCAGTGGCCGTGTGTCGCGACGTGATGGGCGAGGACGGGTGACCGTGGGACCGCGAAGAGGACCCAGGTGTCGCGCCACGTGGCTTGAACTGGTCGACGGTGAAGGTGCGGCGGCGGTGGCTTTCCCTCTCTTGTGGTGAGAGCTGGAGGCCAAGCACCAGCGCCAGCACCGATGCAAGAAGCCCCAGCACGTTGGAAGCAACAGCGACGCTCCAGAACTCGTCCACGAAGAAAGCTGGCGACACAAGGCCCAGTCGGGCAGCCAGCAGGAACGATGCGACGACGATCACCAGCACACGCAGCCCGTTGAGCTTGTACATGAAAGGCTTTCCATCCCGGTCACACACATACCCTGGCGTCTCCTTGCACGGCAACCCCACATACAGCGCAGCACACACCACATGCAGTACAAGCACTGCCACCCAGCCTTCCATCATCTTCGTGTGTGCTATTTGTTTGTGTTTGTGTGACTGTTGGCGATTTGTGAATGTTTTTCATGGATAATCGACACGAAATTGAAATTTCCGGTTCCTGCACAGCAACGGCACCAAACAAACACACCACCCACGACAACGACAAGACCTTGTTCCTCTGACCTTTCGGCGCACGACGCAAACCACACGCGCACAAGGCCTTCTTCTTGACAGGGAACCAACCACAACAGACACTATGGCGTTTACTCAGCGTGGCGAGTCTACCCTCAAGCGCGATGCAAAACTCAAAGCAGACCAAGCAACGGTGTGTGTGTATGTCTGTCTGTGTGTATGTGTGTGTGTGTCTGTCTGTTTGTCTGTCTGTCTGTGTCTGTGTGTCTGTCTGTGTGTCTGTGTGTCTGCCTGCTTGCCTGTCTGCCTGTCTGTGTGTATGTGTGTGTGTGTCTATCTGTCTGTTTCTGTGCGTCTGTCTGTGTGTCTGTCTGTGTGTCTGTGTGTCTGTCTGCCTGCCTGCCTTTTTGTGTGTCTGTGTGTCTGTCTTCTCAGCTCTGCAGCACGATGCGCTGCCAAGCTAACATCACGCACGCACGTGCTGCCATGCCCTTTCAAGGATCCCATTGAGAAGCTGAGGTACCGGTGTTTGGAGCGTGGTGCCGGTGGCATCTCGGGGCTTGGCCGCATCTTCCGCATCATGGACGACAACGGCAACAAGAAGCTCGACTTTGACGAGTTCAAGAAAGGCCTCCACGATTTCGGTGTGCACCTCGACGACGAGGAGGTATGCTTTGGTTGTGTATTGACATTTTGTGGGCGCCTGTGCGATATGCGTGATGTATGTGTGCATGTGTGTGTGCGATATGTGTGATGTATGTGTGTGTGAGAGAGAGAGTGTGTGTGTGTGTGTTCGCGCGCGCTCCGAACCACGTCTTCTCCACCTGACTGCTTCCACCTGTGCCATGCATCTGTCCTGCTTCCTCCATCTGCTGATGTGCCCACAACAGGAATACCATGATTGCTTCGACCGGTTTGATGCCAACGGCGATGGGAACGTGGATTTTGAGGAGTTTCTTCAAGCGCTCAGAGTACGACATAACGTAACCGTATATTTTCGTGCATGTGTGCGCAGCCGCGTCGCTGACGCGTGTGCCAGCTACATGACAACACCACCATCATCAGCACCAGCACCCCCGCCGTGAGCGCCAGCTTCCTCAGCGAATATGTGCAGTACTTGCAGTGCGCTTCTCACTCGTTCGCGATGTGCCATGTGCATGCATGCCTTGTTTGTTGCTGCAGCCACCAATGTCCTCCCGACGAAAGAAGTTAATTCGGCAGGCATTTTCCTTGTTTGACAAGAACAACGATGGCAACATCACAGCTGAGGACTTGGAACAGTGCGTGCACCTGCACTTGCACGTGTGGCTGCGCTTGTCTGTGCTTGGCTACGTACCACCACAACTGCCCCCCTTTTCCGTTGACACACTTGGCAGCTCAAGTCGCTTCTTCTGCTATCTCATTTTGCTGCCGTGTGCACCCTTCTCCTTTTGTCGCCCCATACCAAGCGACTACAGCAATGCCCTGCTCACCTTGTCACCCACCCACACTCACCTACACTCACCTACACTCACCTACACTCACCTACACTCACCTACACTCACCTCCACACACTTGCCCTCTTTGCATTGTTCGCCATTGCAGGGTGTACCGTGTGGACAACCATCCCAAGTACATGAATGGCGAGTGGACAAAGGAGCAGTGCCTGAATGAGTTTCTCAAAACATTTGAGCAGAAGGGCGTGGTGGATGGGGTGGTCACATATGAGGAGTTTCTCAACTACTACGCAGGCGTCAGTGCGTCCGTCGACGACGACGCCTACTTTGACCTGATGATGCGGCAGGCGTGGAAGTTCTAGTTGTGCTCTGCGTCATCGCCACTGCCTGCTCTCAGTCATAAATGGTGCTGTGTGTATGTGTGTCTGTCTGTGTGTGTATCGGTGTGTGTACGCGTGTGTTCGACTGCCTTCCTTACGACGTTTGCTTCCACGGCTTGTTACGGTGTATGCATGCACCTTATCATACTGTTCTTGGTTCCCATAGCCTGCTTTGACGGCTTCTGTTACCTGCCATATCCACGCCGTTGCCTTCCTTTGTTGCCTTCTTTCCTCCAGAAGAGTAGAAGATTCACAAGCCACATGTCTGTATGTGTGTGTGTGGGGGGGGGGGGTGTATGTGTGTGTGTGGGTGTGGGTGTGAACTGGATGACAACGCCACCATCGCCAAAGAGGAGCGAATTATTTTTCTGTTCACTGGCAACGCCGGCAACTACGCAAGACCGAACGATGGTGGTGGTGATGCCGAAGAGATCCTCCCTCGCTGGTGTGCTCTTGGCATGCTTGGTGCTGGGCTGCTCGCTGCAAGGCAGCAGCGGCACCAAGTACACGGACGCAGACATCAAGCGAGCATACAATGACGGCTATGCAGACGGCATGCAGTCAGGTGTGTGCTTGGAGGAGGAGGAGGAGGAGGGGAGGGATGGTTGTGCTGGTGCTGTGAAGGACATCATCGCTTGATGTTATGCAGAGCAGTTGATGTACTTGGACTTGGATCATGCGTGCTGCCCCACTGCTTGCAGCTGCTCACATGAATACCTGTGTTGTGTGTGTGTGTGTGTGTGTGTGTGTGTGTGTGTGTGTGTGTGTCTGTGTGTCTGTGTGTGTCTGTGTGTGTGTGTGTCTGCGTGCATGTGTGTCTGTCTGTCTGTGTGTGTGTGTCTGTCTGTGTGTGTGTGTCTGTCTGTTTGCTCCTGCCCACCTCTCTCTCCCCCTCTGTCTCACTTGATTACGATCTCTGGCTGGTCGACAGTGCTGCGGAACTATGGTGCCAGCCTGGACATCGACAAAGGATCCTCGATTGATGTGGAGATTGAGGATCAACAGGGCAGAGAGCCCGGCACAACAGGTGCTGGTGCCAGCTGCAGCGCCTTGCGTGATGGCCTCTCTGCCTATGGCATGGATAACAGCGACGAGGAGCCCCAAGTCTCAGTCACCTCCGACGCCACCCAGCTCGGTCGCTTTACGTACGTGCATGTGTGTGTGTGTGTGTGTGTGCATGTGTATGGACATCACATGGCACACACACACACACACACACACACACACACACACACACACACACACACACACACACACACACACACACATATACTGTGTGTCTTTCTCTCTCCAATGCGCAGACACGGCCGTCTCTGTCGCCCCCCTCCCTCCATCTCTGCAGACCGCTTGCTTTAACTCACTGTACGGCCTCCAACTCACAGACTCCTATGGCCGACCACAATCTACACCGCCGAGTTTGACTTGGACAAAGCCGACGTGCTCCCTGCCGTGTTGGGTGCAGTCCACACACACCACAAGGTACGCAAATGTGTGTGTGTGTGCATGTATGTGCGTGTATGTATGTGTGCGTGCGAGTATGCGTCCAATCCTTGTTCCGGCCTTGAATGTGTTCACTGCGCACACTCACTCCGATGCCCCACTCCCAATTCCACGCCTACCACCCACACAATCCCATGTACACCACGTCTAATCGCATGATGCATACACAGGCGGACGCTTCTTCTTCTGACACGGATGATAATGACGATGATAATGACGATGAGGACGTGATCCGCGGGTGGGTCAGCGATGAGATGTTGGAGTGGCGTGATGACACCGTTCGCGCGTTGGAAGCAGCCGTCCTTTCCCACTTCAAGGCCGTGCTCGAAGCCGATAACCCAGGCTCGACTACCAGCAACCGCGTCAACGTGCTGCTGCAAATGTGGTCGACGGTGCTTGAGGACGGCGGGTTTGAGCTTCCTGTACAGCACGCGGGCGACTTTGGTGCACACTGGACAGGCAAGCTGGTCCTCGACGCAAGGTGCCCGCCCATGGTGTCTGAATGTGGACCTGTGTGTGCGTGTGTGTGTGTGTGTGTGTGTGTGTGTCTGTGTGTCTACGTGTGTGTGTGTGTCTGCGTCTGTGTGTCTGTGTGTCTGTGTGTCTGTGTCCGTGTCTGTGTCCGTGTCTGTGTCTGCTGCCTGTTCACCTTCACGCACCACCGAAACATTCGCGCGCCCTCCGCATCACGAACACTCACAACCGCACACACGCACACACGCACACGCATACACTCACCGTCGGTGCAGCACCACACTGGTCCTGATGTCCAAGGACGCGAGCCCTGCGCAGGGGTGGAAGTCATCGCAGCACCGTGTCGCCCTCTCGTCTGGCGACATTGCCATCTTCCCGGCCGATATTGTTCACTTCACCCTCCCTGCTCCCCCTGCAGGCCTCACATCAATCACCTTCAACATCAAGGTGCGTGGTTGTGTGTGTGTGTGTGTGTGTGTGTGTGTGTGTGTGTGTGTGTGTGTGTGTGTTCGACTGTCTCCAGGTCTCTGTCTGTCTTTCTTTATGTGTGTGTGTGTGTGCACGCATGGTTCTGCTCGTCATTCCCGATTCGGCGTCTGTGTCTCTGTTGTGCCATGTAGCATTTCGCCACCCCTCCTCAACCCGCTTACTCACGTCACCACCATCGTCACGGCCTTGACCATGACCATCACCACCACCACCACCACCAACAGGTCATCAGCGAATCTCCCGACGCCGGCAGCCCAGGCGTGTTCTGTGCAAACTGCATCAAGAGCGTGCTAGTGTAACGTGCGCCCTTCAATACTCACACATTCCCCCGTTCTCTTTGCGCTCACTCAAATTACACCACCCGCGTTGAGGTGGAGGTTCACCGTGCACAATCAGTAAACACACAGTCTTTGCTGTGCATGCATGTTGCGATGACAATCGATGGGGATTGTGACACACACACACACACACACACACACACACACACACACACACACACACACACACACACACACACACACACAATGAGGATGGCTCGCTGTCGTTGGTGTCGGTTTAATACTTAGATAGAGAGAGAGAGAGAGGACACGATCACTGCCACCCCTCGCGTGGAAGGAAAAGGCGCGGTACGCCTGGTTGCTGGCTTTTGGGTGATTGACCCAAGAACTGCCATATCCTTGTGCGTATGGTTGTGCGCAAATGTTGCATGAACACAAGCAAGCAATGAAATCAATGTACACAATCTGATGTTCCCAAATGAAAGAGCTATGACCAGCAAAGCTAACGGCTATTCGAGCACCACACACACACATGCACACACACACACATGCAGACATGCACCGCACAAACACACACATTCAGCACTTCTCCTCGTCATTGCAACCACCACCGCCTCACATCTCCCATTCACACCTCGAAAATATTCGCCTTTCACTCTGCACAACACCATAAAAAAACGCCATACGCCTCAATCAAACGCGTGCTCCCACATCTGTAATCGATCACATACACTCCCGCGTCGAATCACACGCGCCTGCATCTCCCTCGCATCATCATCACCACCACCATCACCGTGTTCACCATGCACATTGCCATCATCACCACCACCGCGCTTGCTGTGTGACGCGGCACCGTCCGAACGTTGTGGCTGCAGATGCTGCTGCGGCTGCAGATGCTGTTGCTGCTGAGATGGTGTGGGCGAGGGTGAAGGTGGTGCCTGAATGTGCAATTCAGAGTGCTTCTGCCTTCGTCGCCTCAGCTCGACCAACCACGACGGCTCTTCGTGTGCACTTCCGCGCGCATCGCCACTGCTGTTACTGTTACTGTTGCTGCCGTCATGGTGCTGTGGGCGTGCCCGCTCTGCAAATTGGAGCGACAGATAAAAGGGGGTAGGCAGCAGGCGAAGGTGTGAGTGAAACGTGTTTGGTTGAAGAGGAACGAAACATGACACGCAGATGCGCACATGTACACAGCCTCAATCAAACAAACACACTCACACTCACACGCTCACTCACTCACACTCACTGAAAAAGCAATACACACCTGGTGTTCCGCCCGTGATTGTGGCCGAGCGGTTTCTTCGTCGCTCCATCAACTCTTGCTTCCACAATGGCATCGAAGCAACATTGACATCAATACCATGTTGCTGTTGCTGTGGTTGTTGTTGTTGCTGTGGTTGTTGTTGTTGTTGTTGTTGTCGTTGTTGTTGTTGTTGTTGTTGTTGTTGTTGTTGTTGTTGTTGTTGTTGTTGTTGTTGTTGTTGTCGTTGTTGTTGTTGTTGTTGTTGTTGTTGTTGTTGTTGTTGTTGTTGTTGTTGTTGTTGTTGTTGTTGTTGTTGTGGCTGCTGTGCGCTCCTCGCTGCCCCCTGTCTCTCCGCTGCGTTTGCGCGATTAAGCTGCCCACCACCACCAGCGCCAACACGCAGCTCTCCCTCCTCATCGCAGATATGCAGCCGCTTGGCCAACACATCTGCCAACTCGCTGTCAGCCCCTGTCTTCCCCTTGCGTGCGCCATCCACATCACGCCGCTGAAGTGACGACGACAATGTGAGGCTCCTTTCTGTGTGTTCAGCAACTGCACGACCACGCTCCAAAGCACCATCATCATCACCGCCACTACCGTCGCCGCTGCTGCTGCCAGTCCGCACCAGCTTGTCTGTTCCTGTTGTCGTTGTTGTTGTTGTTTCTTGTGCTGCTGTTGCTGTTTCTTGTGCTGCTGTTGCTGGTGTTGTTCGTGGTGGTGGTGGTGGTGGTGACGTGTGTGCTGCATCGCTTGTCTCTGCTGCTGCGGTCGACAATGCGACAGTTGTGGTGGCTGGCGCTGTGGGGGACACACTGCCACTGTACGTGACGCTCTGCACATCCACGTGTCCAACAAGCGCCGGCGAATGCACGTCCCTCAGCGGGGTGTGAATGTCGTGCGTGAGCAGCGAGTACGTGAGATGCGTGCTGTCAACGGCATCTGGGATGTGTGACGACCGCTGCTGGCAAACGGCCACCGCCGCCTCCTTCAGCACGTGGTGACGGCACGCCAGCGCGCGGTGGATTGGCAGCCACCGAAACTTGAGCGACGTACCGCCCCATTGCAGTGTGAACGTTGGCGGAAACACGTTGAGCACGCTGCCGTTCCCGTGCGCGTTCAGCACCGTTGTCTCCACCCACGCGTTGTCCGTATTTCGCTCATCGTCGCCAACAACACCTGTGCGTTTGCAAAGGGGATGGTGCGTGTGTGTGTGTGTGTGTGTGTGTGTGTGTGTGTGTGTGTGTGTGTGTGTGTGTGTGTGTGTGTGTGTGTGTGTGTGTGTGTGTGTGTGTGTGTGTGTGTGTGTGTGTGTGACGGGGGTGTAAGACGGGAGGAAAAAAAACACACACACACACACATTCGCCAATGCATGTGTGTGTGTGTGAGGTCAACAAGAAGCAGCAGCCAAAGCAAGTACACAACAAGCAACAGGGCGCACTAGCACGTGTTGTAGCAGGAGCGAAGTGGCTGCTTGGCGCCAAGGGTCGACTCCAGCTGACGCGAGAGCTCGGCTGTATCGATGCGAAGAGCACACACAACACACACACACACACATGCACACATGCACACACATGCACACACATGCACACACACGCACCACGCACCTTTGGCAACTGTTGCCTTCTTCCCTTTGCTGCTGCTGCTATCGGCAGCCCGTCGCTTCCTCTTCTCCTCCTCATCGTGGTCCTTGGGCGACAGCACCACATCCGCGAACAAGTCGTCACTGTCCTCCTCCATCTTTCTCGTTGTTGTGGTTTTGTTGTTGCTGGGATTTGTGTGCGTTGTTGGCGTGAGAGGGTTTATTGATGCTCTGCTACAGAGCAGCTTGCAAGCACCTCAGCACTCTTCCCACTTCCCCACTCCCCAGCACCCCGTTCATCCTATCCTTTCACCCTCACCATCACCATCACTCCTTCACCATCACTCACTCGCACCTTCCTCTTCCCACCTTCAGGCACAAGACATCAAGCAAACAAGCCATCAGCCCCCATCTCCCGCTTCCACCCCCCCCCCCTCACCCATCCACCAGTACACAAACGCACCCTCCCCTCTCACAGCACACATCAGGATCAAGGGATCAGGGCAGGAAGCGACGAGCGAGTTTGTACTGCCTGCCGCGCTGACTGCGCCCGCTGCTGGCCCGCCCGGGAAACGGAAACGCCGCAGCATCTTCCTCCTCGCCATCACCCTCAGCATCCTCGTCATCACCCCTGCTGGTGCGGCTCCTTCCCCTCCTCCCCCTCCTCGTCCGGCTGCTGCCCTGTGCAGCGGAACTGCGTCGTCGCCTCCTGTTGCCGTTGCCCCCGAATGCACCAGCACCACGATGCTGGTGGTGTGGCTGGCCCAATGCAAGCGCAGGCGCAGAAGGCCCGCCCGTTGTGGAGGTGGTGCCGGCTGCAGAGCACAGTCGCAGCTTCGCTCGCTGCTGCTGCGACAAGAGCGGTGGCACGTTGCTTGTGATGATGACGTTTGCAACGTTGCGCGGGCGGTTGCATAGCTGCGCCAACACCTCCTGCCTCAAGCGGTGGTAGCGCATAAGCGCCTCTTCCCGCTGGGCCCTGCCCTGCTGGCCATCCTCGCACGGCGGGGCAGCTGTAACCACGTCGTTGGCCGCGTGTGTCCCCCATCTGGTTCGCTCGCTCGCACATGCAGTCACTGAGGACGTTGAGAAGGAAGCAGACAACGACGACGACGATGATGACGATGACGAAAGCCGTGGTGGACTCACGGCCGCTGCCATTGCTGGTGCTGTTGCCGCAGGGGCTGCGTGGGTGGGAAAAACCGTCGAGGGCTGCGTGCTTGAGTTTGGTGAAGTAGATGGCAGGGGTGGTGTTGGCGTCGTGGCGGTGGAGATGGGCCCCAGCCTCTGCTGTTGTTGGCGGCGCGGGACTTGCGCAGGTCGCAGGACTTGCGCAGGTCGCGGCACCAGCAGCGGTGGCGGCAGGGTTTCGTCGCATCGCAGGTGGGGCAGGGGCTTGGCGAGCGTCCGGGTTGGTTTGCACGCGCCCTGCTGCGCAATCTTCTCCAAGGTGGCTGTGAGCCAGTGGGAGCCATCGCCCTCGTTGTCGGGCCCAGCAGCAAGGAGGTGGTCGAGAGCGGCGCTGGCGTGCACGATGGGGCTTGAGATGGCACGCGGCCGTGGGAAAGGCGTCGGGAGCAGGCCAAGCTCTTGCAACACGTCCATGTCATCCAGAGGGCCGTCACCAAGCGTGGGGCCGTCGCCCAAGCTGGGTGTGGTGGAAGCAGAAGAGGATGATGATGATGACGACGACGACGACAAGGAAGAGGTAGACTCGCGCCGGCGCTCGTCGAGCTGGTCTTGGAGAGGAGACGGGTACTTAGTGCATGCCAAGTCGAGGAAAGGGCTGGACAGGTCGAAGGCATCCTCACAGAAAATGTCGTGGAAGGTGTCCAAGCCCAAAAGAGGATTGTGATGTTGGTCTTCTGTGAAGTGCGGGTCTTGCATCTGGTGGAACGCAGCGTCCTGCATAAGAGTATGTGTTGCAATGCATGCCAAAAGCAGAGGAGATAGTGAATGTGTGCGAGGGAGTGAATCAGTGGGATAGCGTGCGCGCTGGAGCGAGGGGACAGCGTATGTGCAAAAAAAAAGGAAGAAGACAAGCGGCATGGAGGCGCGAAGAGCATTCCACATATGCGCGCATGCACACACAAGAGAACAGCGCAAGACCTTTTGTTTGGTGGTGAGGGCATCATGTCAACGCAGGCGAACAAACGACCAAACACGATGGCCAAACCGCTCGCTCACCATGCTCATGGGATTTGCCATTGGCTCACAAGAAGCGAAATCGCTGCTGGTTGGCCTGTGGCAAGTAACAGAAGCATGCATGCATGCGTAAAGGAGGACATGTGGAGCGTGCGATGCGCGAGTGAAACCGCAGCATGCATGCGTAAAGGAGGACATGTGGAGCGTGCGCGTGCCGCATGGGAATTTGCCGACAACACGCGCACATGCAGATGAGAAGAGAAGAACGTCGTCGTGTGGCGCGCGCGCGCACCGTAAAGAACTGACCACAATGAATCCATGGTGGACGTGGTCGGGTGCTGTGAGTTAGTGAGTGCTGGGAGCGGGCGGGAGATTGTTGAAGACGGGCGAGCCTGTGCCAGAGGCGAGTGGAAGGGGACGAACCGGTGTGCAGCTAATCAGGAGGGCGATAACACAAGGTCAGTGAACAAGTCGCGCACGAGGGGAGACGCTCAGCTGGGGAAGACGAAGGAAAGGAAAATGACCACGCGCACGCACACACACACACGTACACGCATGCACAACAAACAAAAAAGGGTGTAGAGCTCACGCACAGCACTCTAGCACTCTCGCGTGGTACCATTCACCCACCAACGTGGCGCGCACACACGCACTAGCAGTGTTGTGTTTGCTTGTTTTGGGGACTGGGGCAGAGAACAATCAAGATGCATTGTACGGGTGTGACGGTAGCACACCGAGCACACGACAAGAGCTCAGCGATGACGTGATGGCGCGATGGTCTCGCGTCATTTTCAAAGTTCAATGGGGTTGGGCAGCTTGTTCACGATGCAACAGCGCACGTCTCCCCTTTGCTTGCAGGCAGCAAGTCCTGCTCGAGGAGCAGGGTGCCCCAACCAGAGAGAGAGGGCACTGAACATGTTGAACGGCAAGGAATGCGGAAAATGACGTGCTCTCAACCGCAATGATTGCAAGATGAAGTTAGAAGAATGAGGGAGGGAGGTGGCAGGCAGGGCGAAATGGAGTGGGCAGGGCGCCTGAGAGCACGCTTCTTGCTCGTCAACAGGTGAAGAAGACATCATCTCTCATGGCTTGCTTGGATGACGCGATATATGGCGTCACCGCCGTGCCACTACCGCTTTTCCTGTCGACAGAAGAGAAAAAATTGCCGCCAATTTTGAATGTGTGTTTGTTGTGTCAGTTTGGGTGCAGTGTGTTGTGGTGGACTGGATCGAGCACCTTAGCACGTGAGCACGACCTTAGCATGTGCCCGCGTCCACGCGTTCAGGGAGAGCCAGAGTGCTCGAACGTATCAAGCACTTTATACCCACACACACACACACACACACGCACACACACACACGCACGCGCGCACACACACAGCACACACGCATGCGTATGAAAAGAAGAGAGCCTGCAAAAAAGAAAACCACAGGGGCAGGGTGGACTCGAACCACCGACCAATCGGACTGCAGCCGATCGCTATAGCCACTAAGCCACTACCCCGGGCGCAAATGACGTCATGCTTCAAAGAGGAAACCCGAATCGTATGAAGCGCTGCTGACTTTCGCGTGCGTTTCTTCATGAAGGACGCAAGAAGCATGCAAGTCTTTCGTCACGTTTCCTCAACGGTGCCGCGCGATTCAAAGACACGTTCAGTATGCACTATCTTGAACAATTTCACTGATGTGACGTGACGCGAAGTGACCTTGTTCACCTTGATCCTAGCCGTACAACGCCCAGACAAAACACAAGCAACACAAGCAACACGCGCAACACAAACAACACGCGCAAGACGAAGGGGTTA
>NW_004754924.1:1595077-1597577 GCF_000188695.1 Salpingoeca rosetta | reverse complement strand
CCTCTGCCGGCGCGTTGGAATTGTGGCTTCGTTGCCTTCCGGTGTCGTGATGACGGCCTGGAGGTTTGACGAGCATTGTGTGAGCCAGCAGCAGAATGCAGATAGTGGTGTGTCTCTGTTCTAGTTGGTAGCATGTGACACACACACACACACACACACGTGCGCAAGTACACACGTACACACACACACACACACACACACACACACAAAAGCACGCGCGGTGTGTCGTCTCATGTTGCGCGGACCTGAAGGTTCTTCTCCAGCAGGCGGTCGATGCGTTTCTGGCGGACGTCACTCTCTTTCTCAAGCGACTTGATTTGCTGCGCGTACTGGGAATTGAGGAAACGCAAGTCTGCGTTCTCATGTTGCAGCTACGCATGAAGATGGCAGATCGAGTATCACGTGGCAGTGGAAGCATGATTGTCAGCAAGAAAGGGGTGAGAAGCATAAGACGTTAACGCGGCCATGCATGCACGAACGTGGATAACAGACGTGTGCACAGGCACATAGACACACAGACAGAGACAATAGACACACAGGCACACGGACGAACACATGCATGCAAGCACAACAAGGCACAGACACAGGCATAGACGCACACAGAGACAAGCAAGAGACAGGTACACATGCCCCCCGAAACACAGACAGACAGACAGGCAGACACACACAGAGACACAGAGACACAGAGACACACACACAGACACACAGAGACACACACACACACACACACACAGACACACGTGCGCGCGCACCTGTCTCATGTGTGCTTTGAGTGTCTTTGTCTGCGCATCTGCGACATCCTTGCGTCGGACAATTTCCATGTGGAGCTCGTTGACTTCTTTGACAAGCTTGGCGTTGTCTTCTTTGTATGGTGCAATCAGGTCAGGGGTGTGCTCGCCCTCCCCGCGGTCTTGGCGTGCCATCTGCTCCTTTGCTTGCTTGAGAGAAAGCGTGGTGTGCAGCAAGTCGCTGCATTGGAAGCAGAAGTTACCACAACGGAATGGATCAACACAAGGATAGAGAGATGCATGAGGGGAGAGGCAAACGTGGAATCGGTTGTGGAGAGAGTTGTGGAAGTGAAATGAGCTGTCAATGTGAAATAAGCTGTAGCGGTGTTGATGTGGAGCATTATGGAGGCTGCAAGCAGAAGGTGAAGCTTGCAAACAGTCAATGAAGGCTGCCGACCACAAACCCAAGCACGTGTACCACCACCCTGTCATTATCATTACATCGCCATCTTCACCTGAATAGCTTGTCCACGAGTGGGAGGGACTCGATGCCCAAAGGTTGGCGATAACCCAGCTGGTCCAGCCGTTGCCGTAGGGCCTTGAAACGCGCCTCAACAACGGCACCAGCATGGTCTCCCCCATCGTGGCGCCCCTGTTGCTGTGGTCTCATCCTGCAGCGTTGTGTGACCCTGGCTGCACAGACAGCCACAACAAATGATCACGCCTTCCCTTTTTCCACTTTGTGTTGCAGTGTGAGACGTGTGGCCTGTGAGACACCTCCCCCCTCAGGAAGGAGAAGTGTGCTGCTTTGCTCGCTAGCTTTGATGGGTCGGTGGTGTGCTGGTGGTTGAGGTGGTGTGCCGGCCGGTGGCTGGTGGTCGTTGTTGGTCGTTGGTTGTTGGTGGTTTGGATTTGAATTCGGCGGTTACAAAATTTGTGCTGTCGTGACCCGTGGCTCTCGATCGCAACCAGCCAGCAGCCAGCCAGCAGTGATGAGCTTCGTCAAGTGCGTCTTGTGTGTGTGTGTGTGTGCATGTGTGTGTGTGCATGTGTGTGTGTGTGTGCATGTGTGTGTGTGTGAGGCTCTCTCTGGCTCTATTTCTCTCTCTCTGTTTTCTTATTGCGTGTACTCTGTTGTCGCTGTGGGTACACACGCGCGACGCTGATCTCTCGTCAACCTCACTGTACCCCGCTCTTCCACTTGGCAATGTGTGCTTCAGGTTTAAGGACGTGATTGAGGACGGTGACACCGTCATCGTCAAATATGTGCGTGTGCTTGTGTGTGCTTGTGTGTGCTTGTGTGTGTGCTTGTGTGTGCTTGTGTGTGCTTGTGTGTGCTTGTGTGTGTGCTTGTGTGTGCTTGCGTGCTTGCGTGCTTGCGTGCTTGTGTGCTTGTGTGCTTGTGTGCTTGTGCGGTCCTCCTGGCCACCGATTGCTGTGCTGCTTTGCACGTTGCTGCGTGTTGCCTTGAGAATACATCACGGTTGATCGCCGCGGCCTCAACTCACTCGTCTCTGTTCATCTTCAACATGTTTCAGGCACAGCACTCATCATTTGTCGTTGTGGAAAAGGGCAAGGTGTGTGTATGTTCGCGCGTGTCATTGCAACGTATGTCACTGTCAATGGGGGGCTCGTTTCAGTAACAGCCGCGTCCCATAGTGGCTCATCACCCAATTTCACACCATCACACACACACACACACACCTCATGCCTCACATGCACACACACATGCACACACACATGCACACGCACATGCACACGCCCACGTCATG
>NW_004754924.1:1587577-1590077 GCF_000188695.1 Salpingoeca rosetta | reverse complement strand
GAGAGAGAGAGAGAGAGAGAGAGAGAGAGAGAGGGAGGCATGAAAAGGAACCAACAACAAAGCAGCGCATATCCGCTCGCTTGTGTTGTTTTTGTTTGGGTGTCCGCCTTGTTACATACATTGATGCTCTTCTGATTTGACAAACCCCCTGGTTCATTCACACAACGACGACGACATGAGTGGCAGTGTTCGTGGCGGCACTGCGGTACTGCTGCACCACGACTGCCATGCCTCATCCTGACTACGACGTGCCTTGCTTGCGCGCATGATGCATACCACCACCAGCTCCAAAGGCTCACACCTCAAGGGTCATCGCGTATGTGGGTGTGCTTGCTTGCAGCACTTGCTGGCGCCTCGCCTCTGGCACGTGGAGCCGCTCGAGGTCGCAGACATGCGGCTGGTCATCTGCTTCAGTGCCGGCTTTGCCAACGACCACGTTAGTGCACGCACGTGTCATGGAGGGGTGAAGGCGAGTGGGATTGGCATTTGGCGGTGATGGCAGTGCGCTGGCGTGAACACGAACACTGGCCTTCCTCTCCTCAATTGCTATCTGCAGCTGATGAGATTCACACATGCGCGTATGGAACGCCACAGGTTATGTATGATTCAAACTTGCACGGGCCACAAGCCCGGCGACCTGCTTCAACTACGGTGTGTGTGTGTGTGTGTGTGTGTGTGTGTGTGTGTGTGTGTGTGTGTGTGTGTGTGTGTGTGTGTGTGTGTGTGTGTGTGTGTGTGTGTGTGTGTGCTTCTCTTGACGCTGGTGTGCCGCATCTGTCGTCTCGCGTGAATGCATGCTTGGGTATCGTGTGTCGAGAGCAATCACAACATCACTCAGCCTCATCTTCATGCTCTCTTTCTTTTTGAGCACAGTTGAAGCCCGCGGGTCCAAACGACAGCGAACTGCTGCGACGCATGCTCTTTGGGTCAGCGCCCATGGCTGTCGTTGCTGACAGCACCAAACTGCACGAGATGGCAGACGGCAAACAGTTTATGGTCTCCAGGCTCTGGCCCGATGAGCTGTGCGTATCTCGTTTTGCTCATCATGCGTTGATGCGCATGCGTGTCTGTGTGTTGATGTGGGTCAGTGCGCGTTTGTAGCAACTGCTGCTCCACGTTCATGCCCGCCTGTTTTCCGTCACACACACACACACACACACACACACACACACACACACACACACACACACACACACACACACACACACTCACACTGACACACACACATACACACACACTTACGCACACGCACTTACACACACACACACACACTTACACACACACTCACACTTACACACTTACACACACACTGACACACACTTACGCACGCGCGCTCTCTCAACGTTGCATGCCGTTCTGCTGTCGCATGTCTGTGCATGAAGCATTGAGCCACTGCTGCAAGGCACGACAACGCCACGGCGTTCTTCCCAAGCAGCCGTGACACCGATCGCGGCCACCCCGCCAAAGGTTGTGAAGCGGCCATCATCGTCACAGCTCAAGCAGCGCACGTCATCCCAGCGACGCAGCACAGAGGGCTCAGAGGTTAGCCATCCATGGTGTGCGTGGAGTGATTCAAACAGATTGTCCTGCCGTCAACTGTTATTGGGGGCTTCTCTCTGCTGTCCAGGTGACACAATGTGTTGTCTTTCCATCACACACACGTACACACACACACACACACACACACACACACACACACACACACACACGCACACACACTTCTTGTCGTGCTGCTTTGCGTGTGTGTCTGCAGTTTGACTTTGCGTCTGTGCCGCGTGGTGTCGACTCGCCACTATCGCCACCATCCCGCCGCTCCCCATCCGTCTCTTCCCGCGGGTCATCCGCAGATGTGCGCTCAAACCTCAGCCACAGGTGCAATGACCCGCCCCCCCTTGCATGTCTGTGTATGTGAATGTGTATATGTGCAAGTGCGAGTATGTGTGTGTCTCGACTGATGTTACATCTGAGTCAAGACTTCGTCCACGTGCACACACACACACAACACACACGCACACACACAACACACGCATACACACACACACACACACACACACACACACACACACACACACACACACACACGTTGCCACAGGTCTCGCCGCCTGAATCGCAGCGTCCGAGCAAATATGGAGTTTGGTACGTCATACACACACACACACACACACACACACGCACATGCACGTGCATGCAGTGTGTGATTATGTTTGCTGTTGCGTTGCTCGCTGTCTTACAGCCAACCATACTCTCATCGTTGATGCGTGTGGGTGTACCTGTTCAGGCATAACGCATTCGTTGTCATCATCCAGCGTTTCAGGTGAGTCAAGCACCCACATCCATTGAGATTGCTGCGCGTCGCTGCACGCACACAGACACACACACACACACACACACAACGCACAACACACACACACACACACACACAACACACACACACACACACACACACACACACACACACACAACGCACACAACGCACACATACATACACACACACACAACA
>NW_004754924.1:1583222-1585943 GCF_000188695.1 Salpingoeca rosetta | reverse complement strand
GGTGTGTGTGTGTGTGTGTGTGTGTGTTGTTGTGTGTGTGTGTGTGTGTGTGTGTGTGTGTGTGTGTGTGTGTTGTTGTGTGTGTGTGTGTGTGTGTGTGTGTGTGTGAAGGGGAGTGATTGCACTGCTTGTCTTGCGTTAGCCTCCTCACCTTACCCCAATCAACGTGTATGCATGTGTTTGTATGTGTATGCACGCGTTCGAGCAGTGAGTGCACATCGTCAGGCGTCTGCACACCCATACGATCCGCTGTGGGCGCAGCTCACAGATCTCTACGGCACGTGCTCGTCGCCACCAAGGTCTCGTTTGCAGCACACAGCCGTGTGCCCTGTGCCTACAAGCAAGCAAGCGCTGTGAAAGCTTGTGCGAACGCGCATACTGTCCCACTCCTTCAACGCCCTCACGTCAGTATCACACACACACACACACACACACACACACACACACACACACACACACACACACACACACACACACACACATACGCAACACGCCAGGATATCGCGGACGATTGTGGTTGGACAGGATCCGGAGCGCGTGCGACAGTTTCTGTTCATCATCACGTATTTCCTTCGTTGCAGTGAAGTGTTTGAGTTGAACGTCGCACCGCAGGGGCACGCACTCGTTACGGAACAACAGCTGCAGCAGGGCGATGGTGGTGGTGGTGACAGTGGTGGTGGTGGTGATGGTGAGGACATGGATGTCGGCGAAGACGGTGTATTGGGAGAAGAAGCACATGCCACCACCACCACAACCGATAGCAGCCGCCATGGCAATAGCAGCAGCAACAGCAACAATAGCAGTGGCTGCGGTGGTGCGCAGTTGAAGAGTGGTCAGGAGAGCGCGTGCAACGGCAGCTCTGTGACCGGCAGTGAACCTCGTGCAAAGGACATGACGCAAGTGGATCTCCGGTCCAGCGAATGTGTGCGTGTGTTCCCGGATCTGTCGTCCACTGCTGTGTCGTCACGTCTTCAGGCCATGTCACATGCGGCGCTGCGGGCAAGCCCCGATGTAAGCTCAGCCTGCTTTGCGTACATGTGTTGCTGTCTGTTGCCCTCTCCACACCACCATCATCATCATCATTGACACTGTGCCACCATCATCACTGTCATTGCGCAGCACTCATCTTCGTCATCATACCATCCGCTCCCGCCATTAGAAGGAGCATCTCTTCACGCGGTCACTGGGGCGCTCGCTGCAGTTGACATACACGCACACGTTTGTGACGGGCGCGGTGTTGCAGGGGCTTCCACGACCAAACTTCATGCCCAGCCTGGTACACACGTGTTTGCACGCATGTATACCACACACACACACACTGGTTGCATGTTACCGCAGGCTGTTCATTCGCTAACTGTGCGCTCGTGTGCGTGCATGCGTTTGGTGTCAACAGGAGCAGGAGTTGCGGTCGTTTGTTCGGTTTGGAATCTTTGGCGAACCCGTGTCTGTTGCGTCATGCGCCATCATCAACACAGACACGTGCGTGCTTGTCCTCTGTTTGTGCGTGTTTTACGTGTGTGTGTGTTTGACGTGTGTTCGTGTGTGTGTGTATGTGCGTGTGCTATTTTGTGCGTGTTTTACACGTGTGTGTGTGTGTGTTTGTGTGTGTTCGTGTGTGCGCTTTTTTGTGCGTGTTTTACACGTGTGCGTGTGTGTGTGTGCGTGTGTGGGTGACCACAGAACCTTCCCTTCTCCATTCTTAACACGTGTTCACCACTTGTGTTGCTGTGGTTAACAACCCCCTCCCCCAATAATCCAGAAATGATGTTGAGGTGGTGACGGTTCGACCAGATGCATGTGTGCAGCACTGGCCCATCGGCCTTTCCTCCTCATCGCTCTTCCCACCATCGTATTCGGACCAGTTTGTGCCACCAACACCAGCGCCACCGCTTGCACCGAGCACACCACGCTCCACACCACCATCAACAACAGCGCCCGCCACCACTTGCGCTGTGCCGTCGCCGACCTCGCTCGGTGTGGCCACAGACGCTGCTGGTGGTGGCGCCACGCTTGCACGCACGGGCACAGTGGCATCTCGCACGCGCGTGCAAGCGTCTCCTTTGGTCGCGTCAATGATCGACGCGTTTGAGGCTGTTGTGGACACGGGCCTGCCGCACGCGCTGTGCTTGGAGCACATCGAAGACCACCTTACGGTTCGTGTGTGGTGTGAGACCTGGGCTGCCCTCGACTTGTTCTATGCACGCTTGTTGCTCATCTACCACTGCCACGCGTACTTGTCGATGCCATGAACTTGGTGCGGTGATCGTTGCTTGAAGATCGTCGCTTGCTGATTGCAGCTGACACCCACCCACACACACACCCACCCACCCACACACACACACACACACACACATACTTGATGTTATTGTGTCCACTGCTCTTGGATTGTTTAGATGATTCACACGCAGAGTCAGTTGTTCAGTGCACAGCTCGCTGCAATTGAAGCAAACTCAGCCACCCATTCTCCAGCATCACCATCACCACCATCACCACCATCACCACCACCACCACCATCGAGGTTGCCGAGCGAGGAGGATGTGTCTGCGCTGATGGGAATTTCGCCGCCGGATGCGCCACTTCTACTCGCAGTCGCAGGTGACGACGACAATCGTGGTGGTGGTGTTGCTGCTGCTGTGTGTGTGTGTGTGTGTGTGTGTGTGTGTGTGTGTGGTGTGTGTGTGTGTGTGTGTGTGTGTGTGTGTGTGTGTGTGTGTGTGTGTG
>NW_004754924.1:1576501-1583122 GCF_000188695.1 Salpingoeca rosetta | reverse complement strand
TTAGTTCGCGCATAGCTGGTTGATGTGCTGCGTGTATGTGTGCAAGAAAAGGTTCGAAATGATTGGCCTGTAGCCATTCCGCTAGCTGTAGGTGTAGGTTGTCTTGTTTGTGTTTTGAGGCTTGATCGATGGTTAATGGAAACGAGGTGTAATGCAACGTAACAGTAGAATAGTCGCACGCAACATGCAGCACGCACGCAGGGAAACCCATGTGTCGGTACAGCCGACAGTGCAAACGCATCGAAAGGAGACACATCAGGGCACACACACACAAACACGAACACTCACCCACCCACCCACCCACCCACCCACACACCCCACACACACACACACACACACACACACACACACACATACATACACACACACACACACCGAGCAGCGGCATTCAGAAAAGGGTTTCGCTGCGGAAGAGGGCGACGAGTGTGTTCATGCGTCGGCGCCACGACTGCGCACTCAATAGATCGCCGTGCGGGTTTGATGTGTAGCTGTAGTCACGCAGCCGCTCCTGAAGGGGTAGGGCAGTGCGGAAGAAAGAGGTGAATGATAGCAGCAAGACATGATGGAGCAAGCGAGTCGCAGCGCCCATGTAAATGGCAAGCGGAGGGAACAAACAGATGGACAGAATGACAGACAGACAGACGGGCAACAAGGCATACATACAGACACCCACACACATTTACACACGCACACACACACACACACAATCACAATCACACACAATCACAATAACGCACCTACACACATACACAATCACACATGAATACAACCACATTTTCCACAGACCACTTGGATGCCGAGCAAGGTGTGGCAAAAGTCATTCATCTCCGCGTGCTCTCCGTTGTAGTCGACCTCCACATACAGGAACTTGTGGTTTGCCTGCAAGGACATGAGACCAAACCACGCCCGGGCTGTGGCAGACTCGGCTCGATACCCCTGTAACACGGACAGGAACACGTACCAAGAGCAGTGTGGACGCATGCATATGCGTATGCGCGTCAATGTGCGCAGGCGAATATGTGTATGTATGTGTGTGTGTGTGTGTGTGTGGGTGCAGATGCGTGAGGATATATGAGCGTGTGCTTGGGCAGATTGCAAAGGAGCAAAGATGGTGAGGCTCACGTGCCCGCAGACTGCACAAGTCTGCCATCGTGCAATCCAAGCGGCTTATCCAACCTCGATGTTCAGGGTTCTGAAGTTTGTGTACGCGTCTGTCATGGCACTGACAATGTTGTCGAAACCCTGTCCATGCAAAACGGAGCATTGGTGAGCTATTCACGAACTATTCAGGCATATCACTCTTTGAGCACAGAGATAGAGATAGAGAGAGAGAGAGAGTGTGTGTGTGTGAGAGAGAGAGAGAGAGAGAGAGAGAGAGAATGTGTGTGTGTGTGTGTTGTGGGGAAAGGGGTGTTGTGTCGCGCACCTTGCCAAGAAGAGCCACCTCTCCACCCAGCGATGCCACGTACATGTTGTCGGCTTCATCTGAAAGGAGGAACAGCGCAGTTGCAAGCATCGTGTTTGAGATGACAAGAAAGAGGAAAGTCACACACAGGGACATCCATCGGCAACACATATCCCCCAAAAACGCACTCAAATACACATACAAACGCACACACGCACATACACATACATACACGCACATACACATACATACACGCACATACACATACATACACGCACATACACATACATACACACACACAATATACCTGAGAGCGTGACGGCGCAGAAGCGCTTGCACTGTTCCTGTTTGGTGGAGTACGCCTTGCAAGTCATGGACCACGACTCCTCATTCTCCAGCCCCATGGCGCGGATGCGCAGCTGCGCCCATGGCAGCAGGTCACGCCCGCCAAGCGGCACCAGGTGTATTCTGGATCCAAAACAAGTCAGCAGCGGGAGTGTGAGAGAGAACAAAACAATGGCATCCAGAGGTGTGTGCATGTGCATGTGCATACACGTGTGCAGGGTGAGTCGAGTACGTCATCGTGCAAGCAGCCAGCCTGACAGGCAGGCAGGTAGCCAGACAGACGGGAGGCTCGTCCCCGTCACCTTCACATCCGTTGTCACCCTTCCACTGCTGTGTCCTCACATCACTGCACCAACCAACCAACCTGCCGTGGTGCTGTTCCGCCATTGCTGAAAACTTATTGAAGATACGGTAAATGTTCAGGACTTGGGTCGTCCAAAAACGGAAACGAGGAACGAGATGATGGGTGGGAGTGGGTGTGTGTGTTGTGGTGGATGGTGTGCCGACAGCAGCAGGATGCTGAAGGCTGCTTGCGGCAAGCCTAGCCGTAGCAATGGCAGCGGCATCGGAAGCGTGGTTTCAAAGCACAGGGCAGTGCATTTACAGGCATGGCCAGCTGAAAAACACAGGAGCCCTGTCGTGAGGCTGAGAAGGCGCGGCTTGGGCTTGTTGTGGATGGCCGGCCTAATTGTGGCGATGGCATGCATCGCTGCCAATGCCCGCGCAGCACCAGCACCGCCGCGCACTGACATGCAGGACTTGCCGGCCGCTTCCAGTGAACATGCGAAGGAAGAGACTTCACGTCCCACCGAATCGGTGGGCCACGAGGATGGCCAATTCGGTGCGTGGTCAGGTGAAATGGGGAAGACATGTTTGATGTGTATGAACGAATGAATGTATTCGTTGCTGTACATTCGCGCATGCTCGTGAGTGAGAGAGTGTGTGTGGGTGACTGAGCGAGCGTGACTTGCATTGCTAATCTCATTCTCGCCTGTAACCTTGTTCTCTTCCTTTGCAGCGATCCCAGATGTCATGTCTGACGTGAAGAATGCCAACTGGACCGCGTGGGTGGCGCGTGTACGGGATCCTGCAAATCGCAGCTACGTTGTCGCCGTCGCCATGTGCGCAGACTTGGCCGTCATTTTCGCCGGTTACGATTTCCTCCGCCTCTGTGAGTGCAACAACACATGTACGCTTTGAGCTGTTCAACGGCGGCATCAGCAACACCACCGCATGACGACTGCTGCTGCTCTTTGAATAACAGCACCCTTGATGAACTTATCCTCGCACCTGACATACTCACACACACACACACACACTCACACTCACGCATACACTCACACACACACACACGTACACACACACACACACACACGCATACACTCACACATACACGCATGCATTTGTGCGTGGCTGTGGTGTCTGCCAGGGTTATTTATGGGCGGATTCGTGACGGCGGCAGGCACATTCTTCTTCTTCTCACCAGAAGTGCTTGACTTTGACATGTGTTGCGGCCCAGGCACAGAGAACGGTACGCCACCGTACGCGTGTTTGTGTTTGTGTGTGTGTGTGTGTGTGTGTGTGTGTGTGTGTGTGTGTGTGTGTGTGTGTGTGTGTGTGGTGTGTGTGTGTGTGTGTGTGTGTGTGTGTGTGTGTGTGTGTGTGTGTGTGTGTGTGTGTGTGTGTGTGTGTGTGTGTGACCTGCACAACCCTTCAATCACGTTTCGCTGACAACGAACGGTTGTACTTGGCGCGTCATCCATCACCACAGCGCGTGCGGTTGTGAGTGTGGTGCTTGGGCTGCTAGCTGGTGCCATGGCCCTGTGGGTGCTGCGTGCTGGCATTTTCCTCACCGGCAGCTGCCTCGGCCTCGTCCTCTCCCTCTTCATCAAGGGATTCCTGAGTACGTTGCTTTGGCTGCAGTATTGTGTGTTGTTGTCATTGTGCTGTCGTGATGTTGCGTGATGTGTCGTGTGTACATGTGCGCGCGATTTTGGTGTTGCTCCTTGGGTCATGTCGTTATTGTGCTCTGTGTGTGTGTGTGTCGCAAATTTTGTGTTTGATGTGCCATCTCACAACCCATGTCATGTTCATGTCAATCACGCGCAACAACAGCCCGCGTGGGTGTGAGCAACATATCTGCAGACACGATTGCGCTCGTGTATGTGGTGGTTGGTATCGGGTGTGGATGCCTTGCCTTGTGGAAGGAGAGGGCTGTAGTCATTGTCGCCACAGCCACCGTGGGCGCATTCTTCTTCTGCATATGTAAGAAAGAAAGGCATCATGAGCGCATCGTACAAAGTGTATGTGCGTGTGCACATGTTTTCTGCTCGTGCGTTTTGAACTTGCACGCGTGCACGTTCGCGTGCTTGCTGCCCCTCCCCACCAGAATTGCTGCCTCCAATGTCTCATTTGCACCGCGTCTCAACGATGCGGAACAACAACCACCGCCATCACCACCACCATCACAACAACAACAACAACAACAACAACAACAACAACAACAACAACAACAACAACAACAACAACAACAACAACAACAACAACAACAACAACAACAACAACAACAACAACAACAACAACAACAACAACAACAACAACAACCACTACTACCACCACCACCGCCATCGTTGCCAGGCCTGGGATACTACCAGCACTGCCACTTCACGGAGGTGATTGAGGTGGTTCACGAACATCTTCGACACCACGACCGCGGCGCCCACGCACCGAGCGCAAGCGAGCCACACCTCGGTGCGTACACGCGTGTTGTAATGTGTGTGTTGTTTGTGTAATGTGTGTGTTGTTTGTGAGTTGTTGCATGCTGTACCAGTTCATCCCCCTTCGCATCAACGCCCTCCCTCTCTCCGCGTGCACACGTCAACCAACCAACCAACCCCGTTTCCTTTCCATTTCCTGTCTCCTGCAGAGCCGTGCGATGACATTTTGCTCGGAATTTGGGTCCTGTTGTCCTTCGCCGGCGCCGCCTTTCAGTTTGGGAGCTGCTCGTCCAAGGAGGACCAGCAGCACGACCTCCACCATCGCCGCCAGCGGGGCAACGGGCACGCGCATCACGCGGCACCGCTTGTGCTCGTGCGCTCATCGTCATCGAAACGAAGTGGAAGGAGAAGGGGTGCACATGCTGGCAGCCGCAACGGCAGTGACGGTGATGCCACAGGTGTTCAGCGATTGCTACGCGCGAGCAGCGTGCGGCAGGGTCGTCGTGGCAGTGGCGGTAACAGCACTGGCAGCGGTGGTGGGAGTGGGAGTCGACGTGCTAGGAGGCGTGGTGGGCGACATCGTGTTGGTGATGACCATCCCGAGGTGTCCCTCTTCAGTGGCCTCCAACACAGAGGTGCAACATCTGCTACAGCAGCAACAGCACAGTATCAGCCGCTCCCAACGCATGACGACAGTGGTGGTGGCGTATTGCAGCAGCACGACCACCATCATCATCACCATCGTCACCACCATCGTCATCGTCACGGACGCGATCGCAAGATGACGGCGCGGCAACGGCGCAGAGAAGAGCGGTAATGCACATGTGTGTGTGTGTGTGTGTGTGTGTGTGTGTGTGTGTGTGTGTGTGTGTATGTGTGTGTGTGTGTGCGTGTGTGTGTGTGTGTGTGTGTGTGCGTGTGTGTGTGTGTGTGCGCGCGCGATCTCATGCGTCGTTGTTTGTGGCGTTTCTTCTGGGTGATGCTCATGTTGCTGTGGTCATTTCTGCTCCTTCCACTCTCACCCATGCACCCATGCACCCGCCATGCTTTTGTGCTGCGATTCCCTGCCAGACTGCTGCGGACGTACGGTCCACACATCCTCGTCAGCTCGAGCTCGGAGGAGCGTGAGGAGGACTCATCACTCCTGGAGGACTACCGCGACACATCATAGCCCACGCGTCGCTGGGTTTACGGTGCTTTCTTTCTCGCGCGCGAGTGGCTTTGTACATGTTTTGCAATTGGGCACATATGCAGTTTAAATTGTGTGTACATAGAGCAAAGAGCAAACAACTTTGATTGCTGGCTGGCTTGCCTGCTGGCTTGAGCGAAATGAACAATGAACGAATGGCATAGCAACAAGGCAATCACGCGCACGCGAGGGATTGTGCACACATTCGACTGTGACAAAGGAGTGAGGGGGAGGGGCGTTGCCTATGAACAAACAAAAGAGGGCGGGCAGGGGGCAACACGCACAGTCAAAGGAGAGTAAAATACAAAGAATGGGAAGCAGCCACCACCACCATCATCATCATACGGGTGTGCGTGGAGTGGTAGCACCAAAGCCACTGAGCAATCGTGAGAACAGACCTTCAACAACCTCAGTTTCCTCTTCCCTTTCCACCCGTTGTTGTTGTTGTTGTTGTTGTTGTTGTTGTTGTTGTTGTTGTTGTTGTTGTTGTTGTTGTTGTTGTTGTTGTTGTTGTTGTTGTTGTTGTTGTTGTTGTTGTTGTTGTTGTTGTTGTTGTCGTTGTTTGTCTCCTTCCTCATCCGTGTGTGTGCCCAGCGCACCTTCGCCTCCGCTTCCACTATCGTCGTCCTCGTCCACCTCCTCGGCGGTGCTCAATCCAATGAGACCAGCTCGCACCACCCGCTCCACATCAACCGCCGTGACGCCTTCGCTCCATGGCTGCACACCACCGCCGGACACATGCACGGGAGAATGGCGACTCTCAACACGGCTGTCAACGCGGCTCTCGACACGGCTCTCGACACGGCTGACTTGACCGCCCGTGACGTCGTCCATACCGTGGTCCTCAAGCTCCAGTTCCTCTGCGTGCTTGTGTTGATACTGGTGGTGGTTGGGGGGGGGGGGAATTTGGCGGTGATGGTGGTGGTGAGGGGGATGGAGCATGAGTACACGTGAGTATGAGACAG
>NW_004754924.1:1568329-1571107 GCF_000188695.1 Salpingoeca rosetta | reverse complement strand
CACACACACACACACACACACACACACACACACACACACACACACACACACACACACACACACACACACACACACACACACACACACACACACACACACACACACACACACACGAACTCATTGTGCACAGGGCGCGTGTCGGTTTTTCCTGCGCCTGACGGACAAGTTTGAGGACATGCACGATGACATTTACGACCGGCTCAAGGTGTGACGCTGCACTCATGCTCACGTGTCTGTGGATGGTCGTTGCATGTCCACGACAGCATCGCCCTTCATCGCACACCCCTCACATCAACGCCATCCCCATCACCAACCCCTCTCCTCACGACCACTCTCCTCAATTACCCCCCCCCCTGCTCATCAGGTTCCGCTGATCACGCTCATGTCGTCATCGGCGTCAGAGCTGTCTTACACCGTGCTCCACCACATCCACCTCCTCATTAAGCGCCGCCCACACATCTTCGGTGCCTGCATGCACGCATGAGACTTGTCCCATGTTCCCGCTGCCTGTGTCAATGTGTGTGTGCGTATGCGTGTGTGTAAGTGTGTGCGTGCGTGTGTGTAAGTGTGTTTGTAAGTGTGTGTGTGTGTGTGAATGCAACAGTCATCTTGATTGTGTCTCACGTTTGCGTTGCGTGTCTGTGCATGTGTGCATGTGTACGTGTGTGCAGCGAACGACTACAAGGCGCTGTTCTCGCGGTTCACGGATCCGGCGTACGTGAAGGCGAAGAAGTTGTCCATCCTGACGGACATTGCGGACGAGAGCAACGTCGAAAAGATTGTGGAGGAGCTCGCAGCGTGCGTCACAGACATTGACGTGGACATGGCAAGGTGCGCTGGTGGTGGACAGTTGAAGGGATGCATAGGCTGTGGGTTGATGTGGTTGGTTGCCTGTTGATTATGTTGCTTCTGTTGGTGATGGTCGTGTGGTCATGACGTAGTTGATGAGACCATCTTCTCTCCATTCCCTCATGATGTGTGTGCGTGTGTGTGCGTGTGCACATATGTGCAGGCGTGCTGTTCGTTCTGTGGGCAAAATCGCCATCAAGCTCCCCGCCGCCATTGCCAACATCCTCAAGGCCGTGAGTTCACACACACACACACACACACTCACTCACTCACTCACTGACTGGCTGCGACTGCCTTCTCTAATGGCCCACGGTCTTTCTTGCATCACATGCGTGCAGCTATCATTGCCATTGCCATTGCCTACTCACAGCACCACCATCAGCTCTTCGCTGCGTATACACGATCACTCATCCCATCACTTGCTCGTGTGTGTGTTCATGTGTGTGTTCATGTGTGTGTTCATGTGTGTGTTCGTTTGTGCGTGTGTCATGTGTTCATGTGTTCACGTGTTCACGTGCGTTTCCATCAGCTGCTGGCGTTCCTTGAGCTGCGGTCCCCGTATCTCACTGCAGAGACGCTCGTCGTCATGCGCGACATTCTCCGCAGGGTACGCTCCCCGCCTCAAACCACAGTGGTGGTACTGGTGGTCATGTGTGTGTGTGTGTGTGTGAAATTGCGGTTGTATGTTGTTCTGTCGTCCTCTCTCACTCTCTTTTTGCACACGCACACGCACACACCACACATCACACATCACACCTCACGTGCCCCCCCCCCCTCCCACCGTGCAGTACCCCGGGGAGGCTGACGGGCTTGTGCCCCAGCTGTACGACCTCGTTGATCTTGCCACGCTTGACGACGAGCCCGAGGCGCGGGCGGCGCTGGTGTGGCTCCTCGGCGAATTTGGCCAGCTGCTGGAGGAGGGGCCGTATGTCCTCGAATCGTTTATCGACGACGTCAACAGCGAGAAGTCGCCAACCGTCCGACTCCAGGTCTGGTGGTGTGCGTGTGCATGTGTGTGTGTGTGTGCTTGTGTGTGTGTGTGTGTGCACCACCGCCCCACAGAGGTGCCCACTCACCTCACCCTCAGCTCTAGACTGGCAATGTCCTCACGCACATCATGTGTGCGTGTGACTGCAGCTGCTGACGTCTGCTGTGAAGCTGTTCTTCAAGCGGCCACCTGAGATGCAGAAGATGCTTGGGCGGCTGTTTGACTCGATCATCTCCGATGAGATGCACCAGGACGTGCATGACCGCGCCCTCCTCTACTACCGCCTCCTCAAGACAAACTACGCCGAGGTACGCGCACACGCACACGCACATGCCCCTTGCTGCTGTTGCTGAGATGGTGGCTACGGTGGTGGTGGTGGTGATGATGTTGACAGAGGTGGTGGTGCCGGCGACGGCGGTACGGTTGATGGTGACGCTGGAGTTGTTGCTTTGGCACTCAGCACCTCTGCGCCAGCAGCGACACTTCCTCACGCTTTAACACCACCACCACCACCACCACCACCACCACCACCAACGCTCCTCTCTGGCTGCAGGCCCAGCGGGTGATTGCGGGGACGCAGCAGACGGTGCAGGAGTTTGTGCTGTTTGAGCCCGAGAGCAACGAGGAGGTCTTCCGCGAGTTCAACTCCCTCTCCGTCATGTACAGCCAACCGGTACGCACGCCCGCACGCACGCACACACACACAAACACACACACACATATATGTATGAGAGGGAAGATGGTGTTGGTCTTGGTTTTCAATGTGGGTCTAATGTAGGCAGTGAGTGCAAACATCCCTGTTCATTCAAGCCAACCCACGCACACACACTACCTTTGTGCCCAAACACCAACACACACACGCTTGCAGATGCGAACAGGCGAAGCAGTTCTTTTTCGGACGATCCTCTTTTACAACATTCTTGGGCCAGTCTGATCGGAGG
>NW_004754924.1:1561883-1566768 GCF_000188695.1 Salpingoeca rosetta | reverse complement strand
TGTGTGTGTGTGTGTGTGTAAACGGCAATGTAGTTGTTGTGTGTTGGTCACAACTGGCGACCGCCACTGCTTCTCCTCGTCTATTCTACTCAACAACAACCACCCCTCTCCCTCCCCCACCTCCTCATTCACTTGCACACATACGTGTGCGCACTGGCAGCACTTGGGGCGAGACTGTGTTCATCACAGTGCAGTTGTTGATTCTTATCTGGCTCATCCTTGGCTTTAACGGACAGCGCACGCTCGCGCTTCCCGTCTACGCCATTTGGGGTGGCCTCATGTACATTCTCCTCTCAGGTGTGCGTGCGTGCGTGTGTGTATGTCTGCCTGCCTGCCTGTCTGCCTGTCCGCCTGTGTGTGTGTGCGCGCGCGCGCGCGTGTGTGTGTGTGTGTGTGCTGCGTGTTGAAGATCACTCACCTAGCTGTTGTTGTCTCCTTCCTTTGGTCCCTCCTTCACCCTTCCCCCCTCCCCGCCCTCCCATTTTCCTGACAGGCGAGTTTGTCACTGCCGAGCAGCACGCCATGTTGCAGACCCTGTGCATTCCCGTTGCCGCGTTCAGCCGCGTGACCCAGATTGCCACCATCATGCGCAACAAGTGCACGGGCCAGCTCTCTGTCATCACCACGGGCCTCAACTTTGCCGGCGCTGCAGCCCGCGTCCTGACCACCCTCAAGGAGGTGTGTGTGTGTGTCTGTGTGTGTGTGTGTGTGTGTCTGTGTGTGTCTGTGTGTGTGTGTGTGTGTCTGTCTGTGTGTGTGTGTGTGTCTGTGTGTGTGTGTGTCTGTGTGTGTGTCTGTCTGTCTGTCTGTCTGTCTGTCTGTCTGTCTGTGTCTGTATCTGTCTGTGTGCGTGTATCTGTATCTGCGTCCATGCGTGTGCATGCTTGTCTGTGTGCATGACGATATGGTGAATGCTTACACTTGCACGTCTTCCTCACTGCTTTCCGTCATCCCTCCCCCACGTCTTCCTCACTGCTTTCCGTCATCCCTCCCCCACTCCACGCACACGCGCCAGGTTGACGACCTTGTTACCTTGGCCAACTATCGTAAGTTCCATCGCCACGCCTTGGGTGTTTGTCACTGCTTTGCACCAGCCCGTTTACGCTCATGCACGTACTCCCCCTTCCCCTTTCGACACTCGTCCCTCAACACACACACACACACACACACACACACACACACACACACACACACACACACACACACACACACACACACACACACACACACACAACATACATACACACAACACACACACACATAGTTCTTTGTGTTTCCGCAAGACGCCAAGAAGCTCAAGGAGAAGAAGACCAAGTAGTGTCGCTGTTACCACAACAACATCCATCGCCAGCCATACCACCATCACCATCGTCCCATCCCAATCCTGCAACTTCCCTGTGCTCGTTGGCTTGTTTCCGACCAACCAACAAACCAACCAACAGCGCGTGCTCCCATATCCGTCTCTGTCCATCCACCATTACCTTCTTCTCCCTGTTCTACTCGCGTGTGTGTATGGCACTCGTTTATGGCAGTGGCATGCATGCATGCCCACAAATGCAACTGCAACGCGCAACGCACTGGTCAGTCAATCAGCCTTCGCTCATGGCAAGGCGAGGCGAGGCAAGGGGGAGGGAAGAGAACTAGCACGCTCACACGCGTGCGTGTGAACGCAAGGGGGATGGGATGGGGTGGGATAGAGCTGTGGGATAACGCAAGGAAAAGAAAGAAACAAAGAAAGCACAAGGAGGGCGACTATACACTCATCGTCGTCATCATCTTCACCATCAGCGCTCAACAGCGGCAGCAAGAGTGAACAAAAGGGGGAGCAATCGGTCGATTAGAGGGCTGCATCACATCACATCACGCAGCAATGCATAAAGCAGCAAACGAAACACGCACGTAAGGAAGATGTAACATAACGCAAAACAGAGACAAACAGCACCAAACGTACGCACGCACACGTGCGTGTTGATGACGTTGAACACTATGCGGTGGTTTGGAGCTTGTCGGAGAGTAGCGCAACCTGCTCCTCAAGCTGGCGAATGCGCACGTCGGCCTCCTTGGCGTGCTTGTCCATATAGGCCTTGGCAAAGGCTTCCATGTCAAAGGGTGACGACGGGGACGACACGGTGGTGGACGCGCCTGGCGAGGCCGCGTCTGCATAGTCGTTGGTTGAGTTGCGCACGGTGACCAAGAGCAGCTCCTTCAGGTACTCCACCTCGGACTCGAGCTTGGTGCACTTGGCAGTGAGCTTGTGGTTCTCCGTCTCCAGCGCTTGACTTTTGACACTCAGCTCCTCAAACTGCTGGCGTTTCTTGCGGCGGTACTTGTCTGCGGCAAGCTTGTTCAGGTAGCGCTTGTCCTGCGTCTGCTTCCCATCCTCCATATCCGTGGGCTGCTGCTGCTGCTGCGCTGCGGCGGCCTGCGCCTTCTTGCCGCGCTTGGTGGCGCCAGTGGCACCTCTACTCGAGCCACCACGCTTGGCTCTCGAGCGGGTGTTTGGCTGCGATGTGGCCTTGGTCGTTGATGTTGTTGTGGAGGTGGCGCCGCTGGCCGTTGTGGTTCCAGCTGTTGATGGCGCTGTGGCGGCGAGGAGCGAGTTTGAGAGGAACGAGGCCGGGGTGGGTTGAGCGGAGAAGGAGGATGCTGGTGGCGGCATGGCAAGGGCACTGAAGTCAGCGGCCTTGGCTGCGGTGCGTTGTGCAGATTCCCAGGCATCAAAGTCCATATCGGCAGCGGATGGGCTGAACCCGACGGGAGAGATGCCGGAGCCGCCTAGCCAGCCAGAGATGTCCAAACCCTCAAAGCCGTGCTGCTGTCCTCGTTGCATTCTTATTGGTGTGTGTCTGTGTGTGTGGTTGGTTGGCAGTGGTGGTGATATCGTCGTCGATCTGTGGTGCTGTCGTTGTTGACGTCGATAATTGTGGTGATAATAGTGGCTGATGAAAGCAAGAAAGGCGGCCGCGGGAACGAAGGAAAGCAAGATGTGTGTATGTGTGTGTGCGTGTGAGAGAGAGAGAGATGAGGATGAAGGACAGGCGTAGAAAATGACAGATGGGTGTCGTGCTTGAGACGGAGGAAGACACGAGGAGACGCACACATACATAAGTGTGTGCGGAGGACTGGCAAGAGGTGGTGTGATGTTTGATGGTGGTGGGTCAATGGTTCAGGAACACGCCAACGCCTTCAAACAGCGCGCGAACCAACCTTTGGCACAAGCAGTGCAGTGGTGGTGTGGTGGTGGCGCCCGTGCTGGTACAACGTGGAGTGGTGCAGGCGTTGTGTGTTGCGCTGGGGCCACAACTTCAGGAGGGCAGCCAAGAGAAAAAAAAATGGCAGGAAGAGCATACAAAGAGCAAAGCAAGCCAACGCACAAAGGCAAGCCAATATGTGCACGCACGCACACAGGCTGCGGTTTTATTGGTGACAGGCTGGCTGGCTGGCGAAGAGTCCACACAGCGGGACAGGCCTTCACGATGTCTGCTGGTTGGGGGGTCGAATGCGAAAATTAATGGGAATGGTACATAAAAGACACTGATCGTGAAATGACGCGAGCTTAAAGTCAATTTTGACCATCAGTAGCGAAAAGTCAAAATTGACTTTCAGCAACTGGATGACACACAGATGGTGGTGGAACAAACAACGGTGACAGAGACACACACCACCAGCACACAAGGCACGCTCGCACTCACGCACTCACATTAGGCAGGCAGGCAGGCAGGGATGACTGTCGTGTCACTGCCGTCGCTTGCAGCAGCGCGATGGTGGCGGTGGTGGCGGTGGCAGGGGAGTGGGTGTCGAGGTAAAGTTGTGGAGAGGGTGGCAGCTCTCCATCATGTAATACGAGCGCAAAGACTCGTCACCATCCCTCGCACACAAATCCGATCCCTATCAGCCAAGAGCAACAGTCGTAGTGGCCGAAGTGGGGGTGGTGGCCGTAGTGGGGGTGGTGGTGGTGGGAAGGCTAGCACGACGGCAGCAGAAGAACCAAAGGCAGCAGCAACCACAACAACGACACCAGCGACAGCCACAGCAACAACAGCGACAACGACGACAACTGCCACAGCCAGCCCAGCACGAGATGGCAGGCGCATGAACCTGTGCGGGGTGCAGATGCTGCCGCTGTTCTTGTGGGAGCCCTTGTTCAGGGCAAATGAACGCGCAATGCAATACCTGCTGTCTCCAACCGCACAGGCCGCAGCAGAAAAGATCGAGAAGCACCTGAAGGCCTTTGATCTCTGGGACAAGACCGCGGACCCCTTGCCAACGATCCCACAGTTTCAGCTGCCACCGCTCCAGGGCGCCACCATCCTGGACCACTTTCAGAACATCGGGCTCATGCAGGTGTCCGGTGAGCGCCGCGCCGCCGCAGAGCTCATGCGCGCAGACCTCCCGCCCATCCCAGATCGCTTCGTCATCCAGCCGGGATGGACCAAGTACACCTTCGTCTCTGCTGACAGTGCACATGGTGGCACCGCGCCGCTGGCGCAGTACACAACCAAACAGGTGACGGCTCCTCTCACGCCCGGCAAGAACACGCCCACAGCCATAGTCTTTGATGTGGAAACATCGAGCTACCATGACAACTACCCTCTCGTCGCCACTGCCGTCACGACAGATGCGTGGTATGTCTGGATTTCACGCGCCATCTGCAACACCAACGGCAACAACAGCAGCAACACCGCCGGTGCGTACCTCTGCGTGTGTGTGTGTGTGTTTTGTTAATGTGTGTGTGTGTGTGTGTGTGTGTGTGTGTGTGTGTGGGTGTTTTGTTTATGTGTGTGTGTTTATGTGTGTGTGTGGTTTGTTTATGTGCGTGTGCATACGCGTTTGCCACGGTGGCGTGTGTTGTCTGATTGTCATTGGCTCACAACCAATCTTGCCT
>NW_004754924.1:1547322-1559061 GCF_000188695.1 Salpingoeca rosetta | reverse complement strand
CACACACACACACACACACACACACACACACACACACACACACACACACACACACACACCGCAGGGACGATGCAGGATGGCGGCATTGAGGTGACACCGCGCAAGACCATTGCGCCATACCTCTACCGCCTCAAATACGTCGACGTAGAGGTGCAGGCAGTGGTGCCAGTGTGTGTGTGTGTGTGTGTGTGTGTGTGTGCGTGTGTGTGTGTGTTTGCCTGGTTGACGTACTGGCTTGATATGTGCGTTCCCGTACGTGCCTTCCTACCCGACCTCACTGCAACCCATCATCAACACCACATCACCATCGCCGCTCCTGTGCAGCGAACGGGGGAGTCGTTCCCGCTGTATTACCACGAGCAGCACAAATGGGGATATCTTGTTCCTCGCAGACTCGCAGGTGGTGATGGCACATGAACATGCACATGAACATGAACATTCACATAAACATGCACATGCACATGAAGAGGGAGAAGGGACATGTTGACATGGGCTTGTGTGGGCTCATCTTAGTTCTGAACGTGGTGGCCGTCAGCGAATGCCCCCTGACCTTCTTCTCGCAATTGGTCGTGTGCACCACCCGCAACCTCCACCATCACCGCAACGACCATCCTCATCATCACGACCACCACCGCCATTGTTGGCACGGCTGTCAGGATCACACGAGGGCAACGGCCCTCACGATTGGAAGTCGCCCAACGACATGATGCACCTGACACACGCGTATTTCAAGCTGCCACATAAGGATGGTGACAAGGCTCGGTGCGGGTCGCCGTTTGCAAAGGAGTACATGGCGCTCGTGGAGGATGGCCGTCTCAAGTCGCACTCTGAGGAGGTGCGTGCACACCCTGTGTGTGTGTGTGTGTGTGTGTGTGTGTGTGTGTGTGTGTGTGTGTGTGTGTGTGTGTGTGTGTGTGTGTGTGTACACAAAAGCGTTTTCTCACTTTCTTTGTGTCTCGCCACGCCTTACTCACAACCCCCTGCCCAATTTCCATCGCACCCAGGCTGCTCAGGTTCTGTCTGCCATGAGCGCGTGCAGTTACTGGAGCTCTGCTCGCAACAGAATTCTCTCGCAATTCGTCGTCTGGGAGGTGCAGACAGCACACATTCACACACACACATTGATGTTGAGCGGAAACACGCATTCACACGCACACCTTCGCACAAACACGTTTGCGCACACGCACACATAGATGTTGAGCAGACACACACACACACACACACACACACACACACACACACACACACACACACACACACACACACAAACTACGTTTGCACACACACATTTGTGATCCTGCTTGCTTGCATTGTGTTTAACCCCTACCTCCCTTGTCCATGTGCGCGCTTCCTCGACCGACACAACAGGATCTCGTTGGCTCGAGCATGCGCGAATGGAGCACAGATCGCATCACTCCTCCTCCTTTGCCTTCGACTGCCACCACCACGAACGGGGCCGACGAGCAGGATGGAGATGGGAAGAACGGCAATGCAGCAGCAGCCGATACGCGAGGTACGCACGTGCATGCAAGCAGGGTCATATCGTGTTGACAAGGGCCTGCTGCGTACGATAGTTGGGGTCTGTATATCTGCACAGTACATGTGCACATGCGCACGCATACATGGGCACCCACACATACATACATACATACATACATACATACATACATACATACATACATACATACATACATACATACATACATACATACATACATACATACATACATACATACATACATACATGCATACATACATACATACATACATGCATACATACATACATACATACATACACACACACATTATGCAGGTGTGATACTGCCGTTCATCACGACCATGGGGACCATCTCACGGCGCGCGCGAGAGAGCACGTGGCTGACGGCGTCCAACCCTAAGCCAAACCGCATCGGCTCGGAGCTCAAGGCGATGGTGCGCGCGCCGCCTGGCTGCAAGTTCGTTGGCGCGGATGTCGACTCGCAAGAGCTCTGGATTGCAGCATGTACGTGGTGATGGTGGTGCTGGTGGTGATTGCAGCATGTGGCGAGTGGATGGTGTGTTGGATCGGTTGGTTCGCGCGTGCGTGTGTGTGTGCGTGTATGTGTGTGTGTGTATGTGTGTGTGTGTGTGCGTGAGTGTGTGTGTGTGTGCGTGAGTGTGTGTGTGGTTGCGAGGTATGTGTGTGTGTGGTTGCGAGAGTTTGTGTACGACACATCTTCTCACCGTGATTGTGTGCTGCCACTGCCAGTACTTGGAGATGCACGCTTCACTGGCATTCACGGATCAACAGCGCTCGGGTGGATGACACTCCAGGGGTGAGAGACTGGTGGTGGTCTTAGGCTTTGAGGTGGAAGGCATTGCAATAGTGTGTGCGCGTGCGTGTGAACCATCGTTCGATGCAAACCGAACCGATTGGCTTGATGGCTTCATGCTCTTTTTTTTTTCGGCCAAACTCCTGATGCATGCACGCTCGCAATTGCACGTGTTTATTTGATGTTGCAGGAGCAAGAAGGACAAGTCCGACATGCACACCAAGACGGCTGAAATCGTGGGATGCCACACCGGCGGATCAAAGATCTTCAACTATGGTGAGTTGCCATCTGCTCTTTCCTCTGATGTTGCACTCGCACTTCACCACCGCCGCGGCGTTACGCATCATTGTCACGTCCTCCCGTTCCCACACCCACAACATCACACCACCCTCCCTCACACCACATCCACCCTGAATCACCAAACCCCAAATGCATGACCGGCCCCTCTCCAACACCACAGGCCGCATCTACGGTGCAGGCCGGCCGTTTGCGAAAGGCCTGATCATGCAGTTCAACCCAACAATCAAAGAGGACGAAGCAAAGACGCTCGCAAATGAACTCTACGAGTGAGATGATGGTGATGGAGGTGATGGTTGGTGGCCATGATGGTCGTTGCAACTTTTGCGTGCATGGTTGTGTGTGTGTGTGTGTGTGTGCGTGTGTGTGTGCGTGTGTGTGCGTGTGTGTGTGTGTTCTTTGTCGGCTCTCGCTGTGCCCATGATCGCAATACGTGCTCACGTCCTCTCCGTGCCGGTCTGTGCATGCGTGTGACTCAGCAAAACAAAGGGTCAGATGACCAGCCTTGGATACAGCGGTGAGTGCCAGGCTCCTTTGCTGGCTCCTGCTTGACTATCTGTTGCTCTTGCTTGCAACCACCGCCATTCTCCTCATCAACACACATACACACACACACACACACACAAACGCACAAACGCACACACGCACGCACGCACGCACAATGCACAACAGGCGGGAGCGAGAGCGAGATGTTCAACCAGCTTGAAGAGATTGCAAACCGCAAGGTCCCAAAAACACCGTTCCTTGGCTTTCGGCTGACAGCGGGGTTGCAGCCACGATACCTGGCAAAGAAAGGACGAAAGAAGGCAACGGTGCGAACATGACTCGTATTCCTGGCTGCGATTGACTTGCTGTTGCATGTGGTTTGTGTCCATCATTGTATTCCCCCGTGACCACATATTACATGACGCACGCTTTTGTGATGCTGCCACACTACCACACAGATGTACACAGACATGCACTAATGTGCACTTGTGCACACCAAAACACATGAGCACACGTCCGTACACTCATTCTTGTCGCACCTCCTCACCTTGTCTGCCTCGGGTGTGTCAGGATTATCTGCCAACGCGAATCAACTGGGTGGTGCAGTCCTCCGCTGTTGACTATTTGCACCTCATGCTCGTCTCAATGAAGTATTTTATCACACAATACGACATGAAGGTACCCTTCGATGTGTGCGGTTAATGACATGCGGTTGCGTGGTTGTGTGTGTGTATGTATGTATGTATGTATGTATGTATGTATGTATGTATGTATGTATGTATGTATGTATGTATGTATGTATGTATGTATGTATGTACGTATGTACGTATGTATGTATGTGTGCGTGTGCGTGTGTGTGTGTGTATTCACCTTTTGACCTCACGCACCTTGTCCTGGCACACCAAATTCACAACAACAACAACAACAACAACAACAACAACCAGGCGCGGCTGTGCATCACCATCCACGACGAAGTTCGATACATTGTTGCAGATGAAGATGTGGCCAGGTGCGTGCGTCGGGGACATGATCGTTTCATCTTGTTTGGTCCTCTCATATTCATTCGCTTTGAACAGTTGCCTGCAAGCAAGCAAGACGAAGAATGTAGCTGTTGTCCCTGTGAGCACTGAATGCCGGCATTTTGTCTCACCCAAGAACAACCTCGCCCGTTCAATTTTTTTTTTCATGTTGACGTGACAGGTTTGCGTTTGCGCTTCACTTGACGAATTTGTACACACGCGCAGCGTTTGCGGCGTCCATTGACATGTGGGATCTGCCCCAGGTATGTTTGGACACGGCCTGTGGTGAAACATGCGAATGATGGGTTGTAACTGTTGCGCTCGTGGCTCACTCAACATGCCCACGCCCTCACACACACACACGCACACACACATACACCACAGGGGGTGGCGTTCTTCTCTGCTGTTGATGTGGACACTGTACTGCGAAAGGAGGTGGATCAAGACGTGCGGACGCCGTCCAACAAACACAATGTCCCACCAGGGTACACACTCGACTTCCTTCAGGTAAATAAATGAATACACAATCTGTGCATGCCTCTGCATTCGTACATTGCGGTGCTAATGTGTGTGATTGGAGGTGTTCTGTGTTCCCGACCATTTTCTCTGTTTTATGCTGTCATCATCATCATCATCATCATCACCACCACCACCACGCCCACACAGGCTGGCGAAGCGTGTGGTTGGAGTCTGGAGAAGCCGGCGGCGTGAATGCTGTGCACGTGAATTTGTGTGTGTGTGTGTGTGTGTGTGTGTGTGTGTGTGTGTGTGTGTGTGTGTGTGTGTCGCCTCTGAGCGCCGTCAACTAGGTTGTAAACAACCAGCGAGTAGTGTTGTGCATTGTAGCCGTTTGTTTATTAACGAGAGGCGCACTTGTGACTGCCCTGTCTGTCTTAGCCGTGCAAACCCCTTGTAAGAAGGGCCAATAAGATGAAAGTGGAGCTCCTGCTGGTCAAGACGTCTGTCACTCAAAGAAATAAACGTCACAACATGTCACAACGGCACACATGTCATTACATTGTGTTCACAGAACCGACACAATCTTTTGGGGGTAGGCTGATGTTGCGTACGCCAAAGGAGAAGCGTTCACAACCCCCCCCCCCAAACAAAACACACACACACACACACACACACACACACACGCTCACACACTCTCTCTCACTCACTCACACACACACGCGCGCGCTCATAAACTCACTTCCTGATAGACATGCACACAGCAAACATATTCACAATTACACCACTGACGTCCGGCTCTCGGCTGTGCTTGACGCGATGGAATGCGTGTCCAGATGCACAACGCCAGTGCGCCGGAGTCCAAACCCTTCACCATCATCATCATCATCATTATCATCATCATCATTGTCGTCGTCGTCGTCGTCGTCGTCGTCACCACTGCCACCGCGGCTGTGGCGAGGCGAGTGCTGGTGGAAGCCGTATGGATGCGCGCCGTGCTCAAGGAAGTACCAGTTGCCCGTCGTCCTCGCTCCTTCATCGTCAGGAACTGTAATCACGTCATCGCGACGCATCAACGTCTGTAACCACCGCTGACGCGCATCACTGTCATGACGATGATCACTCCCATCATCATCACCACCCTCGTTGCCGTCGTCGTCATCATCATTTATCGTGTTGCTCGATCGATGTTGATGGTCTTCAAATGGACGATGCCTACTTCCACCACCACCTCCACCTCCTCCACCTCCACCACCACCTCCTCCACCTCCACCACCACCACCTTCATCACCTTCGCTGCTACCACCACGCATGCGCCCGCCAGTCGAACCGAGCGCGCGCCGCTTGCGTCGTCTCCTCTGTCGCACATTTCCGTCCGTCGCCGTTCTTGCCGCTGCCACCTCCGCCGCTGTGGCGGTCGTGGGCGGTGCACTCGCTTGTGATACTGTGGTGGTGGGTGCTGCAGCTCTGCCAACAATGCTTGCTGTTGCCGCGGTGTGTGTGCTTGGTGCAGCTGCTGTGGATTGCGGGTGTGCAAATGCGCCCGCCACCAGCGTGTCGCTCGCCGTTCGCCTCAAGTGCCGCCGCAAGGAAGCGCGCGCACTGCTCGTGTTGCTGTCCGTGTCGCTGTTTCGTGGGGTTGACGCCCTGCGTGGATGGGTGTGGTCGGCATCAACGGCGTCAGACGCAGTCATGCGCGCACGCGTCGTGTGCACCAAGTGCACGTTGCTGCTTGAAGGCCGACGGAGCGTGTGGGCGAGACGAGCCTGGCTGGCGTCATAACCACCATCAAAGTGGGGCCGCACAACACGACCACGATGGCCGCCACCGCGAAGACGTTTCCGCTCATCGTCATCGTCAATGACATGGTTCCCATCCGCGCCACCAACACGAAGCGTCTCGCCACCGTTGGCGCGAGACTTGTGGTGTCGGAAGTACTGACCTCGGGCAGTGTCGCGATCAACGTCGTCGTCATCGTCCTCGTCATTGTAGCTGTCGCTGAAGAAGGGGAGGGTGCGTTCAACAGCAATACTGTTCCTGTTAACACCACCACCACCGCCGCCGCCGCCGCTGCTGCTGCGACATGGTGGATGAGAGCGTGACAGCAGTCCACAGTACTCCGGCTGAGACAGGTCCTGTCCTCTTGTGCCAAATCCTTGCACAAGATTCTCAAGCTGGTTTGCGTGGCTCACATCCAGGCGTGTGTACGCGTCACGGGCAAAGCGCCCTTGCTCCACATCAATGTCGGGTGCTGCCGTGCGTCCCCGCCGTATTGTCGAGGCAGACTCGTGCTTGGACACAATTTGGTTGATGTTGGAGCGGTGTGACCCCGACGGCTCCCGCTCCAGGATCTGAGACACATCCACAGTGATGGTGTGCCGTGCCGCATGCTGCTGCCAGATGCACTCCACCTCGTCGTCGCTCGATTCATAGTCGCAGTCACCCCGGAGCTCTGCGCGCGTGTCTGGCGGGCAGACGCAGCTGGTGGCAGACACACGCCCACCGGTAGCCGTGTGCGATGACGACGGGCTGTTGCGCAGACTCACCGATACGTCGGCAGCAAGGCCGCGAATCTCAAGCTCGGACGAGCGCGTCCACTGGCGAAATGCATACGCATCTGTAACGAGCGTCGTCATGGTTGGTCGCTCTGCTACGGGCAGCCAGCACTGGCGGAGAATGTGCTGCAGCGCTTCCGGCCAAGCTACAATGATCATGGTGGTGATGGTGATGGTGATTGTGGTGGTGATGGTGGTGGTGGTGGTGGTGGTGGTGGTGGTGGTGGTGGTGGTGGTGAGGTGCGGTCATATGCAAGGCACGTGCAGCGCATGTGGATGGAGGTGTGCAATACATGCGTGGTTGCGCTGCATATGTGCGAGTGAAGTGCGATGCAACCTTCAACGCAACAGCCTGGACTTCAAAACACCGAAGCTGCGCTGCCCCCCCCCCCAAAGCACATGATCTGGCCTGTGGCGGCGCCAGCTTACAGTTGTTGATCTTGAGTGTGCGGCCGTGGAAAATGGCTCGAATGACTTCGCGGTTGGTGCTGAGGTTGTGGTATGGAAACACCATCACGTTAGACGCCATCTCCCATGCGAGAATGCCAAACGACCTGCATGTCCAGGAGAAGGGGCAAGCACATGTGAGCACGCGCAGCAGCACGAGCGGCTGCTGGAATTGGTTGTTCGCTTGTAGACAAGACGTCGTGCGCGCAAGAAGCAGCCGTATCGCAGGGTGGGCTTCATGAAACGAGGACCACACACAACACGCCCACACACAGCACACACACGCACAAGAAGCAAGGAAAAACGATGCGCGCAACAGCCACGGTACGCAGCACGCACCACACGTCGCTGAGAAAAGAGTACACGGAATCCCGCACGACTTCAGGCGCTGTCCACCGCAATGGAACGTTGGGAACAGAGTGTGGGCCAATGTGGTGAATGGGACCAGCAAGCGCACATCCAAAGTCGCTGTAGATGGTGATGGTGATGATGATGATGATGATGATGATGATGATGATGATGATGATGATGATGATGATGATGATGATGATGATGATGATGATGATGATGATGGTGATGATGGTGGTGGTGGTGGTGGTGGTGGTAGCGTGAGTGGATGCCACCAAGACGAACGAAAGCCGTACACATACACGCATGCAAAATAGCGAGCTAGGCAAGTTCACTTCCACAAAAGCAAGCACATGTGTACACACACACGCACGCACACACACATACGCACGCACACACACACACACGCACACACACCAGATCTTGCAGACGAAGTTTGAGTTGATGAGAACGTTGCGACATGCAATGTCGCCGTGGATGATGTTTCGCTCGTGGACGGCATGGAGGCCACGTGCAACGTGCGAGAGCATGCGCGCCTTGATTCGCCACGACACAGAAGCGCCGCGCAGGCAACGCGAACGGAGAAAGGCGTCCAAGCTGCCATGCTCGCAGTACTCAAGCACAAGTGCCGGCTGCTCCGTCGTGGTGAGGACCCCAATCAGCTGCACAACATATGGAGAGTCTGACAGCGCCTGAAGATGCAATGCCTCCGCCATGAGCAGTGACGTGTCTTTGGCGTTGAGAATGAACTTGCACTGCTTGATAGCAATGGGGATCTCGCGTCGAAAGCCTCGCTGCTTCCGACTGCAGCTTTGACCTGCCGACACGTTACCGCTGTCAGTTGCATTACTGGTGGAGGGGTGACTGCTGTGGCGCGGATTATGCACGCTCCTTCCAAACAGGCTGTTGCTGTCGTTGTTGTCCTCATGACCGTGGCTGGTGGCGGCCGCGGTGATGGGCGTGCTGATGTGCGTGCTGCGGACTGCTGTTGCGTTTTCGTTGGCGTTGGCGTTGGCGTTGCTTCTGCCCTGGTCCGTACTGCGAGCAGCTTGCTGTTGCGTTGAACGCCTGCTGCCACCTCGACTCGCCCTCTTGCTGCCGTGACTTCTCCTACTGCTGCGGTGGCTGCGGTGCCTGGTGCTGCTCTTGGCAAAGGGCCCAAGGTGTGAGCGCGACAGTCCAATGTGCCGCAAGAAGCCAGTTGGGGCGTCAACAAGGCGGCCACGATAGACAACACCAAACGCGCCCTGGCTCAAGCACTCCTGGCTCTCCACGAGTTTCCTACGGGAGAAACCAAAGGCATGTCAGTGGCGTGTGAGTGACAACACTGGTGCGGAGGAGGGAGAGGACGGGTGGTGGAGGCAACAAGACAACAACGAGCAGAAAGCAAGCCAAACAGGAGAGCACAGCAACCATACACACCATCGAAGGCAGCGACATGCAATGCAAACGAACAGAACAGAACCAAAACACATTCACACACGCAAGCGCGCACAAACAACCACATAAACCAAACCACACACACACACACACACACACACCTCGGGATCTCGGTTGGCTTGTCGTGGTGCTGCGGCCAGGCGGCGAGGAGCGGAGCAAAGTCAAACGGTTCAATCCTAGACGACGGCTTTCGGCGGTTGTAGATGAAAATGCCAACAATGCCCATGGCGAGCAGGATGCTGAGTGTAATGGAGGCGACAACGGCGCTGGAGGCAGAGTTGGACGGGCTGGCAGAGTCCAAGGGCACACGTGTTGTTGTGCGGACCATGCATGACGGTGACGGCAGGACGTGCATGGCACTCGCGACGTCAGCACCGAGCGCTGTGTTCGCAACCGTGAGCACGTGCTCCTTGAAATAGAAAAGTGGCTGCAGCATTTTGTTGATGAGCACCACCACATCAACACCAATGGACATCTCTAAGTCGTGGTCAAACCACAGCTTCTCCACGGCAAAGCCAGGGATGCTGTTGTCTTCCGTCAGCGAGCGCGCCAAGTCAATCATCACACGGCGCTGCACTTTAGGACCAGAGCTGAACCTGCGCAGCAGTTGGAAGCGCACGTGTGTGGGGTCGTGTGTATGCGTGTGTAAGTGGGGGAGGGGCAAGATGAGTTGCGCGAACCAGGTCACATTTAGCACATACACATCAGAGCTTGCATGGAGTAGGAACATGCAGCGTGTACGTTGAACTGAGTACACAATCACGTGTGTATACACATGCAAACACACAGGTGCAAACACACAGGTGCAAACACACAGGTGCAAACACACAGGTGCAAACACACAGGTGCAAACACACAGGTGCAAACACAGGCACGCACACACACACACACACACAAACTAAGACACACACACACACACACACACACACACACACACACACACACAAATGCACACACACACAAGCATACTTGTGCATGGATCTGCCGTGGTATGCGGTCCAGTAGATGATGTGCACGGCATCAACGGCGAGGGTGACGGGAAGACGGGTGGGGAGGACGTCCGAAAACGTTTGGTGGCCGCTCGCTGAGGGAAAGGAGAAGAACGGGTGGTCTGTGAAGTTGGGCTGCAGGCCTGCGCGAACCCCCACAAATCGCCCGTTGAACTGCCGCTTCACGTCATCGGAGAACACGTCGGTGGCGGTGGCGATGTTGCTCGCGACCCACAGCGTGTCTTCACCGCCCATCTCGTGCTTGGATGCCTCAAACAGCGCCGTGTGCGCATCCAGCGGGAACCTTAAACACACACGGGGAGACAGCAATCAGCGGGGTGAGATGACAGGCATCGAGTGCATGCACATTAAAGCAAGGCTAACAGACCTTCAGACACGGGTGCAGTTGTCACGCATGCACATCAAAGCAAGGCTGACAGACCTACAGAAACGAGTGCAGTTGTTGCGCATGCACACACACCACACAACACCCACACACGCAACTGAAGATAATGCGACATACACACGTGTTGACACCACATGCACAGGTTTACACGCAGCCAGCGACGTACAAGAAGAGTGCAATTGTGTTTGCGCCGTGCGTGCGGATGTACGAGAGGGTTTCTGCCCAATATGAACTATTGCGGCTCGCCGTCGTGGCAATGTCTGTCAGCGTCAACATGCGGATACCAAACTCTTCAAGCCGCGCCAGAAACGCATTCACCTCGTTCCTGTCATGAATGCGAGTTGCACGTGTGTGTGTGTGTGTGTGTGTGTGTGTGTGTGTGTGTGTGTGTGTGTGTATGTGTGTATCATTGTGCAGAAGGGGATATGTCATTAGTCTGCGGCCCAACAAGAGAGAAACGGAGGAGACAAATACAGCAACAGAATATTCGATCAACAACAGCTTGCGCGAGTGCATACAGTTGATTGCAATGCGTACACACCCACGCACGCACACACATACACACACTCACGCACAACCACACATACATGCACCACGCAAGCGCACCGAGGGTACACAAGTGAATACCTGTGTGTGACGGACATCGAATCGCACAAGATGCTGACGCAGGTGATGTTTGCAGCGTGCAGGAACTGTGCAAGCGCGTCCGCGTAATCGTCAGTCTGTGCGCCGAGCCGAAACGTGTTCACAAATGACGCTGGCTGCTCAAGGTCTGTGGATGAGGAGACGGTGAAGTGGAGAACACCGCGGGTCGCAGCAACCTCCGCCACCGCCACGGCACACGTGGAGGTGATACCCCCGATCATGGCAACCACGCCCTCATTCACCGCCTGCAGAGAGCGAAGGGTGTGTGTGTGTGTATGTGTGTGTATGCGTGTGTGTGTGTGTGTGTGTGTGTGTGTGTGTGTGTGTGTGTGTGTGTGT
>NW_004754924.1:1542894-1547222 GCF_000188695.1 Salpingoeca rosetta | reverse complement strand
CACGTACGCGCACCACGCACACACGCGTACCGTCGTTGGCGACAGCGGCGCATTGTCCGTGCCGCTGCTCGCGTATGGATGACAACATTCACACCCGGATACAGGGATGCGTAATACTCTTGCGCGCCAGCGATCACAGTGTCAAACGCAGCAGCCCAGTGACAGCGTTGGCTGGGTTTACCCTGTGTGTGCGTGTGTGATCGTGAGAAACGGCGGGGAAGAAAGTTTGTGTGTGTGTGTGTGTGTGTGTGTGTGTGTGTGTGTGTGTGTGTGTGTGTGTGAGTATGTATCGTGGGTTGTGGGTGCGTGAAAGCAATGGTATGGAGCACATGTTGACGAACAACGCATTCACATGCGACATACACGCCCTCTTGCCGACAGACCTTCCATAGATGACGGCTATATGGACGGTGATTGGGCCCGCGTCCGCAGGAAGCAGGGCAGGCGCATCTGGAAGAATGTAGAGGCGTGGTGTGTTGACTTGCTCCCCGGTGAATGCATCGTAGAAGGTCACTGACAAGGGCTCGTCGCCCTGAAATGGTGGCACTGGCGCCCTGGCCACGACCTGTGCCGTGGATGGAAGGCTTGATCGGCGAAACCGCAGCTCAGAGAGTGGATGCGTTCCTGTTGCTACCATGACGAGTGGTTGCGACGCAGCGCCTGCTATGACCTTGTTGGGGAGGTGCTCCATGCATGGTGTGATGCAGGGTGGGTCGGCACATGCAAACGCGCACGCGGTGTTGCTGGTGCTGTTGGGGAAGCGAAATAGCGCCGTGAGGAAGACTGCGGCGTCCCACAACAGCGCTGTGCGCGGGGTGTACTCTGGTGTCAGGAACCGAGGGATGATGCGGGGCAGGCGCGCTGGGGAAGGGTGGCGGGAGGGACGTTGCAGGGTTGGTGGTGTCGTGGACGTACGTGAACACGAGAAGATGGGAACATCATGGCCCGGACATCGAGCGCGCATACATGTGACACACGCACACACACAAACGTGCGCGCATACATGTGACACACGCACACACACAAACGAGCGCGCATACATGTGACACACGCACACACACACACACACACACAAAGCAGGTGCACACGCACAAAGCAGGTGCACACGCACTTGCTGCTGCGCGGATGCCTGTGACGCGATCGATGACATCTTGTTCGCCGTTGGTCAAATCCAATGTCACCGCCACGCTGAAGAACGCCAACTGTGCAGCCACAACCATCATCGCAAAGATGGGGTGTGAGTGATGCAGTGTCGCACAAACAAAGTGGACCAGCAAAGACAGCACATCCGCACAGGTGAGTAACGCTCGCATACAAGCAAACAAGCAACACGAGCGCAGTGCAAGGGCACTGACGACATGAGCGACAGCAGAGTGAGGATTGGCTGTTTGTGGCGCTGAAAGGTGGAGCGTACCGCAACTGCAGGTTTGTCCTGGTCCTTCAGGTAGTACGAGAGCTCAGTCAAGTCAAAATCGCTGAGCAGTGGCGATGAGATGTACAGGTACCTGCAGCGAAGACGGAAACCAACGTGAGAAATGTGAGCACAAAGAGGTGACCACACGGCCTGTGTCAGTCATGCGGAACATACATCTACAACACAAAACGCAAGTACTTTGACAAACACACGCACGCACACACGCATGGGCATCGCACCCTGGCTCGAGCATTCCTGCTTGGTACAGCTGCTCCAGCACTGCTGCAGCCTCATCCAAGGTGACGGGAAGGAACAGGAACACGTGTACATCCTCGTCCTTGAAGTCTGAGCAGTGAAATCCGGGTGGGGGTAACACTTCCACCTGCGATGATGATGATAGATGTTGTTCGCGAAATATGCACGTGGAAACAATCCATGCACGTGGAAACAATCATGCGTGGCGGCCAGAACGTAAGCAGACAGCGCGGTGGAGATGTGAGTACGACGATGATGGCAACCACCACTGCGCGTCTGTGTCTGCATCTTCTGAACAGCTTGAGTGTTCTTCGAACCACCGCAAACTATTGCCCACACCACGCGTACAAACAAGCCACACACACGGCGCTGACAAGTGACTTGATGGCGTGCGTACGTTGTAGTGTGCAGCAGATGCCACGACGGCGCTGAGAAGGGGCGTGGAGGCAGGCGAGCATGATGGTGCTGTGATGAGGGCCACGTGGGAGTACCCGAGCTCTGTCAGGAACATCATGGTCGTGTTCAGCACGCGATCCAGCGGCGGTACAAGCGCAGTGGAGCCGCTGTTTGGCACCGGTGCCGTGGCTGCAAGGCAAGCAAAGCATTCATATCCAGGTTGAGGAACACGTGGACAAGTGAGCCCATACGACAAAAAGAAGTAATTATGTCACAGCAGAACAACAAACGTGTGCAGCGAGACAAGCGGAGAAATGGAGGACGGGGAAGGACGGGGAAGGACGGGGAAGGACGGGGAAGGAATGCTTGGAAGCATCAACACAAACACACACGCACACACACACGCACACACGCACACACCACACACACACGCACACACACACACACACACACACACACACACACACACACACACACACACACACACACACACACACACACACACGAACCTGCAGGGTCGATGAAGACTTCGGCTGGCCCAGGATCCAGCTCACATGTGGTGAGTAGCGGGTTGCACAAACGAACAGATATGTCGACGTCGCCCACGCCAGAGCTGTCCAGCCTGGTTTACGTATGTATATGTGAGTGTGAGTTCAATACGCGCGAATCCACACACACACACACACACACACACACACACACACACACACACACACTCAATCCAAGTCGACATGTGAGTGTAAAACCGTCTCGAGATAGCACATCCTGTTCCTGCACACATGGTCGCTGTAGCCCAACACAATAAAGCAAGACGCCCACCGGAGAAAAGGACAGCCATTCTGAAAAGGGCAGCGCCAGTTGTTGACGTAGTCCAAAGCCGTGGAAAATACGGACGTGTATGTGATCTGAAAGAGGGGGGGGGGGGTTGTGATGTTGCAATGTGGGCGGTCCGTACGTAAGATCGCGTGAACATGTGTGAAGTGGCGTGAGGATGCGTTGGCTGTGCGGTGAGTGCGGCGCGGCGAGCTCGCACAGGAATGAAAAACAAACAATACGGAGAGCAAGTTGCTAAGTTGAGTTATAGAGAAGCATTCCAAACAGGAAGAAGAGCTGCACAAGATGCTACACAAGACGAGTGCCACGAAGTGTAGGAGTGTTAGAGAAGGTCGGGGAAGAAGGGGTACATGGTTCTGTTTTGTGCAGGGGCGCGCACCTTGAAGTCTGGTGGGGCGTCCTGTGGCAGGATGAGCTGGACATGGATGGTTTGCTGGGCAGTGACGCTGGTGGCCGCCAGAGCCAAGCATGTCACAAGGAGAAGGGTGGCCAAGCTCATGGCCAACCTTCGTGGTTGTGTGGGTCGCACAAGAGCTCAAGCAGCGCTGCAGCTGAGGTTGTGCGTGACAATTGTGGGATAAAGCCACGATGGGCTTCCGTTGCACCTCGGAGGTTGGGGGCGAGGAGGTGCAGGGGTGTTGCGCGCGAGCAAACGGGAAGAGTATGATCAACCGCGAGTTGTCGCTTGTGTTCTTGCTGGTGTTCCTGAGGATGTTGGTGTTGTATGATCGATCGTGGTGGCGGCTGGCTGCTGGTGGAGTTGCGTACGGCCTTGTGTGTATGTGCGAGGCACCCAACCAATCAACCCAGCCTTGAAAGTGGTGGGAACGGTTGGCTGTATGATGATAAGACGGGTGTACTGCTGGCACTGTTTGTCATGCACAGCCCAATTAGCAAAGCAGCCACGCGCTCAGCTCCTGCTTGCACAAGTGCACGTCGATTAGCCAAAAGAAGGGGCAGCGTAAAGCCGTGCTGCTGAGGACGATGTTCGAACGAGGATAAAATGGCAGCGAAACCAAAGCGGCCTGTGCGAAAAGCTGAGGAACAAGGTGAGGTGCTGTTGTTGGTTTTGTTGGTGCGGTGATGGCGGTGGGTGTGGATGAGTGTGGAGGCTGTGAGGGAAGTGATAGAAAGTTGATACACGCCTACACGCCTCTCGAGAGAGCAAGTGTCTGTTGCGCACTTTGCGCTGTGGTGACTTTTGAAGCGGTGGTTGTCTGGATTGTGTTGATTGCACACAAGCAGCAAACACGTGAAACCGTGTGTGCTGTGCGTGTTCTTCATTGATCGAGGTTTTGCGTTGAAGTGAGGAGGCGGGAAGGGGGGGGGGAGATATGTGCGTGCGGGTGTGTGTGTGTGTGTGTGTGTGTGTGTGTGTGTGTGTGTGTGTGTGTGTGTGTGTGTGTGTGTGTGTGTGTGTGTGTGTGTG
>NW_004754924.1:1527775-1542635 GCF_000188695.1 Salpingoeca rosetta | reverse complement strand
ATCACATCCCTCCACTAGCGAGATACGTCAGAGTTCTTCACTACTTTCGTATCATAATTAATTATAAGAAATATGTTATAGTTTTTATAACGCCCACCACAACCTACGACACGCCTGGATCGTTTCTTTAATAAATAATTTTTCTTTTCTTTTCTGAAGACGGCTAAGGGGGGTGAAGAAAACGAGCGTCCCTTGGTGTGTGTGTGTGTGTGTGTGTGTGTGTGTGTGTGTGTGTGTGTGTGTGTGTGTGTGTGTGTGTGTGTGTGTGTGTGTGTGTGTGTGTGCTTTGAAAAAGCATGGTGCAACAAGTAGCGGCGAGAGCACGCGCGCACCAAGCACAACAAATGCGGACCTAAATGTAGAACGGGTGTAGCGCCAACGGGAAATGCGAGCAAGTTAGTCAGCCGCGGTGTCTCGAGGTGTGGTTGGACCGCCCACAGGACGACGCAGGTGATGGAACCAACCCTGGCAAGGCGTGTATGGGGTGCGTGTCAGCAATAGGTTGATTGCACATGCGCGTTTGGCGCTGTCGCAGTTTGGCGTTTGGCGTTTGGCGTTTGGCGTTTGGATGCATGGCTGGCTGGTTGGCTCTTGAAAGGAGAACAAAGAGTCAATTGCACAAGGATACAAGGAAGGCAAAATAACACGAGGGAGGCGGGCCGCCGAAGGTTTCGCACGTTTGGGTGGGGATGTTGTGTTTCAACATCAGCGCAGCACAAACAACAAACAACAAGAAAAAAAAAAGATTGATGGCGGTGGAAAGACGGCATCTGCAACGCCAGGCAAGCCGTTGTGGGGGGGGGGAGGCAGAGGCAAACTCGCAAAGGCAAACGCACAACCAAGGCAAACGCACAACTAGCAAAGGAGCGAACAAGTTAAACAGCAGCAGCATACCAAACACACAAAAACAACACTGTTGAATACGCAATCCAAAACAACCGGAACAAGCATGTCCACCATCCATTCAGAGAAACAAAGCATCGTGGCTGAGACAAAGAGACGTCGAGACAGCGCGGCGGACATGTCGTACACATGACCTACAATGTGGTTGTGGCGGTGCAGCGCGGCTTGCTCCTTACTTGTGGATTGCGATTGCAAACGGTTGAAAAGAGAGAGAGAGAGGGAGAGGGAGAGAGAGGCAGAGAGAGGGAGAGGCAGAGGAGGGGGAGACAGAGGGAGACAGAGAGAGAGAGAGAAAGGTTGATCTGCTGATTGCTTCCCCTGGCAGAAGGAGAGGAGGAGGATGATGGCGTGGGCGAAGCAAACACGCAAACAACTGCTGCTGCTTGCGCTGTCGTGGCTGCCGTTGCGGTTGCGCCGCGTGACGGATGATGTTGATGATGATGATGATGACATTCGCCTGTGCTTGCAAGCATGGGTGACGATGATTTGCTATATTTTCCTATAATCTGGTTGTTATGGGAAGATATCCACAATTTTTCCTCTCTCACTGCGTTGTCGCACATTCACGCGAACGATCAACGATAAACACGACGACCAGCAACCAGTGAGTGCGTGTGTGGTGTGGTGGTGTGGTGGTGTGCTGGTGTGGTGTGGTGCTCTGCTGGTGTTGTTCCAACCTTACGATGACAATACCGACTCACTCCTTGGATGCGCGCGTGCCTCCTTTTGGCTTGCTGTGCTGTTTGGTTTTGAACAGTGGGAAGACCACAAGCCCCAGAGCTCAAGCGGTTTCTTGTACGTTTGCATGTGTGTGTGTTCGCATGTGTGTGGGTGTGTTTGCATGTGTGTGTGTGTGGGTGTGGGTGTGGTGATTTACCTGAATGCATGTGTTTGCGTATGTGTGTGTGCGACTGATCTCACTGTTCCCAATCACCTTGATTGTGGTCGCAGGACAAGAAGCTCGAGCTGAAGCTTAACGCCAACAGAAAGGTTTCCGGCATTCTGCGCGGCTTCGACCCTTTCATGTGAGTTGTGCGAGTGCATGTGTATGTATGTGTGTGTGTGTGTGTGTGTGTGGTGCATGTGCGCGTGTCACACCAAAGTGAGAGCATGACGACATACAATTCCTCCGCCCCCAACACACACACACAACTCTCACACTCACATTCACTCACATTCACCGCCTCACTCGCTTTGCTTCTTTTGTGTCAGGAACATTGTGATGGATCAGACAGTGGAGCACAAGCCAGATGGCGAGCAAGTCAAGATTGGTGTTGTGGTAAGTCGACACCAGCTCTGAACTGCACTGTTGCGCTTCCGTATGTGTTTCGTGAGTGTGCAAAACACACGATACTGTTTGCAGTCTTGCAGTCTTGCACCACGTCTCCGTCTCTCGACACATCTCCTTCCTTCTCCCCCTCGCCCTTTTTTTTCCCACCGTTCCGTTCTTCCTTTTGTCAACGCACTCTGTGTGTACAATTGCCAGCTCTACCCATGCTGTCCTTTGAAGATTGTAGTGCAACACCAACATGCCGTTCGTGCGAATGACGCTTCATGCGTCAACCGCGCTTGCCTTACTGACTTTTGTGTTTAGAGGCAAACGTTCAAGCGATGGCGACATCCTTCTCCTGTTTTTGTTCGTTTGCTTTTGTCCTTCTCCTTTCACACGCACACACACACACACACTCTCTCTCTGTCTGTCTCTCTCTCTCTCTCTCTCTCTCTCTCTCTCTCTCTCTCTCTCTCTCTCTCTCTCTCTCGCTCTCTCTCTCCTCTCTCCCTGTGACACGCTTGCTCCAGCAACCATGATCGCTGCTCACCGTTCTCCCCCCCCCCCAATCACCTTTCACACCGCTTTGCTAGGTGATCCGAGGGAACAGCATTGCCACGATGAAGGGTCTTGAGGCCATCTGAACGGCCAGGGAGTCGCCAGCACGTGCATGAAACAGCCAGTATAATGTTACTACCCCTGACAAAGTCCTCCCCTCCTCCCTGTGCACCTCCTGCGTTGGTCCCCCTTGTGTGCCCTGTGTAAACATTTTCATGGCTCTCTTGTGTGTGCGTGCGTGTTGAATGGTGTATTTGAGCGTCGAGTGAGCGGCTGTACCGCTTCCCCGCTTGTTGATTGGGCGCGTGTAACAAAACCAATAGAACGAACGAACCAGCCTCCAAACAAGCAAGGCACGTTGTCGTGTGTGTGTGTGTGTGTGTGTGTGTGTGACATCATCAGAACACGTCTTCAAACTTAAGGGCTGTGCACTTCCATGTGAGCTCACGCCCCGCACGTACACACTCGCACAAGCACAAGCACACATTTGCGCGTCAAATGTCAAGGCCGTTGAAATGTGTTTACTTCCACAGCTGGGTGGTCAGAGCAGAAATAAAAAAGAGAAGCAATTTACATTAACAAGGCACGAGCATTGGACAGTAGTCAAATCATGTCATGTAACAAGCGAAGATGCAGGGAAGCAAGAGAGAAAGGAAGGAAGAGGCAGAGCGGGAGTGTGGAAGGCCCCCTTGCCGAACAAGAAACAATCGAAAGCCTCACACGACTTGTTAACGCGAATAACGACCACACAGTGGAGAATTAGGCGAACTGAAACAAGAGCTGTCTGTAAGCGAAGGACATCAATCAGAAAGCGATAACGCGAGCAAGTTTCGACAAAGGTTTGGAGAACCAAAGGGAACAGAATAGGGGAAACGGCAGTGCAGGCGTTGAGCCAATCAAGGTGCGTGTCGAAGCATCATCCACAGTCGCAGTGTAAATGCCACACGGACCACCACCACGAAAACGAAAGCGCAGAACAAGGGGCAATGGACGGTACAAACAAAGCAATGCACCTTGGCCTGTCGCGTCGGTAATAGGAAGGGATCAATCAATCAATCAATCAATCAATCAATCAATACAGCGAGAAATCAAGGGAGTACTACAGAGGGAGAGGGAGAAGCGGGGCATGTGTACGTGCACGATTGTGTGTGCTGCTGCGTTGGATTACGCTTGTGACAGTGAGTCGTCGTGGCCACTCATTTCCGCCGCGTGCTCCAAATACCACTGCAGTGTCTCCTGCGCAATGTGCAGTGTATGGTGCGACGTGGGCCAGCAATTGAGGGTGAGCAAGGACGACACCAGATCAATGACAATGACAAAAAGGCGAGAAATGGAGACATAGAGATGGAAAGAGTCAAGTCAGTTAGTCACACAGAGACAGACACACACTCAGACAGACAGATGTATACACACAGGCACAGAAATATACACACGCAGAAATACGCACACACAAATACGCACACACACACACACACCACGCTGACGGCGGCGTCGGAGGGAGCACGGGAGTGCGAGTGCTGGTGCTGCGGGGATTTGCGGGGGCGACGGAAGTCGCGAGAAGCAGAGCGGGAGTGGCGACCACGACGCCTTTTCTCCCTGGCAGCAGTAGCGCACAGACAAGGTGGCGTGAGTGTGTGTGGGTACGCGTACATTGATGAATGTGAGACTGGTTGCATGCAGCGGCCAAACACAATGGCAGTCACACGCACACACGCACACACATACACACATACACATACACGACACAAACACACATACACATACACGACACACACATACACACAAAACCACACGCGCACACCTGCGTCGCTTGAGCTTGAGCTGGTGGAGGATGCGATGGACCTCGTCCAGGCGTTGCTCGTACAACTGGCGAATCTCCTGCGCATGATGCAGCTCTTCTGTGCGTTGTCTGTTGGTGGCACATGAATGGGCGAGTCAGGAGAACAAGAATGAGTTTGGGGGGGGGGTGACGGTGAGTGATGTGAACTGAGACCGTAACAGATGTTGCCAAACAAGTGAACAGAGGAGAAAACGACCGAGAGAAGCAAGATGCGACCAACTTGTGATTGCACACACAAACACAAACAAACACACACACACACACAAACACATACTCAAACACGCACACACACACACAGACGCGCACACACGCGCGCGCACACACACACACACACACAGACGCACACACACGCGCGCACGCGCACACGCACGCATACAGACGCATACAGACGCGCACACGTACGCACACGTACGCACACGTACGCACACGCACATACAAACGCATACACGCACCTGACGAGGTCTGCGCTCAAGACCTGCCGCTGCTCCTCCATTTGCTTCATGGCCGCAAACTTGGCTGTAATCTCCTCACGCCACTCCCGCTGCGTCTGCTCAAAGTCAGAGTCGGACATGGCTGCAAACTGCGCGTCAGTGGTGGCCAGCACGTGCAACATCTTCAGGATCATGGTGAACGAGGGGCGGTTCTTGGGCGTCTGGTCCCAGCACTGCTGCAGCACGAGCCGCAGGCCATCGGGGGTGCTTGCAGGCACGGGGAGGTGCAGCTGCTGGTTGCCAACGCCCCACACAATCGCGTGCGCATCCACGCCTTTGTATGGAACCTGATACAGATGCACACGTGATTGCATGAGATGTGTAGTCGAAACCGAGAAGCACTCTGACACTGACGTGCGTGCGTGTGTGTGTGTGTATGTGTGTGTGTGTGTGTGTGTCATGCGTGTCGTGTGTGTGTTTGTGTGTCATGTGTGTCGTGTGTGTGGTGATGGAGCCTTTCGTTTGCATGTACATGCAATTAAAGTCAAGTGGCTGGCGCAGTGGCTGCTGCCATTGGTACCTCGCGTGTCAGCAGTTCCCACAGGACAACGCCGTAACTCCACACGTCAACGTGCTCCGTACAGCTCTCGGACCTGGCAACACACCCGCAAATTCCGCAAACGTACAGGGGCAAAGAGTGGATGGATGAGCATCGAACGTCAACACAACAAAGCATACACACACGCGCACACGCACTCAAAACAAGCTGCACAGCAGGTAACAGTCATACACCCCCGCCCATTCCAAAACACAACACGCACAAGCAACAACAACAACAACAACAACAACACACACACACACTCTCTCTCTCTCTCTCGCCACCCGGCTTCGCCCCTGATGTGTGCGCACCGAATAATCTCTGGTGCCATCCAAGCAGCGGTGCCGCTGAAGGACATGGTGACAGACTTGCCGTGCCGGTATTCACGGCAGCAGCCAAAGTCCGAGATCTTGAGCGTCGCCTTGTCCTGCCCAAGCAGGATGTTTGGCGACTGTACACGCGTGTTGTTTGTGTGTTGTTTGTGTGTTGTTTGTGTGTTGTTTGTGTGTTGTTTGTGTGTTGTTTGTGTGTATGCGTGCGTGTATGTGTGTGTTTGCGGCAGTGAGGAAGAGAAGGAAATAGCCAAAGCAAACGAAAACAAGCGCCACCATTTGCCACACATCACACACACACACACACACACATCACACGTGTGCAAGTGCGCGGCACCTTGAGGTCGCGGTGGACAATGCCTTTGCCGTGGAGGTACTGCATGCCGTGTGCGACCTGTGACGCCCAGTTGACGACACCGGCGGGCGGGAGGTGGCGCCGCTGCAGCACATCGTACAGGCTTTGCGGGCAGTACTGTCAACGAGGAGGAAGGGGATGGTGTGAGAAGTGGACGTTTCATCCCGTGCAATAATGGCAGTGACATGCATGATGTTTGACATGCATGACGTTTGAATTGCGCACATACAGACACAGACACAGACACACGCACGCACGCACGCACAGACAGACACAGACACACGCACGCACGCACGCACCTCCATGACGACGGCGTAGACGGGCGCGGTTTTGCAAACGCCAATGAGGCGGATGATATTGTCGTGATTGAGTGTTCGCAACAGACTCTCCTCCTTGACAGTCATACTCAACTCCTTCATCTTCTTCACCGCAACCTCCTCATGCTGTGTGCGTGTGTGTGTGTGTGTGTGTGTGTGTGTGTGTGTGTGTGTGTGTGTGCGTGCATGTGTGTGTATGTATGTGTGTGTTGCATGTGAATACGACAGCGTGACAGCAACGCAAAGGCGCATGGCAAACGTGGAAGGGGAAGTTCGGCAGAGCCACAGCCATGGACATGCGTGAAGATGTGACGGCACACACGTACACACGTACACACGCACGTACACACGCACGCGAGATGGCCTCATCTGCATTCAAAGTCACGCCATGTCATACCTTGTATGTGCCAAGATAGACGCAGCCTTGAGCACCGGAGCCAATGAACTTGAGGTGCTTAATCTGTTGTGAAGGGGATGTCACGCAAAGTACACACGCACGTGATTGAAATAAGTATCAGGAACACACAAGCGTAGCAGCATCGCAAAAGCATCGCAAAATGTGACGCCAACACACACATGCACGCGCACACACACACACACACACCTTCTCAAACTTGATGTCGAAGCCAGCATCTTCCTCCTCTTTGCCGTTTCCGAGAAGACATGAGAGCCAGTCCGTCATCTGCACACGTCCAAGCAGATGGTGAGAAGCGAGCAGCGAGTTCGCCACACCTGCATTGTTTGAAAGAAAAAGGACATGCGACAAGGCCGACCACCTGCACAGTTAACCAACACACACACACACACGCACACACACATAAATGTACACACAGATTGACACACCTGTGTGATCATGGACTGCCCCTTCTTTGCAGAGGTGCGTACGCTGTCTCCAATCTTGGCCAGGTCCTTCATAATCTCCACGTGCACGCGCTTATGTGCGCCATGGCGATGCGCAGAGCCTTTGCCGTCGTCTTCTTTGTCGCCTTTTCCCGAGCCGCGCCCGTGCGCGTCGTTGTTGCCTTGCGCAGGCCGCCGACGGTCGTACAGTGCGAACAATCCACACCCAACAGCTGACCAGCACCAAAATAAACAGAGAGCACTCCATGTTAGACGGCAGAGCAAACGAGGCTCTCCAAGCACACATGACCGCACGAGGCGTGCTGTTCGCATCACACCCCAGCAAACAACAGTCTTTCAACACACACATACACACATACACGCACACACACACACACGTACGCACGCACACACACACACACACATACACACACGCGCGCGTTTTCTGACCGGGATGGGTGGCGTCGTCGTCATCGTAGTCTTCGTCGTCGTCATCTTCGTCGCCATACACATCTGACTCGTTGGTTAATTGCTCAACCTCCGTTTCGCTCACGCCCAGATCTGCCTGGCTTTGCCTGCGACAATACCACGTCGACCCACACGCCTCTGAACACAATGCATATGCACACACGCAGTGGCTGCTGTGAGGATGCTTGGTCACAAACGTGCCGTGCAAAACGCACAGGTACACAAAGACAAAGACACAGAGACATTCACACACACACTCGCACACGCACACTCTCTGTCTGTCACACGCACGCGCGCACGCATACATTCTCTCTGTCTCTCACACTCACACACTCACACATACCACTTCATTTCCCTCCCATTCACACGCACACATGTCTCGAAACGCAAAACGTCGTGGCACGCACTCACCGCTGTCGCTGCCGTGAATAATTACGCTGCAGTTGCCATCATCGTCTTCATCATCATCTTCTTCCTCCTCTTTCTCTGCGTTGCCGTCATCCTTCGTATCGTGGAAGTTGGGTGGTGGCTGCACTTCATTCTGCACTTCATTCTGCACGTCGTTCTCTGTTTGTTCTGCTTTCTGTGACTGTGGCAGGACATCGGCATCCACGACTTTCACATCAAGCACGGCAACGCCAGCTGTGCTCTGTTCCGAAACCGCTTCCTGTTGGTGTTGCTGGTCGTTGTGATGGCTGGGTGTTGATGCGGATGGCGGTGCTTTGGTCGCCGCTTGTGCCTGCTGCACCTCGAACGTCTCGAACCAAATTGTTTCGTCCATCCTGGCTTCCTTACCTGCTGCTGTTGTTGGGTTGGTTGGCTGTGTTCCGGGGGGGGAAGGCGCGCTCTTCACCCACCTCTTCGAGAGAGTTGTGGAAGGGCCGCTTTGTTTATGTTTGACGACCAGCGACAGCTGCCTGTCTGCCTGCCGCCGGATCGATTGGTCGCTGCGTCCGTGCCAAGATGGAGGAGGACGGCGCGGTTGGTTGTTGGTTTGTTGGAGGGTGCGGCTGCCCGTTGAGTTCGATGACTCATCAACAAATACCATGAGAGAAAATTGGTCGTGATTTCCTGCGAATACTCGCTGGCGTGCTGTGTTGGCACTTTCTTTGGGCTGGTTCCTCATCTTGTCCTGCACCTCGTCTTGCAGTCTCACTCATCGCACTCACACACGCGGAAGTATCAACAAAGAGAGAGAGAGAGAGAGAGAGAGAGAGAGAGAGAGAGAGAGAGAGAGAGAGAGAGAGAGAGAGAGAGAGAGAGAGAGAGAGAGAGAGACAGACAGACAGAGACAGACAGAGAGAGACAGAGAGAGAGACAGAGAGACAGAGAGAGAGAGAGACAGACACACAGAAAGAAGTGACACAACCATCAGAGGGCTCAGGCAAGCTCGGGTTGGCGGCGAGATGGCTCCTTGGCAAGCAGCTAGCATTTATGGCAGACGTTTGCAAGGGGAACGTGAGCGTGTTGTGATGCATTTGTGGTGTGTCTGTGCATGTGTCTGTGTGTGTTTGTGCCAATGCGCGGATCTATCTGCATGTGGTTTGTGAGTCTGTGTCAACGTCTTCATACCGATGAGAGCAATACCAGCTGCTTCCCTCACTTCCGCGCGCTCCCCCCTTCACACGCCTTCCCGTGTCATTCTCCAAGACGTTGTCCATCCATTCCTTCCCTCCTCCTCCTCACCTTGGAGACGATACGGTCCACGTCGTCGGAGCTGTAGCGCTGGCCCGTTGCAAACATGGAGATGCCAAAGGTCGCCGGCACATATGCCTGCACATTTGCCAGCAGATCGACCTGCAAAGGAAGACATCAAAACGGCGGGGACATGCAGGAGTGGAAGAGAGCGTGAATAGTGAGGAGGGTGCATTTGAGGGATGCGGGGATGAGAGCATTGGGGGGGGGGGGGAGGATGGTCGTGACACGAAACAGGAAAAGAAGCGCAGGGCCAATGCCACACGCGCGCGCACTCTTGCACACACATGCACGCACGCACCTTCTCTCCGGATGAGGAGAGTCCGAGGGCAATACAGACGCGGCGAAGAAGTCTGAAGAGGAGGGGGAAAAGGACCAACGCGGGAGAACGAAGCAGTCAGTTGCGACAACAAAACGTGCACGCGACAACAAAACGTACTCGCGGTGCGCACAGAGCACACGTACACACACGTACACACACGCACACACACGTACACACGCACACACGCACGCACACACACACACACGCACACACAGTTGTGTACGCACCCGAGAGGGATGTCTGGAAGGCAAGGGCTCATGGCGAGGAAGCGGGTGTTGTGGGAGCTGCGGCGGCTGGCGCGTGTGGACCGAAGCTGTCGTTCTTCAAACTCAAGCGCCTAACATCATGTTGACACACCAGCACGCACCGTCCCAGGTATCACGTGAGGCATGGCGGGAAACAACCAAAAGCGTGCATGTGCTCTTATCAACGCACAAGTGCACACACACACAACACACACACATTTGCACACACACTCAAACTCGCACGCACACACGCAAGCACACACACACACAAACACGTACATGTACACGTACACGCGCGCACACACAATTTACACACAATACACACACGAATACACATATCGCAACAGGCAACACAGCAACGTACGCCAACGGCGCCAAGGTCGCGGACATAAATGGAGTAGAGCTGTGGATCCGCCAGCAGCTGGAAGATGCAGTCAACATCCTCATCCCGCTGTGACGTGGTGTGGCGTGGCATGCAAAATGTAAGCGCGCGGGCATTGGGCACAGCACGAGGAACATCGATGAAACTTATAACACGCAGCATTACAGCCACCTAGCACTCAACAAAACCGACGCGAAAAAGTGCTGTGCACACTACACACATGCATTTGCACGCACACACACACACACATGCACACACACACACACGCACACATACACCGCACACGCCAACACATTGAGCTCACGTCTGAGATGTGGGTGCGGAGTCGGGGCTCGACCTCGCCAAGGACGGCCGGCGATGGCAGCGTGTCGACAGACGATGCTGCAGCACTGCTGGCATGGTCCCCCTTGGTGAAGCCGTCACCTGCCTTGGCCTGACGCGTCTGTGGGCACAGCGACGCAACACGGAACAAGACACGGGAAGGGCATCAGCTCTGACAGTCGGAGCGCGCCCTCTTCAGGAAGCACAACAGCTCACGCCAAGTACACTCCCGCACACGCTCGCAAATCCAGGCTAATGCTAAACACACTCTCGCACTCTCGCACTCTCGCACGCCCCACACTGCTTGCACCTTGATGACAATGGCCTCATAACTGCAGCCACCAGGCATGCTCATGGGCAGGGAGCACACGCGCTCCCCAAGCGCACTGATGCGCGCACTCGTCACGTAGTTGTGCGGAAACAGCACAGCATACCTGAGAAACAGAGGGTGAAAACAACACCAGTGGAGATGGCAGTGGCATGATGTTAGACGTTGCTTTTGGCGCTGTGGGCTGTTGATGTGCACAACATGAACATGCACGCGCACATGGCTGACTGCCTGGTTAACGGCTGGGCAAACACGGAAATGGTCACACGTACACACACGCACACACGCACACACGCACGCACACACACACACACACACGCACACACACAACATTGCGGATTGTACTTGAGGGTTGTGCTGGCTGAAATGAGCTTCATGATGTGGCGCACAATGTCATCCGGCATCCCTGGCAAGGAGAGTGTGTGTGTGCGTTTGGTGTTTGTCGAGAAGTGTGGGGATTGCTCACGTGTGTTCACCTTCAAGGATAGCCTGCACAGCAGCAAGCGCACGCTCCGCCCTTACCAATGTTGAAGCAGAAGAGGTGCGTAAAGGGTACAATGCTGGAGAGATCTCGGATGTTCCGATCCATGAAGAACACACGCGGGTTGGCCTAGTGAAACGAAATACACACACACACACACACACACACACACACACACACACACACACACACACAGAAACAAGGACACATGCATGTCAGGGCTCAAACATCATGAACCATCATGTCTCAAATCGTACCAGTGGCGCCAAGCGAAACACGAGTACAGCAAGGCGCTTTCCAAACATCAACTTACAAGGTAGGAGGGGTCCTCCTGGGCCAGCTCGCGAAGCACGAGCATGGATTGCTTGTACAGATGGGGATTGTACTCCGTGCCAACACTGGGATTTGGTGATGTCGCCCAGCATACGTTGAGTTATCGGTGCCCACACGGAGTCAAAAGCGAGAGAACGTCATGCAACAACATGAACGCCGAAGCCAAAGCAGATGCGCACGCTGGAGCGCATATGGCTGCAAATGATCACATGCAAACACGGTCATGCATACCCACATGCACCCAGCTACGTTCACACGAAGCCTCACACATACGCACACAATTGCACATCTGCACACACACGCACACACACGCACACACATACGCACGCACGTGTACAAACAAACGCGCTCTTTGCATCAACAACCCTGCATACCTGGCCTTGACTGGCGGTGTTAATGCGGCTGCGTGGAAGTTGGGGCGGCCCATGCCATGGCCCAAGTCCAAGAACGTTGCATTCTCGTTCAACTCACACTACACACAGCAGGTTTCAACAAGGCGTTGAACAAGGGGTGGGATGAGGGCGGTGAGTGTGCACGCTGACACATGTGTGTGTGTGTGTGTGTGTGTGTGCGTGTGTGTAACCACAACTAAGAAATGCGTACACACAAACACCAACAACCAACACACCAGAACATTCACATGCACACGCGCATGAGCTCACCTTGTTCTGCAGCAGCGTCAGCAGTTTTGCCATGCTCCCCTGCATCAAGCAAGCAAGCGAAGTCAGTACGCAGAAATGTGACGACGTCAGATGTGCACACCGAATGTGCACACGTTGCTGTGCTGTGTTCCACAGAACACATCCCTTTCGGGCTGCAACAAGTGCATGTTCCTCACCTTGGTTGCGTGACCCGTGATGCCGTACCGACCATCCGCACCGGACGTGACATCATGCTGCAAGCACCAGTCCATGGGCAGCATGTTTCCGCACATGAAACACACACATACACACACATACACACACATACACACGCACACATGCTCAGTGCTTGTCAGAGGGGAATTTGACACACGAAAGTTCATCGAAATCTCCACAAACCTCTCCCTAACGACACGATGGCACCCTGAGCCTCAGTCTTGCACGCCTACGCTCGTGTGCCATCACCATCATAGCTCATGTCATCGCAGACATACCTTCCGGCCGATGATCCTGTACACACGATCGACGCGGGTCTTCTGCGTTTCTGTGGGCACTGGTGTCCAAAATTTGCATCGTGCGCACGTGGTCAATCATTGCAGCCAGAATCGTGTGAAGAACCGTCATGTCACACGTGACCAAAGTTGATTTGAAATGACTCGACAGGCAATTTTTTCGGGGCAACAGCGCCCCCGCCCCACACACACACACAAATGTGGCACACGCACGTGGCGTCTTCAGCGTGCAAAGATCACAGCCTCCAACAACCATCATCACGACCAGCAAAGCAAACAGCAACCCGGAAGCACACCCCAACGAAGACAACTTTTACTCACAATTACTGAAGTGCAAACACAAACACACGCAGTTACACACGTACGAGGTTGCGTGGAAGTTGGCAGTGGCGGTCGCGGGGAAAGCTTCACTTTCGTCCGTGCATGCGACGATGATCCAGCGGCCAACATGTCGGCCTGCTGTTGCGATTCGAGAATCTCCAGCAGCGATTGCGTGGCTGTGCCACTCCACTTGCGCCTCATTGTGGCCACATTCTCTTGGGTGCTCGACGGGTCGCTGCCCGCCCCTTGTGCTTGCGCGTCCATGAGCGAGCACGGATCCGTGTTCCAGTGCTTTCTGTTGCACTTGGGACACATCTTCCAAGCGCGTTGTTCGGAGCCTTGGGAGCTGGCGGCCACCACCAGTGGCGAGCTGGTTTTCGGCGAGGGTGTTCCGGGCTTGGACGCCTGCTTACCCTGTGCACGACGCGAGGAGGGCGATGCTGACGATGACGGGGATGTTGGGGATGATGGTTTGGCTGCATGCGCCGTTGTGGCGCGCTTTCCTGCTTTGGTGGCCGCCTTCCTTGGCGTGGACCTGCCGGACGTAGCCTTGCTCTTTGGCCCGCGCTTCTGAGATGGTGGGGGCGAGTGCCCACGCGATGTGGATGGCGAAAATTCCGGGTATGCACGCAAGCGGTTCAGCAGCTGTTTTGAAAGCGGCTTTGACGGCCCCAGGGCCAGCACGACGGGCTCGCCTTCCTCATTCAGGGGCGGAGGCGATGGTGGCCCTGCCACGACCTCTGCAGCCCATTCGGCGCTCCCAAGATCCTTTGTTGCCGTTTGCTCGTGCTTGATCGGCGTTGTTTTTGAGGAACGCAAGTCAGTTTCAAACACGTTGCCCGTGGGCAGGGTGGCGCTTGCACTTCGCTTGGCGGTTCCTGTTTTCGGGCGCTTGGTGTGTTGCGTCTTGCTCGTGGCAGCTTCCAACTCTTGCTCTTGATTGGCCAGCACCTTTGCACTTGGCTTCACCCGTCGCGTGAGCCGGGGCGTGGCTCGCCCAGATGCTGGTGCAGACGACGATGGCTGACGTTGTGTGATGCCAGCAGCTGCCATGTCCTGCAACAGTGCTTCCTCGGCGCCCGTCCGACTGCTACGACTGGTGGCGGTCTTTGCACGCTTGGAAGGGGCAGCCTGTGCTGCTGCGCTGCGCTTGCTCTGGGTATTCTCCTTCGCAACAGCAGCAGCAGCAGCAGCAGCAGCAGCAGCAGCAGTTCGTCGAGAAGAACGAAGTGATGTGCGTGTCCTTGGAGCCGAGGGAGAACTGAGGTCCGCCGAAGCCTTCTTAGCGGGGGTTGTGCGTGCTGTGGTCCGCGTACGCGTTGCCTTGCCGACGCTTCCTCGCTTCGTTGGAGTTGAACTTTCGGAGG
>NW_004754924.1:1520275-1522775 GCF_000188695.1 Salpingoeca rosetta | reverse complement strand
CGGCTTCGAGACATCATCATGTCGTTTGTGATTGCCGGTCGTGACACAACGGCCAACTGCCTCACGTGGGCCTTTTATGAACTCCACAAGAACCCACGTGTCCTGAACAAGTGCGTGCACATTTTATGCCTACATGCGTGTGTGCGTGTGTGCGTGTGTGCACATGAGCGTGGGAGTGTGCGGACAACATCAGTAATGAAGCTGTGCACACTGATTTGTATTTCCCTTGTTGCGCTTACGACGCCCCGACACACACACACACACACACACACACACACACACACACACACACACACACACACACACACACACACACACACACACACACACACACACACACACACACACACACACACACACACACACACACACACACACATACAGGCTGCGTGCTGAGCTTGATGCTGCGACCGGTGGCCGCGATCCGACGTACGAGGACATCAACACCAAGGTCCCGTCCAGCGCACTCGGGCTGTGGATACAGCAGGAGGGATTTGGGGAAAGCAGGTGGAGGATGGCGGAGGCATTGCGTACACCCTTTCTTGTACATGTGTTGTGGTGTGAGTGTATGTGTGTATGTGTATGTGTGTGTTGTGTGTTGTGTTTGTTGTGTGTGTGTGTGTTGTATGTATGTGTGTGTTGTGTTGTGTTTGTTGTGTGTGTGTGTGTGTGTGTGTTGTATGTATGTGTGTGTATGTGTGTGTGTGTGTGTGTGTGTGTGTGTGTGTGTGTGTGTGTGTGTGTGTGTGTTTGATGACGATACTGTTGGGTTCCCCCCCCCCATTTCTTGCGTGAGTGTCTGGCCACCTGCTTCGCATGTCATCACGTCATTCACGGCTGTGTCTACCACCGCTCCACCACCATCACCACCGCCCCATCACACCACAGGTGCCGTATCTGCACTATGTGGTGAAGGAAACGCTGCGGCTGCACCCGTCTGTGCCGAAGGACGCCAAGACGGCGATCAACGATGACGTGTTGCCGGACGGAACAGCCATCAAGGGCGGCACCAACATCGTGTACATGCCCTGGGTCATGGGCCGCATGGAGCAGTGAGTCGTGGATGCAGATGAATAAGAATGTGCTTGTGCTGGCACATGCGTGTAGAAGGGGACAGTGTGTGTGTGTGTGTATGTGTGTGTGTGTGTATGTGTGTGTGTGTGTGTTTGGAGTCCCTGCCACCTGTTGCTCTTTGCGCTCATGCCCACTTCCTCCTTGCCCCCCCCCCTCGCCCAACAAATGTTACGCGTCGCTGTCAGGCTGTGGGAAAACCCGCTTGACTTCAACCCGGAGCGCTGGGAAACGACAACAGCGACACACTTCAAGTACACCGCCTTCAACGCTGGTGCGTGCGGCATGGGCGAGGTGGTGCGTGCGGCATGGGCGAGGTGGTGGGCGCGGGCTGTATTTTTCTGGGGGTTTCGTGGATGTGCATCCGTGCAAAAATTGGTGTTTTTGACCAAACCAACCCCATTAAGTCACGATTACCTCCCCCCCCCCCAAAACAAATACACCGACACACAAAATAAACACAAACACACACAATAAACACAACCACAACCACAAACACACGCACACACAACCACAAACACACACAACACACACACAAACACAAACACAAACACACACAAACACACACACAACCCCATCTCCACTTCATCCCCGCAGGCCCGCGCCTGTGTCTTGGCATGAACATGGCGTATTTGGAGGCGCAGTTTCTCCTCGCAATGATCGTGCAGCGCTTCGACCTCAAGTTTGCAGGTGGGGACATGTTGTGCTTTGTTGTGTTGTGTTTTGTTGTGTTGTGTTTTGTTGTGTGAACAGCGTGAGAGAGAGAGAGAGAGAGAGAGAGAGAGAGAGAGAGAGAGAGAGAGAGAGAGAGAGAGAGAGAGAGAGAGAGAGAGAGGGTGTGTGTGTGTGTGTGTGTGTGTGTGTGTGTGTGTGTGCATGCACGTCCGTGTGTTTGCAACGGAATAATGCACCACCGCACGACGACGCTGCCGTTGTCCCTGTTGCCGACTCACCATCCACCGTTGCCACCACCGCCCATTGCGCAGACCAATCGTACCAGTACCAGGTCACCTTGACCATGCCCATGAAGGGCGGCTTGAGGGTCAAGGCAACGGCGCGCGATTGAGAAGCGTGCAAAGCCAACCGCAAGCTCGCACTGCTCACCGTTGGTTGCATGGAACTTGTCTCAGCTTTCTTTCAGTTTGTGTTTGCTCGTGTCATTTCCCCTGCTTCCCCTCTGTCCAACCGGTCGTTCATTCTTCCAATCATTCATTCATGCCCCCATGTGCGTCCGTTTCCCCCCCCCCTCCACTCCACCCACATCTCAACTCTTCTCTTGTTCCTTTGCACACTCCCCTCATCGTCATTTTCCTCTTCACACGTTAACTCTTTGCGCTTTCGCACGTCAGACATTATTGTACCAAATTCCCTGTGTATTGATTGGCGTTCGCGTACACGACAGCGCAGAAGAAGGACATCACAGCAACAC
>NW_004754924.1:1505275-1515275 GCF_000188695.1 Salpingoeca rosetta | reverse complement strand
CGTTGGCCCACCCGCGCCGCTGCTCGGCGCTGGACACGGTGTTGGCGCCGTTGCCGCTTGTGCCGCCACTGCCGCCGCCGCTGGTGGTGCTGTCGCCGACCGAGCCAAGCGTGTGCACCAGCGAGTGTGCAGAGAGCAGCTGGCTGCTACTGGCATGGAAGACGAGCGACCCGCTGCTATCATCACCCACAGCGGCATTGGCACCTGAGCCATGAGCCCCGACAGCCGCTGCTGCCAGCACCAGCACCAACACCACTGCCATATTTGGTGTTGTTGTCATGGTTATCGTTGAGAGTGACAATACTCTTCTCCTTGTTCCACTTGCTCTCTCTGTTCCCCTTGCTCTCTCTGTTCCCCTTGCTCTCTCTGTTCCCCTTGGTTTGTCTGTTCCACTGGCTCTCCTTGTTGTCCCTGTTCCTCTTCTCCTGTGCTGGTGAGGTGTTGTTGTGTCTTGGCTGTGCTGAGCACTGTGGAGAGTGGTTCTCCTTAAGCTCATCGTCATCGTTATTGTTTGAGGAAGTTGCTTGGTGTGCTGCTGATCGCTGCTGGTCAGCTGACGCCTTTGCTCTGTTTTGGGGGGCGCTTGGGGCTTGGTTGGCTGCTGATACTCTGTGGCGTGAGCGTGTCGCACCCATACACAGCAATGCTCAACATCAACGAGCAAGCACAACACAACACAGGACAGCCAAAGCAAGCAGGGTTGGTTGGCTGGCTGAACTGAGCAGCGTGGTTGTTGTTGTTGTTGTTCTTGTCAGCGCTACTTTTTGTCGTGTTGGCTGCCACGGCCGCATTTTTTTCTTTTTTGCTGTTGTGAACGGTTCTGCATTTTTCGTTTGCGTGCGAACTACACGCGTGCATGTTGCGAGTTGTCATGACCGCATGCAGAGTGCAGCACGCAGAGCTGCAGAGGGAAAAGCCGTGCGTGCACTGACCCAGTGGTCGTGGTCGTGGACATGTGCGTCAGTGGATTCACGTGGGTGCGTCATGAGCGTCATCGCACGACAGGAGGGAGACGCGTGGCATCGAACATGCTCGAACAGCACGTCGCAACAAAAGCTAACGGCTCCTGAGTCTGAGTTTGAGAGTCGCTAACACAGAAGAACAAGCACATTGCTCGCCTTGTTGTGCTGTGGTCTGCTTCATCACCATCATCACCATCATCATCACCAATTCATCATCATCATCATCATCATGGTTGTGGCTGCTCTGCTGCGGTCATGCCCTCCTCTCGCTTGTCTGAGCTGACATTGTGACACATGACATGAGTGCTTGTTTACTGTCTTCGTATGTACGCCGGCGGAGAAATAAATCTTTCTGGTGATCCGAGTTGAGAGAGGCGAAGGAGGGAGAGCACACACAATAGTGGCGCACAGCGCCAAAGAAAAAGAAGAAGAAGATAAAGGTGGCGAGTGTGCGAGAGACAAGTGGCAGGTGACTGGTGACAGCAACGCAGGAAGGTGCAAGAAGGCAGCTGGGATGACAGATGCGACCAAGACACGCACATCAACACATCCCAGAAACACAAATACATGAGGACATGTGTACACTCATCCATGTGGCATGTGGGTCGCTAGATAGAGAGCAAGACAGAGCAAGACAAAGTGTGTCCACGCACAAACGATAGCGCTCGAGGGGACACAATGAAGATAAGGGAGATAAAGAAAGCGAGAGCGAGGAGAGTGGTGTGCTGCAGAGCACGTGCAAGAGCAAAGGAGCGCCTCATGACAAGCATCAGCATGGCATCGCCATCAACGTGGTGCTAATGATGATGTGATGACACACAACACAGAATAACCAACATCAAGACACCACGAAAACGAAAAGCAAGGGACACAAAGAGGATGGCGATGTGAACGAGTGAACGGCGCCGCAGGTAACTGCTGCAAGTCGTGCGTGCATGCAAGCACACAAGAGGGAGGAGCGCACAGGGGAGAATGACAAAACGATGGACAAATGCGGTGCGTGGTTCGCATACATAACACAGCTCCACATACATACAAAGAGTATATACTGTACACACGCGAGCAAGAGATTAGGGGGGGGGAGGGGCCAAGAGCAAGCTCGGGGCAATGGCGCCCTATGCGTCGTCCTTTGAGAACGAGGCGTCGAGCTGCTTGGCGGCCTCCTCCTCGCCAACCGCAAGCGCGGCATCAAAGAGGGCATCCACGCGGTCACCGCGCATGTTGTCCACGCGCGTGTCCTCGTCGTTGTGCACGGCGTTGATGTCGCTGACAGGGACGTTGAGCTGCAGGCTGCCCGTGCGCATGAGGTCTGGGCTCATGCACGGCCGGCGCCCGTTCTCCGTCCAGCTCATGGCGCGCTCCCGCCTGCGCTCCAGCAGGGAGAAGCGGCGGCTCTTTGGCTCCGGCGTTGTTGGGCACGACGACGGCGATGTCGGCAGCATGAGGCGCGCGTGGTGGCGCGGCGACAGCGAGGGCGACGAGGGCATCGATGGGGACGTGGGCAGGTTGAAGCGGGGCTTGGGCCGCGACAGCGTGGGCTTGCCGTGGGCAGACGGGGAGGCTTGCTGGCCCTGGTGTGCGCCGGCTTGGGCCGTGGGGCTGGCTGTGGAGGAGGTGCGGCGATGCAGGAGCAGCGGGCGAGGGGGCGTGGTTGGCGCGCTGGCTGTGGCTGTGCGCTGTGGCAGATCCAGCGTGGCCTGGCGCGCGCCGGACAGCATGTTGGGCGAGGTGAGGCTGTTGCGGCGCGTGCTGCTGGCAGAGCTGAACGGGTCCTCCGGCTGCCAGCTGCTTCGGCTGCTGCCCGTGGAGACGTGGCGGTGCGGCTGCTGGTGGTGGTGGTGGTGGTGGTGGCTGCTGTGCTGTTGGGCGTGCATGCATGCATGCCCGTGGGCGGCGACGACCGTGTCCATGGCGGTGGCCTCGGCGTCACTGCCACGGCCCTCCTCCTCGTCATCTTCGTCGTCGTCGTCGTCGCAGCGCATGTCCATGGACGAGGATGCCGAGGCGACGGCGCCAAGGTCGAGGGAGCTGGCAGAGGTCATGCTGGCGAGCGGGGTGGTGATGGGCGTCGCGGTGTGGGCGCGGTGAGGGGAGGAGAAGGAGAGGCCACGACTCACACGGCGCGGGCTTGGCGACTTGCACGCCGTCGAGGACACGGAGAGCGTCGGGCCAGTGCTGCTTGTAGCACTGGTGGTGGTGCAAGGGGCGGCGCCTGAATGGCTTGTTGTCGGTGGAGGGGAGGGAAAGGGGAAGTGGGGCACGTCGAGGCTGCTGCTGCTGCTGCTGGTGCTGGTCGTGGCAGCGCTGGCGCAGAAGAATGGGGAGCGGGGCTGGTATGTGCTGGCGTGGCTGGAGCCGTTGTCAAAGCTGGAGGCACGGCCGCGAGAAGCCGGCAGGCAGGCAGACGCGGGGGCAGACACGTCGTGGCGAGGGCCAAGGGACGTGGTGCCGGCTGCGCAGTCGCAGTCTGCGGCGAGGCCGGTCGCTGTGGAGGCGCTGCGTGCTGGGCGCCACATGGGGCGAGCCGCGGGGCTGGCGCGGGCGTGGGCGCGAGGGGCGGGGCGGACGTACTCATCGTCGTCCGTGACACGGTCGTCGTGGTGCAGGCGCAGCATGCGCTTGGCCGGCGGGGATGGGCACGGGAGCAGCGATGCCGGGTCCATTTTGCTGGTTGTGTGATCCTTGGCTGGGGAAGCAAAGGGGGTTGGACTTGAGATGCGCTTGCGGTTGGAGGAAGGCAGCATCACTTGATTGAGGGTTTCGCTGAGAGGCTGTGTCTGCGTGGGTGCGCGTGCGTGCATGCAACGCTTTTTGCGATGGGCCACTCAAGTGGGTATCCTTCTGACACAGACAGAGAGGAGGAGAAAGAGATTGTGGTGGTGGTGGTGGTGTTAGTGGTGTGGTGGTGATGGCGGACGTGGACAGCGACACGAGGACAAGAGAAGAGAGAAAGAGGGAGGAGGCAAGAGTGGTTGTGGTGCTGTGTTGTGTGAGCTCAGTCGACAAGAAAGTACCAAGCCTACGGGGCAAGGTAGAGAAGCGAGGGAATGGGGTCAACAGCAGAGACACAAACACTTTGGGGGAGTGTTGGAAAATGACAGCGACACGCGAGACGCGAGCGCACATGGGGAAAAACGCAAGAAGGAACCCTTTCCCCACCCAGCTCCAAGCAAACAAAAGCTGAGCGATGCTGTGGAGCGATGCTGAGGGGAAGGGTGGGGTGCGAGGCTGAGGAGTGCGTTGGGGTGCGAGGCCGAACCCAGCCACCCAAACACGCCCACAAGAAAACAGCACGCACGCGGGAAGGCACCAGAACTGAAAGGGAGGTTTCAAATAAACACGTCAACACACAATCAACACACAGAGTGCATCAGCCTGGGAGGCGGTGGGGTGGGATTCTTGTGGGTTTTAAACACTTGCTTCATCGCTCACCTTTCGAAGTCAATCGGCGAGTGTCGATGGCTGGAGGATGGATGGCTGACAGCTGTAGTCGCTGTGCAGTGACTGGCTGGTATCGAAGATGTAATCACAGCAAGAAGTGGGGGAAAATGAAGCTGCTGCTGTTGCTGCTGTGGCTGCTGTTTGCTTTTCGAATCCAAACACGGGAGGGTGTGGTGTTGAGGAACAGCAAGGGGGAGGGTGAGTGGATGCAACAAAAAAAGGCACCGACACCGTTGTATTGTGCGTCGCGTGCAGGTGAGTGTACGTGAAGGTGGATGGGCGTGCAAGTGTGGGTGCATGTGTGTGAAATGGCGCAGCAATGATGGCTGGCTGGCGATCGTTGCGCTGCCGGCTCAGTTTTTTTGTTGCGGCTTGTTTGCGTGTTGGTGTGTGATGTGACAACGTGGAGCTGGTTGGAGGGGAAAGGGGAAGGAGTGGCGCAACCAGAATGACAACCAGAATGATAAACAAACAAGTCACGGCCAAGTTGCGCGAACAATGGTTGCCTACCTGATGTGTTTGACGGCGCGCCAAAAAAAGAAGAAGAGGGGGAAGCGTTGAGGGAATGCGAGGAATGTGGGTGTGTGGCTCGAAGCGCTCGCGCGCTGTCTTGGGTGTGTAAGGGTTGGTTGGTTGTTTGAAAAACAAGTTGACTGCTGGTGGAGTGGGGTGGAGAAAATGAACACACACCGCGACACAGCGTTGCAACCGCCAGTGCTCGAACAAAAACCACCGCGGGTGGCGACAGGAGTGTGCGAGGAGGAAGGAGGATGGGGGGCGGAAGGTATCGCTGCGTAAACACGGCAGAAGCAATCAATGAGCAGCGGCTGAGCCGATATGCGCGATATGTGGTGGGGGAAGAAGAAGGGCAGCTTTGCTGCGGCGGTGGTCGGGTAGAAAGTGTGCTTAGGTTTCGTTGCGCTTGGGGCTTGTTTTGGGTGGTGGTTGTTGTGTGGTGGTTGTTGTTGTTGTTGTTGTTTTGTTGTGCGTGCGTGCGTGCGTGCGTGCGTGTAATGGGAGAAGGATGCGTGCTCGCGGCGTGCAAAAAGGCAAAAGTCTGGTTTGGGGGGATTTGAAAAACGGGTTGGGTGGAAAGTGCAGAAAGACCCGCGCGTTGCGTCAGGGCGGACGAACGGTACTCACGCGCAGTTGATGATGCCGGTTCAAAGCCGGCAAGTGTCAGCGTTCGCCACTTTCAAAATGCATGCAATCGTTTCGCACAAAAGCTGACGGCCGAAGCGCGTGAACAAGCGTGCTGGCGTGCGCGTGCGGCGCAGGCAAGTGGGAGCGGTGTGAGAAAGCGCCAGCAAGGCACAGAAAAACGAGCGGAGGGAGGAGCGGCCGAAGAGGGTCGCGAAGGGTGTGTGAACTCCATGTGTGTGGCGTTTGTGAACATGCTTCCAGTCTGTCCCACAGCAACAAGTCATGTCAGTTGACGACAAGTTTTGTGTGACGAATGTGATGTGGTTTGGGGAGCGAATGCCGCAACTTTTCTGGTTTGTTGGGCGCGGGTTGTGGCTAGGGTTTCGGGTGCGGTCCTGAAAAATTAGGTATGCCACCGGGGCATACGACACGAAATACCTGTGCCTCGCGACAAATCGTGACGTTCGGTGTTTTCTGAAGGAGCTATTTCGGGGTACCGAACAATGCCATGCGGTGGCGATGGCGACGGCAACACCGAAAAATAAACTGTATTGCTGCTGTCTTTGCTTCACTTCTTTCTTGTTCAGTGGCGATCAAAGATGGGTGGGTGGCGAACAAGCGCTCTTCGCAGTGGCGAACACCACACAGGTGGCGTTGCCGCGCGGTTCAAAGCAGAAAAAAAGGCCCAACGACTTGCTGACGCCAAAGTGAGTGCTTGTTGTGGGGCGGAAGGATGTTGTTCCCCCACGCCGCTCACGTCATCACCATCGAAGAAACACAAACAAGGATGATGGAGGTCAACCAGCACACAAGCGAAACAAGCCCACAACCGTCATGTCATCACACACACAGCACAACACAAACAAGCGAAGACCTGTTGTCTTGTTGTGGATGTGCAACCACACAGCCAACATCCTAAAAGGGGTCGAATCAGTGTCTCGAGTGACCCGTGCCAGCGTGCCAGCGTGCCGGCGGCGGCGGTTGCCCTTGTCGTTTGGCTGACTGAGCAGGATGGGACGGCTTGAACTGCTTGCGTGTGCTGCCTGCTGACCCGTGAGCCATGCACAAACCCACTCGAAACATTCAAAGATGAGCCGCGTCAGCATCACCAGGCAAACACCGGTGTTGTCACAACACAACACCATCCATAGCATATCTGCCTGTCGTTCTTGTCGTTGCTGGTGATTGCTGCAGGAGGTTGCTGTTGGAGGTTGCTGCTGCTGCTGCTGCTGACAAACAAGACAAGAACCACGCCTCCTCCCGTTCTTTATCTCTCTCTCGCCAGCTTGTTAGCTTGTCGCGGCCACAACCTGCGCCTCTTCCTCGGCTTTCCTGCTTTCAGTGCGCGAAGCTGCACCGCAACGGATCGGCAGGCAGTCTGCACGCCCGCGTGACCCCTCGCGACACAGTTATTCGCACCCCGAGTGTTTTGCCGATACGCGCATCGTCACGCCTTTCATCAATGCTGTTTGGTTGGTGTTTGGTTTAACTTGCGGATATCCGTTGGTTGTTGGAGGTGTGTTGGAGGTGTGATGGAGGTGTTGGAGGTGGCGAGGCCGTTGGCTGGCGTACGCAGCAGCACGAATGTGTTGGTTGGCGGTTGCGAGGAAGTGTCGCGAGACAGGGACATCGAACCAGTGGCTCGTTTCAAAAAAGCGCTCGTTGACAGTGAAGCTTTGTGGATTATGCAAGCTTGCGCAAGGACTCGATGGTGCGCGAGTGTGTATCTGTCTGTGTGTGTGTGTGTGTGTTTGCGTGTGTCTGTGTCTGTGTCTGTGTCTGTGTGTCTGTTTGTGTGTTTGTGTGTGTGTGTGTGTGTGTCTGTGTCTGTGTGTGTCTGTTTGTGTGTTTGTCTGTCTGCAGTGCAACAACGCCCCAGTGACCACCGCCACCACCACCACCGCCACCAGTGACCACCACCGCCGCCGCCCTATCACCACGACTACTACAGGATGGTTATCATCATCGCGTTGAGAGCTGTCTCATTTCATTTATCGACGACCATGTTGTGCATGAGCAGGGTCGGCTCGACCAATCGCAGCCTCACCTCCACCTCCACCACCTCACGCCTCACGCGGCACATCACTGGCCCAGCAGCCGCTGCACCGCCAAATGTACATTGCCGTTGGTCGCTTGCAGCGCTGGTGATCCAGGGAGATGACAGACGGTGACATGAGTGAGTGGATGACATGAGTGGATGATGAACATGAGCACAACACCACCACCACCACCAACAACAACAACAACAACAACAACAACAACAACAACAACAACAACAACAAGATGGACAAGCATCACACACATCAACCATACACATCAATCACACACATCAATCACACAATCACATGACACATGCATCGCACCTGCAATGTTCGCTGCCTCGTCGGTAAAGCCCATGTCCTGCAGCTGCTGCAACTCGCTCGAGTACCGCGAGGAAGGCGCCTGCCCAGGTGCACCTGGCGTCGGTGCCGAGGGTGTCGTGGCACCAGTCGTTGCTGGCTGTGTCGACCCTGTTGGTGCTGTCGTGCTCGTGCTCTGTTGCTGTTGCTGTTGCTGTGACGGCCACCCCCACTGCCCCGTCATCATTGATGGTGGCATAAACCCGCCAAACGGGAACCCGCCCTGCGTCGTGCGGGGTGTGCAAGCGTGCGAGTGCGCGTGAGAGAGTGAGAGAGAGAGTGTGTGTGTGTGTGTGTGTGTGTGAGCGTGCGTGCGAGTGCGCGTGAGAGAGAGAGAGTGTTTGTGTGTGTGTGTAGATATGCGGACATGCTACAGACAGGCAGACAGACGCGAGGCGACGGGCATGGAATGGCAAAACAACAACCAAAGCACGGCTAACGGCCACAACCAAGGCACGCCCGCATCCCTGACCTGTTGTTGTTGTTGTTGTTGTTGCTGTGCTGACGACGGGGATGACGTGCCATTGGCAGCGCCCGTGCTTGGCCCAAACGGCGAACCAAACAGCCCTGCAAAGGGGTTCCTGACACCGCAGACATCACGAGTGGCGTGCACGTATGCGTTAGATCCAGACACACCCACACCCACACACACACGAGCCGCAGCGCTCGTGTCGCATGCCCCAGAACCACACGATATCTTCACACACACAACCACTCACAACCACGCACACAACGAGTGCATCATCTCAGACATACGGTGGCGCCTGCTGCTGCTGTTGCTGTTGTTGCTGCTGGTTTGCCTGTGGAGCGGAGGACCATGGGTTTGGCAGAGCCTCCTCGTTTGGACGGGCGCGGCTGCTAGCGTCGTCGTCCGCAAACAGCGCATCAAACGCATTTGGCTCATCATCCTCATCATCGCCACCATTGTCATCGCCGCCACCACGGCCCCGCGCACGCATGGCATCCTCCATCGGGTGAATCACGTCTGTGAATGGGGTGGGGTGATAGCGTTGGGGTTGACAGTGTGAGTGAGCAAGTTGGCGAGTGAGAGAGTGTGTGAGTGTGCGAGTGTGAGAGTATGCGAGTATGCGAGTGGATGAGTGAGAGATTGAGCAAGCTGAGAAAGAGGAAGATGGGAGAAGGGAGAAAAGAAAGACATGAAAACACACACACACACACACACACACACACACAACAACCCCTCCCCCCCCCCAAACAAAAAAAAAAAACCGGAATACCTCGTGTGATGCGGCGGAGGTGGTTGAAACCGCCGGGCATGGCCTCCAGGTTGGAGATGGCGCGGTCCTGCTGCCGAAGAAACTCCTCCCGAAGACGCGGGTTGCGCGCCATCGCAAGGCTGCCGTTGGTGGTGCGGGAGGGTGTGTGTGTGTGTGTGGGAGGCGAAGGCGTGAGGGGATGGGGTGATGAATTTGTGGAGCTCAGCAGGACCGAGCAAGCACGTGACCGCCCGACACACGATACACACACACAACACACTCACACACATACACACACACAACACACTCACACACATACACACACACGACACGCACACACGACACACGACACACACACACACACACACGTGTCGCACCTCTGGCGCATGATCTGTGGGTCGCGCATGGCCTGTCTGAGCTCCGGGTTCTGGTCGAGGAGGGTGCGCAGGCGCGGGTCGGCGCGCACAATGCCCTCCATCATCTCCGGGTTGGACATCATCTGGTCAACCATCTGCTGCATCATCGGTGACTCCATCATCTGCGCCATAAAGTCCCCGCCCTGGTGATGATGATGGTGATGATGGTGATGATGATGGTCATGGTGATGGTGATGATGATTGTGATGATGATGGTGATGATGATGGCGGTGATTACGCACACAAAGAAAACACACACATTTGCGTGCGTGGGTTGGTTTGTGGAGGGTAAGGTTTGATCGGATGAACATTTGGCACACATTGGAGAGTGGTTTTTCGCAGCACGCACACACACACACACACACACACACACACACACACACACACACACACACACACACACACACACACACACACACACA
>NW_004754924.1:1497977-1501306 GCF_000188695.1 Salpingoeca rosetta | reverse complement strand
TTGTGTGTGTGTGTGTGTGTGTGTGTGTGTATGTGTGTCTGTGTGTATGTGTGTGTGTGTGTGTGTCTGTGTGTGTGTGTGTGTGTATGTGTGTGTGTGTGTTTCTGTCAACCACCACGTGCTGCACTCACGACGTTGTCAACCGCATCCCTCACCACCACCACCACCACCACCACCACCACCACCACCACCATTAGATTGGGCAGCGGTATCTGAACCAGCTCCGGGACAGCGCACCGGACCACCCGTTTGTCAAGGACCTCGACAAGCACGAGGAGCTGTTCCAGACATTCTCGACGCAGTACTCACAATGAGCACAATGAAGCACATCCACCCGACCCATCCCATCCATCATCCCACTCAATCAGCTGTGCAGTTGGTTGTGGTGAGTCACACCACATGTCACACCATGTCACATGGCTGCACATGTGATGTGCTTCGTGGCATGTCACACACTCCACCGCTGCCATTGCTCGTGTTGTTATCAGTTTCAGCCCCTCATGTGCATGTGTGTCTGAGTTTGTTGTGACGGTTTCAACTGTACGTTGTGTTCAAGTGTTTGTTATGTCGTTCGTTTCCCACCTTCAAATACACACATGTAACCGGCAACAACAGCCCTGCCGTCATGTCACAAAGAGATAGAGAGAGAGAGAGTGTGTGTGTGTGTGTGTGTGAACAGAGCACACATGAGACAAGACACACACACACACACACACACACACACACACACACACACACACACACACACATCGTGCACGGCTAGATGGTGCGTGGAGCGCCCCTGACGAGGATGCGGCGTGCGGATGTGCTGGCGGCGGTGGCGATGGTGGACGACGTGCGTGTGTTCAACTCAATGCGTGGCATCGCCGTCTCAAAGACATATTGCACCCAGCCCAGAACCACAGCAGGCGAGACAATGACTGCTCCCAACACACAGCGCACGGCACGACCTCAACCCCAGTCTGGCACTGCCAATCGCAATAGCCATACACACCCCGCAGACACGTCCCCATCAAGCAAATCACTCAACACAGCAAAGTCGCCACTGTGCTGTGGTCGAAAGGCGTGTTGCGTCACAGGCTCGCCGTGGTACATGAGGGGGCGTGCGCCATTCGCCCCACGTGTTTCAATTTGAGTTGCATTTCCGCAGATATTGCCGATGACCAGTTCTGCATTGCTGTATCTGGTGTGCAGGCCTGGGTAGCCCTTCTTCAGCTGACGCAGCTTGCAGCGGCGGCAATGTTCCAGCAGCAGCTTCCAGTCTGTTGAATCGCGAAGAGTAAGCAACTTTGATCCCCTGGGCAGCTTGTCCGTGCGCAAGTCAAACACGAGAATGGCCATGTCGTCATCAGCCCGGCTTGAAGCGACTGCTCGATCGTATGCATACTGCACCGCGTAAGGAAAGCTCGTGGTAGTGCAGAAGGCTTTGCCAAAGTCGCACGCGTCGCCCAGCCTTGCAGCTTCGATGCCGTCTTGGAGAATCGCCGTGGCCGCTGCGCGGGTGGTGCCATGGAAAAGACGAACCGTGGTCTCACCCTTGGGCGGGGGCAGTTTCAGACGGGGTAACGTCGCTGAAGGGAGTTGTTCAAGGAGAGTGCCCTGCTTGTTCTTGCTCTGCAACAGATCGCAACCATCACGGTGATAGACGTGCACAGCCCTGCCATCACCGCCAGCAATGTTGACTGCCCCATCTGCACCAAGCAGGATGTCATCGCCAATGAGCGGGCCTTCCATCGGCATGCACAAGTTCCACACAGCCGAGATGGCCAGCGAGCGGATCGTGTAGCCAGGGCAGCCCTCGCTGTCGAGCCTGCGGGCGATCTTGAGAAGCCGCTCACACACGTCCCCGGTAAACCCCACATCAACCACCAGCTGCGCTGCTGTCACTCCGCTGTGCTGTCTACTGCCACCACCGTCCTGGTCATGCGGAAGTAGCATAGCGTCCCACACGCTGTTGATCCTCGCCACGGCGTTGGTGTAGAGCGATTGGTTTGAGCTTGCACGTGGTTGGATTGCCGCTGCCGCCTCTGGGGTGAAGCTGGCCAGGAGCTCTCGCCGATGAGAATACTCGGCACAGCCCACTATCTCCACGACGTGTTCACGGAGTATCTGTCGAATGAGCGGAATGCTGTGAACGTGCTCTCGCAGCGCATCTGCAGCTGTGCTGTGCATGTCAGGGTCCCAGACCACGAGAAGGATCCACTGCGACTTGTGGGGTGCTGTGAACGCGTAGTCGTGGTGATCAAATCGGAAGCCATGTGGCTCGCATGCAGGTTTCAGCTGCTCAAATGCAACCCGCGCCCAGTCTTCTGCCGGATGCTCGTCGTCGTTGACGTGGTTGTTGCTGGTGAAAAGGCGGCTGAGGTGGATGTTGTCTTCACCATTGCAGTACCACACCATGAATCGTGCCTTGGACGCCCACACTTCAGCGCACTGCAAAGCAAGGTCCTTCTGAATTGACTTGCAAGCTGAGACGAAGTCGTGGGGTTGCGCCGAGCGATCACCTTCAAACTCCATCAATGTAATGAAGGCATCGTCATCTTTGGACTGCGGTGGGATGTAACAATCCACGCGCAGTCGCGCGTTAGATGCAGCCTCCTTCACCACGATGAGGTGCGTAGACAGCAGTCTCCGCGCATACTCACGAGGCCAGTCCTGCCAGGACTTCCAAACAAGGTAAGCATTGAGCAGCTGATTGTAGTCACCGTCTTTGTGCTTCAGAGCTTGAGTGGTCGTGTGAAGCGACGGCTCATCAGGGGGGAGGTTTCGCAACTTGGTCGCCAATGAGCATGGCTGTACATCCACGTTTGCGCGAGCCAGAGTCGATACGAGTACCGATATTGTGGGGTCTTGACAATTGCTCTGCACAGCAGCAGCTGTGGTTCTGGTGGCTGCTCGCACGATGTTGGTTGCCTCGTCCTTCTTCATCTGCAAGACAGCCCGCACGAAGTCCCGCCATAAAGCCCTGTCTTCAGTCGAAAGCAGTGAGCAAAACTGCTCAAGAGTGAAGTGCACGGTCCTGCATGGTGGTGTGTCTCGGGGCTGCGCAACCGATCCAAACTTCGTTTTGACGACAGCTCTGCCATCTTGTGTCACGGCATAAGCATCTCCAAAGAGAACAAGAGCGCGATGCATGAGAGATGGTGGTCGTGGTCTTGACTGTTGTTGTGTGGCAGTTATTATGGAACAATTTGCAAATTGAAGGGGTGAGAGTGCAATTAGCAAACCGTGCACTGTGTGTGTGTGTGTGTGTGTGTGTGTGTGTGTGTGTGTGTGTGTGTGTGTGTGTGTGTGTGTGTGTGTGTGTGTGTGTGTGTGTGTGTGTGTGT
>NW_004754924.1:1491678-1497812 GCF_000188695.1 Salpingoeca rosetta | reverse complement strand
AGTGTGTGTGTGTGTGTGTGTGTGTGTGTGTGTGTGTGTGTGTGTGTGTGTGTGTGTGTGTGTGTGTGTGATGCACTTTGGCGAGCGTGCGTGCCACCAACGTACAGCAATATCAATGATCTTTACTGTTAAGAAGGAACAAACAAACACGACGTAGCCCTTAAGGCACAAGCACACAGACACACACACACACACACCACCACCACCACCACTGCGGTGTTCATCAGCCAGCGGTATCTGAACCAGCTCCGGGACAGCGCACCGGACCACCCGTTTGTCAAGGACCTCAACAAGCACGAGGAGCTGTTCCAGACATTCTCGACGTGTGTGTGTGTGTGTGTGCGTGTGTCTCGTGTCTTATATGTGTGCTCTGTTCACACACACACACACACACACTCACACACACACACACACTCACACACACACACACACACAGCGTGCACGGCTAGATGGTGCGTGGAGCGCCCCTGACGAGAATGCGGCGTGCGGATGTGTTGGCGGCGGTGGCGATGGTGGACGACGCGCGTGTGTTCAACTCAACACGTGGCATCGCCGTCTCAAACACATACGCGCGCGGCGAGAACCCTCGCGTGTGCACAAAGTTGAGCAAATCCTGGACAGAATGGGGGAAGCAAAGGAGGAAGGAGGTGGAGGAAGTGGAGGTGGTGGTGGTGGTGGTTGGGAGCAGAATGACTGTGGTGAGTCAAGAGAAGACATGAGGGGAAACGTGACACATGACGGAAATACACACGTACAAATGTACAAATGTACACACACATATGATCACGCACGCACACACACGCACACACACACACACGCACGCACACACACACAGACACAAATACACGCAGACACAAATACACCACTGACCTGCACTGTGTCTGTTCCGGCGAAGCGGCGTGTCAGCTCCGTGTCCTTTCCGCCGTTGACAGCGCGAATGCGACAGCGCACGAGTCTTGGAGGCGGCAGTTGGCGTGCAACAGTATCGTGTGAGGCAACGAAGCAGCCACAATGATCATCATCAACACCCGAACCACGCACCACACACACACACACACAAACACCAAGCACACACTCATACACCCGCATACAAACTCATACAAACTCATACAAACTCATACAAACTCATACATTCGTTTACACACACACCACACACGCGTACATGCTGTTTGGATCGCTCTCCTCTGGTTCCGGCGGCAGTTCCACGTCCAGCACTTCATCCTGTTTCCAACACACACATACATACACACACACACGTGCACACAGCGATAACAATGTGTGATGCTGCGTGAGCACATCCTCAGCGCAAACCGAGTCGATGAATGCACAGCATGCCAGCACTGCAGTGTTGCAGTGTTGTGGTGACGCACCTCAGCCTCAGCCTCAACCTCAACTTCAGTTTCAGGCACAGCCGCTCGTGTCGACAACTGTGCTGCTCCCACGTCACCCTGCTGCTGCTGCTGTTGCTGCTTCTCACGTGCGCCAGTCCGTTGCTTCTGCTCCGGCTCCCCTTCCACCGCCCTCTTTGCTGTGTCTGCCTGCTGCTGGCGCTGCTGCTTTGCGCGGTCTTTCGCCAGCGACGCCGCATACGCCTCCTCCTGCTGCTCCCGCAACGCGTGTCTGCAGCGACGACAAGGATGAAAAACGTGTGCAGGGTGCATGCACGCGCACTGAAGACATTCTTCTGCCTACAAGCACGCACAGCAAATGCCTTCATATTGCATGTCAAGTGACATCGCATGGCAGGGGATGTTTGCAGCGGCGCACCTCTCAATGGCCGCCATTCTCTCCAAATTCTACCCAGCGTACACGCCCACAAGTCCGCACGTGAACATGAGGATATGTGAGTTGAACAACAACAAAGAACAAGGCAAAGCTGCACCTGGTTGACAGCGCGCTTGTGCACACACACACACAAACACAAACAAACACAAACAAACACACACACACACACAGAAACACACAAACAAACACACACACACACACAAACACAAACAAACACACACGCATATCAAACACAAACACAAACAAACAAGCACACACATATCAAACACAAACACACACACGTATCAAACGCAAAATCACGTCGACATTCGTGTCGAGGTAAGCATGGATAAATGCACGCACACACAGTATGCACCTTTCGCTCGCGGGCAAACGCGCGTTCAGAATCCGGCAAGGACTGTGAGAGAAATCAAGCACAGCCACGCACACAATATCAACGTGATGAGAGGCGCACACACACACACACAAAACAAACGACATGCAAACATGCTGCGCATCTCTCTGTATCTCTGTCTCTCGCGGCTGCTGCCATAACACAAGATGACGCACCGAGCCAAGGCGCTGCCCATCCATGCGATGTTGGCGTTGAAGTTCTTTCAGGGCAGCCGCTTTCTTCTGCCGTTCTCGCTCAATGCGTTCACCAGCCTGGAGTTCAACGCGACACGAGCGGGAAACAGACCAACGTAATGTGCAGAACGAAGGTGCGCGCACAGTCAGTTCATTGTCGAGCACGTACAAAACATGCAATGCAAGCTCACACACGCATGCGCACACTCAAAGCACGCACACACGCAATGCAAGCCCGCAGACACACACGCACACGCAATGCAAGCTCGCAGGCACACACGCACACGCAATGCAAGCGCACAGCACACCTTCGATCGGATGTCATGCGCAACGTCTGTGAATGCACGGCGGCGACGGCCAGCGGCGTCGTTGACGGCCGGGTTTTCTTGTGCGCTACCAATTGGCTCCAAGTGAGCCCATCGCCGCAACCTCCTGCGTCCAAACATAAGCACTGCGCCCAACAGCCCCACCACGAGGGCCAGCACCACGTTCTTCACAAAGTCGTCCATCCTGTGTGTTTGGTTGCTTCACATCGAGCGTCATCATCCTCCGCGTTGCAGATAATTGTATGAAAATGTTCGCTAATCTTCAGTAACCACTCAAAAAGAACGACAAGAAGCAAGCAAGCAAGCAAGAGCAAGCAAGAGCAAGAGAAGAGAAGAGAAGGAAAGTGAGCGATGCAGGCGTTGTCGACTGCGAGGCTGCTGACAGCAGCAAGGCTCTCCCCACGGTTGCTGGCGCCAACAACGCGCCTGGCAAGCAGCATTCGCAAGAGGAGAACGGCCCTTCCCATGAACACTGTCAGTGACACCATGCATGCAGTTTGGTTGGTTGGTTTGGTGGTTGCAATCGCTGTGCTTGTTGAGTTGTGTCACAACGTGTGGCACATGAAGTCGCATCATGCGTTTGTGTTTTTGTTGCCTGAACTCTTCATGCACGTCCTCCTCCGCCATTACTCTCTCCTCATACAAGCCTCACCGCTCACTTTCTCGCTCTTGATTTTGCTTTGCTTTTGAACACACTTTCTCAGGGTATCAACTTTGTTCCTCAGCAAGAGGCGTGGGTGATTGAGCGGTTTGGAAAGTTCTTCAAAGTCCTGGACCCGGTACGCCACACGTCTCGGTCGTGCGTGCGAGTGTGTGTGTGTGTGTGCGTGCGTGCGTGTGTGTGCGTGCGCGCGCGCGTGTGTGTGTGCGTGTGCGTGTGCGTGTGTCTGACTGACTGACTTTCTCTCTCTCTCTCTATGTATAAATCTCTCTCTCTGTGTCTGTCTGCCATCTTTGCATCTCCTCACCGGTGCCTCGTCTGGAATTGCTCGTTACCTCATCTGCCGTGTTTCGTGTGTGTATTGCTATTTGCTTTGCACGTCCTCACCACCACTGCACTGCTGCGTGCTTGCCTGTGCAGGGTCTGCAACTGCTGATTCCACTCGTGGATGAGGTCAAGTATGTGCACTCGCTGAAAGAAATTGTCGTCGAAATCCCCTCGCAGTCAGGCATTACTCAAGGTACAGCAACCAACATACACCGCTGTATCTGGTTGTCTGTTTGTATGTTTGTTTGTGTTTGCACGGATGGGCTCCCGACATACAATGGTTTGATGTGATGTGGTGTCATAATTGTTCTGGACCACAAAGCCGCTCCCCCCCCCCCTTTGTCACTGCGTGACCCCTCTCACCGACCAACCCGCTCAACCCCATCCCTTTGTGCTTGTTCCAACCTCAACTGCTTTGTGCGCAGACAACGTGACGCTTCATTTGGATGGTGTGCTGTATCTTCGCATTGTGGACCCGTACAAGGCGAGCTATGGCGTGGAGGATGCCGAGTACGCGGTTGCACAGCTCGCCCAGACCACGATGCGCTCTGAACTCGGTACGGTCTTGCGAGGAGGAGAAGCCCCGTTTGTGTGTGTGTGTGTGTGTGTGTGTGTGTGTGTGTGTGTGTGTTTCTGTGTGTGTGTGTGTTTCTGTGTGTGTGTGTGTGCGTTGTGTTGTGTTGTATGACACTTGAATGCAAGCGTCTTCAGGCACTCGATTCTGTTTCCAAGGCATTCTTGTGTGTTCGGTGCTTGTGTCGTGTCTCACCCCACTATACGTGCGTGTGTGTGTGTGTGTGTGTGTGTGTGTGTGTGTGTGTGTGTGTGTGTGTGTGTGTGTGTGTGTGTGTGTGTGTGTGTGTGTGTGTGTGTGTGTGTGTGTGTGTTCTGGTCATCCAGGCAAGCTGAGTCTCGACAACGTGTTCCGTGAGCGGCAGGCCCTCAACGAGGCCATTGTCGGTGCGTTACTGTCACCCACGATCACCACTTCTCGAACTGTCAAGCGCGTGTGCTGACCAAGCACCGCACATTTACACCCGTCCGTCACCCTGCACGTAACCCCGCCCCCCTCACACACACACATACACACACACACACACACACTCTCTCTCTCTCTCTCTCTCTCTCTCTCTCTCTCTCTCTCTCTCTCTCTCTCTCTCTCTCTCTCTCTCTCTCTCTCTGTCTCTTACTGCTGCTGCTGCGGATGCAGACGCCATCAACGATGCGGCGGGCCCCTGGGGCGTGTCGTGCATGCGCTGCGAGATCCGCGACATCATGCTCCCAGATCGCGTTGTCGACGACATGCAACGCCAGGTGCAGCGGTGGCGGTGGTGGTGGTGGTGGTGGTGGCATGTCTGCATGTATCGACACACATACATACAGTATCCATGCACACATCCACTCTTCCTTGTGTCGCACCACAACCCCCCTCCCCTTGTTTTTTCTCACCACCAAACCCCTGACGCTGGCCGCCTGCAGGTGTCTGCTGAGCGGAAGAAGCGGGCGGCAATTCTCGAGTCGGAGGGATCACGCGCATCCGCCATCAACGTCGCAGAGGGAAAACGAACAGCCGTCATCCTTGCCTCAGAGGTAGATGTTGTGCTGTGTTGTGTTGTGCTGTGTGACACGTTGGCTCTCTTGCGTGTATGTGTCCAGCCCGCATGTGTGGCGTCATTTGAACTATGGAGCGTGATCCTCCGTCACCCCATCCTCCAACACCTTACCTGTACTCACCATCATCCCATCCCCTAACACCATGACCACCACCACCACCAGGCGAACCGGCGCCAGCAAGAGAACATTGCTGAGGGTGAGGCCGCTGCGATCAAGATCAAGGCGGAGGCGACGGCGCAGGCCGTGGAGAAGATTGCGGCCGCAATTCAGAACGAGGGCGGCAAGGACGCTGTTGCCCTCACCATCGCCCAGCAGGTTTGCTTCCTTTGCTACCTGCGTGTCGTGTGTGTCTGTCTGTCTGTCTGTGTGTGTGTGTGTGTGTGTCTGTCTGTCTGTGTCTGTCTGTCTGTGTCTGTGTGTGTTGTCTGTGCCTGTGCCTGTATTTGTTTGTTTGTGCCTGTGCCTGTGTCGGCGCATGTGTGTCTGTCATGGCTGTTGCTGTACCTGTGACTGTCTGTGTCGCTTCCTCGCCTGTCCTGCGTGTTTCCAAGCGCTAAGTCTTCCCCCCCCCCAATTCTTTACCCCATCTCACGTTTTGCCACTTTCCCTCCTCCGCTCTTGCTCCAACTCGCGAACGATGCGATGTGGCTGTAGTATGTGGAGGCGTTTGCGAAGCTGGCTAAGGAGAATAACACCATGCTGCTCCCCGCCAACATGAGCGACCCAGCCTCAATGATCGCACAGGTGCAACCCCTGTCGCGTGGCTTGTGTGTGTGTGTGTGCTTGTGTTTGTTTGTGTGTGTGCTTGTGCTTGTGTGTGTGTGCTTGTGTTTGTGTGTGTGTGTGTGTGTGTG
>NW_004754924.1:1479679-1489855 GCF_000188695.1 Salpingoeca rosetta | reverse complement strand
CAACAACAACAACAACAACAACAACAACAACAACAACAACAACAACAACAACAACAACAACAACAACAACAACAACAACAACAACAACAACAACAACAACAACAACAACAACAATAACAACAACAACAATAACAACAACAACAACAACACGCAACACGCAGCACACCACAACATCGCAATACATGCGCTTTGACCTCCACAAACCCTCCCCCCCCCCCAGTGCAACCGGTGCCGGACAGACCTCCACGATGCTCTCGAAGAAAATGCGCAGGGCCATGTGCTTCTCTTTGTCGCTCCATTTCACGAGAATGGGAAGGGGGACGGCCTCTGACGCCTTGAAGAAGGAAGGGAAAGTGCGACAAACGAGTAGACACGCACAACGTGGGCAGGTGGGTCACCGCGTGAGCACGCGTGTGCATTCCGCACGAACAAACACAACACAGTCCACGTGCACCTCCCTCATTGATCGTAATCACCACAACCATCATCATCACCGTCATCACCAGTCACCGCCACCCACTGCCAGCACCTTTGCTGCAATTTCGATAGCGATGTGCGGGGTCCATACGCTGAGAGAGATGGAAGGCTCCAGCGACGTGATGTGGTGGAACCACAGGGGAGGAATGTACAGCACTGGTGTGGCGGGGCAGTTTGGGGGGGGGGGGTGGTAATGTCCAAAGACAAAAGTCAGCAGTGAGCGAAAAGATTCTCACACACATGCCAACACACATATACACATACTGCAAAGGTGAATGCAAGCTCTGGGCATGCATGTGCACCAAAGCAGTCACGGCGCAAAGCACGTGCACACGCGTTTATCCACGACGCACCCTGGCCTGGTTCAAGCACAGCCTCAAGTGCAAGTGTGTGTTGCTTTTGGTAATTTGGAAACGCGTGCTCCTGCTGGAACAGGGGCGAGTCAAGATCAACCTGTACCGGCGAATGAGAGCCATCGTCGTTGTCGGTGAAGGAGCAACGGCGTACCGAGGGAGAAAGGTGAAGGATGAGACGAACAGGAAACACGATACATAGGCATGCCACACACGCACACCCACACACATTCATACGCATGTACACACATTCATACGCACACACACATACACACACGCATGCACACACACACACACACACAAACACACAAACACACAAACACACAAACACACACGCACACTGGCACTCACCTGCACGCTTCGCCCCGCGGGATGGAGAAGGGGGAAGATGTACAGCTGCTGCCACTGCGCCGGCGGAAACAGAAGCACTCGCTTTCGCCCATAGATTTGCACGTAGAAGTTGTGAAACAAATCAAAATGCGCAGGAGTCGACGTTTGCTCGCCTGCACTCATGCAGGTGTGCGCGCGCGAATGTGTGTGTGTGTGTGTGCGTACGTGAGTGTATGTGTAAGTGCGTGAGAGAGAGAGAGTGTGTGTGCGTGAGTGAGAGTGTGTGTGCGTGAGTGAGAGTGTGTGTGTGCGTGAGTGAGAGAGAGTGTGTGCGTGAGTGCGTGCGTGCGTGCGTGTGATGCGTGTGTGTTTGTATGTAGTAGCATGTGCGATGATGATGTGTGTGTGTACCATGCCTGTGTGCGCAAAACGAGCATGCTTTGATTAAAGCGTATTTGTCGGTCACGCAACAGACAACGTTGCATCTCACCCCCGATCCAAATGTGTGTTTGTCGAAACAGGTGCTCCTTTTCCGGTTCAAACCCTTTGTTAACGCAACACACAACAACAATGAGGGGACACGCATGAGTTGCAGTGACGCAAAGGTGACAGAGACAGTGATGTCGGGGCGTGCTTTGAGCATACGCAAAACCACTCACGTAACATTCACGAGGTTGCAGCACATTCACGCACAGACACACACGCACGCACTTACACACGCACGCACGGACGCGCGCGCACACAAGCGCATATATGCGCATACGCACCTGGCTGAATCACCATGAATGGATCCAATGGAAGCACTTGAGAGAGGAAATCGACGCCAAAGTCATCCAACTTCCCAGCGTACACGGCCGTGGGTTGGCTGACGTTGTGGTATGGTGTGACGCACGAATGTAGATGGGAGTACGAATGTGCGTGGTGCATGAGCTCGGAAAACCGTAGCAACTCAACGCATCATATGCAAGCTTGACGAGGCCCAAACAAGAGCCCTTGATCATCGGCCATGCAACAACAACAACAATAACTTAAACAACAACAACAACTTCAACAACTTAAACAACAACAACAACCAATAAGAACCTAAACAACACAGCATCCCAAACATGATTGTCGCCATACGTACGCGTGGTTCTCAACAAACCCTGGTTGGTGCGGTGCGGAGATGTTGTGGATCAGCTCACGGAGTGTCATGTTTGTGACGGTGTATGCACGCCGCTTGTATGCAGCGACGTCTGCGTCGGAGGAGTTCATGGGCGCATTGTGGTAATAGAAAAAGGGCGTGCTGCCTAATGTCGCCGTATCGTATTTGCGTGGCGGTGTTGGAACATTGCAAGGTGTGAGCTCGACACGATGATGGGAGGGAGGCGGACATCAACGCACTACTGTCCACGACCAGATGGCAAAGAGATGGGGAACACCAGCATGCGCAAGGACCAAACATACCCAGCACGCACACAACACATCCACGCACACGCACATCCACATACACACACATACACAGAGACACAGAGACACACGCACACCAACCACAAGCACCTTTCTTGCGCCTGGGCGTGACCTTGACGCGAGAGAGCACCATGTCGCCGTGTGCGTCTGCAAACTTCTGCGGTGTCCATTCGTGCATTGCCGGCCAGAGAGATGCGCTGGTGTTCAGGAGAATCAAGGGCTCATCGAGTTTCGCCACCTGTGATGACGATGCCGTGGCACGTGGTGGCACACACACACACACACACACACACACACACACACACATACACACACATGCACGCATGCACACACCACAGGACAGGTGCGGTGGCCAGTACACGAGAGCTTGAGCAATGAGTACGATAACGAGCACAACAATACTACAACGCCAGCAACCACAGCTTCCACATCATCATCACCAATGTTATTGCAGCCTCTTCGACTTTGTTCACAGTCACCACCACAAACAACAGCCCGCAGTTCGATCGTCCGTCGAACCTGCTCGGCAAAGGGCTTGGACGGATTGGGCGTCCATTTGACGCGCGAGGGCGTGCCGAAGATGGTGACGCCGTCCATGGTTGTGTACTTGAGCACGATTAGGTCGTGCACGCCGTTTCCGTACCGATATGCGTTCTCATGGCCGCTGACGACAGGGCCAAGGCAGGGCATGATACGTGAAGCAAGGTATCAGTGATGCTGTTGGTGAGTATGTGGATGAATGGTCGACGAATGGACACACGGACACACGAGCGCAAAGGGTCTCATCCCGCGCACAAGCACACACGTACAAGGTCACACACACACAAGGTCACACACACACACACGCACACACGTACACACATACACACATACACACATACACACACACGTACACACACACACATACACACACACGCACATTGTCCGCCCTCTTCTTCTACATCTCTCCATCTCTCCCTCCTCCGACCGTACTCACTTGTCCCACTTCACACGCCACCAGTTGGTGGCACGGGCGGGTCCAAGAACTGTGCCTAGACTACCGGCACCGCCATCAGCGTCGCCCCACTTCCAAGCGGGGCCGCGAATCACGCGCGCCTTTATCCTGATTGGATTGGATTCCTCCCAATCCTGCTCTGTCACCTACACATGCGCCCAACAGGTGGGTGTCGTCAGCAGTGCCAGACGTAGGAACAAGTAGTGGTAGCAGCAACAGCAGCAACACAACACATACATACACATGCACATACACACACACGCTCGACGGTTGAATCACACCTCGATTGGTTCCGAGAGGCCTTCACTGTCAGTGGACACTGCAGCTGCTGTTGTTGTGCGTGGAACGATAGAGAAGGTGAGGAGTGAGGCCTTGTCCAAAGTCTAGACGCCTTGGTGTAAGCGCTTCCAAACACACACACACACAACACAACACACACACACACACACAACACACACACACAACACACACACAACACACACACACACAACACACAACACACACACACACACATGTCCAACGTTTGAGGGAGTGAAATGAAATGCCTTGGTCTGCTGGAAGTCCCTCGAACTTGGAGATGAGTGCTTCAAGAGATGACGCTGCGTCTACAGCAGCTGCAGCATCGGCATCTACAGCGACAGCACTCCCTGCACCTTCCTTACCCTCTCCTCCCTCCACACAAGAGAGCACGCTGCTCACAGCCACCATCACAACCACAAACAACACAGCGAACCTGCTCATCTTTGTTTGTTGCTGTCCTGTTTTTTGCCAGCAAACAACAAAACAAAGTTTGTGTTTTTGTCACTGCCCACAGAATTTCCGAACCCCCCCCCCCCCCAATTCGTCTGTTGCATCTCTATCTGCATGTCTGCCGTTTACTTCTTGTTTGTGTACATGTCGTGAGCGACTGCTTTGGTGTGCGCATTCAGTTCAAGTCAATGAGTCGTTCGTGTCACATACATTACATGAGCGTACATCTCTGGTGGCGGGGGCGGCCTGCACGCTCCCCTCCTCTGGACGAGTTAGTGGCCGTAGTTGTGGCATGCACAGGAACGCTGGCACTAGCTCGCTCCATGTTTGCTTCCAGCTTCTTTTCCTCATGCTGCTCCTGTCCACCGGACTCTCCTTGTCCCTCAACATTTCGCTGTGGTCCCGACTCTTGCTTCAGCTGCGCACCCGCTTCCTCTTGCCGCTGTCGCCGAGCAATCAGTTCTGCATACACGTCGAGGATACGGCCATATCCGCTGAGCAGCTTGTCGTACTCCGCTTCCACCCCTCCGCCTGCCTCAGCAGCATCCCCCTTCTCCTCACCCTCGACAGCCACCTCTCTGAATTCCCCATCACCGCTCAGGCGACAGGGGACATCATCTTCATCATCACCATCGTGGTCGTCGTGCGCGCTTGCGCTTGCATGCATCGGACTGTCATCACTTCCCACGACCCTCGAGACACCATCACCATCGCCATCATCTTCGATGCTGGACTGCGCAGTGGAGGCCATGTCTGCTGACGCTTCCTGCGCACTGGGTAACTCGCAGTTCAAGTCATTCTCTTGCGCACTGTCCACCGCGGTGGCTGCCTCGATTCTCTCCTCGCCTTGTTGTTGTTGTTGTTGTTGTTGTTGTTGTTGTTGTTGTTGTTGTTGTTGTTGTTGTTGTTGTTGTTGTTGTTGTTGTTGTTGTTGTTGTTGTTGTTTGACAAGGGCGCGTGCGCGTGCTGCAAAGCCAGTGGGCAACGTTCGTGAGCGATTCATCGTCTTGGTGACAGACACGCGGCTGCTGCGTCGCATCTCCAGCTCCCGCCGCTTCAGCTGCCATTCTTCAAACGCCGACAGCACCCCGCGGCTGCGCTGCACAGCTTCATCGTAGGAACACGTCGGCCCTTGTTGGTGTTGGCTCACGCTCGACATGCCCATGTTGTCCCAGGTGAAGCTGCCGCTGGTGTCCACCTGCGCCTGTCGTGGAGACGTGGGTGACGCGCTCCCTGCAGGCGGCTGCCGCGAAGAAAGGGCACACGGCACGTTTCGTGTATACAGCGACTGGGGACGGTTGCCACACAATCGCGACACGCGGCTGTGCGAGCGACGACGAAATCGTACTGCCGACACCCTCTGCGCTGCACCACCAGATGTCGTGCGAATGAGTGTCGTGGAGGACCTGGTCCACGCACATGCTGGCTGCTGTTGTTGCTGCCGTTGTTGATGTTGCTGTGGCTGCTGCTGCCCTGTCTCGTATCCTTGTCCATGCTTCCCAAGGGCCATGCTTCCTTGTTCGGGTTGTTGCTGTGAGTTCGTTTGCCTGCAGTGATCACTCCCAGCGGGCGCCATTGGCGCAGCTGCTTCATTGGCTGGTGTGTTGCCGGTGCTGTACGCGCTGCCAGTCGTGTCTGTGGCCGATGTGTGAATGGGAGAGGCCGTGGTTTGCGTGCACTCCAATGCAGCGTCACATACATGGCCTCTGCCGAACGCAACGGGGCTAACAGCTCCCGTGTGTGCTGGCCCAGTCGGCGAGAAACCTCCACTCGCGTCTGTGCTCGGTGTTGTGGCTGACGACTGCCTTCCGTCAGCGTACGGCCCTTGAAACTCGGGCCAGTACAGATCACGCACATCCAAATCGTACTCATCGTCACCGTCACCGTCACCACCACCACCACCACCCTTTCCCTGGTACCAGCTGGGGAAGCGCATCGCTCGCTTGCGAACGCTCCGGCGGTTACAGTTGTCAAAGGCGATAGTGAATGGCGTCTGCGGCGGCTGCAGCGGCTGGGGGGAGGTGGTGGTGCTGGTGTGTTCCCTCTCAGATCCGCTGCTCGTGTTCCCGGCGCGTGAACTGCTCCTCCGTCTTTCTGCGGCCAACGACGATCGCCTGCGTGAGGTAGGTGAGCGTTTGGGGGGGGGGAGGGAGGAGGGGAGGAAAAAGTTGTCGGTGATGGCGATGTTGTGGATACGGTTCAGTTAGTCAATCGCGCGCGTGCGTGTGTGTGCGTGCGTCAGAGGAGAGGTGGACAATTCAGGCACCAATCGTACAGATGGCGCTGCATCCGACATTACACACGTAAACACACACACACACACACACACACACAAGAACACGTATGCTCCAAAGGATGGCGTTGTGACGTGCCTTGACTGAGCGCGAGAGATACGTTCAATGACAGCTGTGCCATCTGATTCCACGTTGAAAGACTGTCTGTTGTGTCGCTGGGTCCTGCTCAACGAAAACACGCGAGAACAAGATGTGAGTGCAGCCATAAGAATCACTACGTCATGTCAGCGCACAGCAGCAACAGAAGACAAATGAGTTGCAGCTGACCGGCTCGCCTCCTCGTCATTAACTCACTCGATATGTTCTTGAAGCAGTTTGATCCAGCGGTCAGCCACGATGTTGTCACCTCCTGTTAGGACCGCTCGCGTCGTGCCATTCGAGACCTGGATATGAGTGCAAACAGAACACCGCGATCCAGACAAATGAGTGTCATCGTTTACTTTATTGTATTTCACGCCAGAGCGATGCCCACCTGAGCACTTGCGCAATTATGTTCACTTGGGTTAACGCACACACACACACACACACGCACGTGCACGCGCACAAACACGTACCTGAAAGCACAGGCGGTTTCGCTCCCGGCTCTTCCTGTTCAGCGGCAGCTTCGCAACCACCATCTGGCACTCGGCAAGCACAAACTCGTGTGTGCAAGCCAGCGATCTGAACATCGTGCAAACGTGAGGTACCGCCCATCGCAGGAAACTATGAGCCAATCATTACATCATATCAGCGTGGCCAATTGTTAAACATCCTGCCTTCTCCCCCTCTTCCACTTTAATCTACAAGGGAACAGCTTACTTGTTGGCGGTGCCGCCTGTGAGTCTTGAGGGCTTTGCAAGCAGCAACATATCAGACAGGAGGATGACGCGGATGTGCTTTGTCTGCATCACGCACGCACACACGCACACACAGACGAGCATCATGCACAACCACGCACAGTCGCACACAAAACACACAAGCACATACGAACACATTGTGTCGCAGGTGCACGCAAACTTGTGAGCGAACGCTTACTAACATTGTGAAACCACGCCATGTCCCTTCTTTCACCGCGTTTCTGCTGCCCTACAACAGGTCAGCCTACACGTTCGTCACAACCCACACTGTTTTACCTGAAATGACTTCGAGACAATGGACAGGACGTCCTCAAGGACGACCACGCGATCTGGCTTGACGATTTCGCGCGCAATCCGCCCTTGCAGGCGACGCTGGAGATCCAACAACTGCGCAGGTGCAATGCAATCACCCATCACAAACACGATTATGAGCGTGCGTGCCTCAGAATGCGTGAAGTGGTGTCATGAGACAGCACGCAACTTTGTAGCAGGGAGACATACAGCTAGCCACGTGCGACTGTTCACCTTGAGACGGCTGTCTTGCCGACGCAGCGCTGTGTTGACGTGACAGTTCACCTGTGACACTTGCTCAACCACATCTGCAACGAGGCATTGGCGCAAGCAACAGTTTTCGTGGGTCCCAAGCGTTGAGAATACGCCGAGAATGCGCACGTTCTGGCGCCGGCAAGCGGTCGCAGTGCAAGCAGGTGTACTGGGCGATACCTTTGACGATGAGATAGGATGGGTCTGTCTGCGGCGTGGCCGTGAGCAGTGACTCGAGGAGCAGCTGGTAGCGTGGCAGTCGCTGAATGGGCGCCAGCATCAGCGCCTCCAACCCAAGGTCCTGCAGCAGCGTTGGTTATGTTGTCTAGCCCCAGCCATGTCCCTTCTTTCACCGCGTTTCTGCTGCCCTACAACAGGTCAGCCTACACGTTCGTCACAACCCACACTGTTTTACCTGAAATGACTTCGAGACAATGGACAGGACGTCCTCAAGGACGACCACGCGATCTGGCTTGACGATTTCGCGCGCAATCCGCCCTTGCAGGCGACGCTGGAGATCCAACAACTGCGCAGGTGCAATGCAATCACCCATCACAAACACGATTATGAGCGTGCGTGCCTCAGAATGCGTGAAGTGGTGTCATGAGACAGCACGCAACTTTGTAGCAGGGAGACATACAGCTAGCCACGTGCGACTGTTCACCTTGAGACGGCTGTCTTGCCGACGCAGCGCTGTGTTGACGTGACAGTTCACCTGTGACACTTGCTCAACCACATCTGCAACGAGGCATTGGCGCAAGCAACAGTTTTCGTGGGTCCCAAGCGTTGAGAATACGCCGAGAATGCGCACGTTCTGGCGCCGGCAAGCGGTCGCAGTGCAAGCAGGTGTACTGGGCGATACCTTTGACGATGAGATAGGATGGGTCTGTCTGCGGCGTGGCCGTGAGCAGTGACTCGAGGAGCAGCTGGTAGCGTGGCAGTCGCTGAATGGGCGCCAGCATCAGCGCCTCCAACCCAAGGTCCTGCAGCAGCGTTGGTTTTCGCCATGTTGGTGCCACGAGTGTAAGACAACGGACAGGGCTGACAGAGCATGTGCGATGCAACAAGAGGCCACAATGCACGTTGTTGTTGTTGTTGCTGCTGCTGTTGTTGTTGTTGCTGCTGCTGTTGTTGTTTGTGTTTGCATGTGTATGTGTGTCTGCTCCACCTCCCGTGCCTTTACGCGGCATGCTTGCCCGGCGTAGACGACAGAGCACTGACTTTGCTTTCCGGAAGCGACGTTTGCATGTCCTTGAATTGGCGAAACCGCTTGTTCTTCCTTGCATTTTGATTGATCTGACACAATCAAGACAGTGTGTATGTCATTGGTGGTGGTGGTGGTAACGTGCGAGTGTGAGTGTGTGAATGTCAGTGCGGCGTGAGTAATACTGCGCATGTGGCGTGCTCTTGCCAAGAGAACATTGGATGCTTGATGTTGTGGCAATCAATGCCTTGCACTCACTCGTTCCCACTCGTGTTCACACATATGCACACACAGCGCACCTTCTCCATGGACCCTTCGAAGCTTTCAGCATACAGCGAGTACACCTTCAAGAACGGTGCTTGATGATAGATGCAAACGCCAACAGCAAGGGAAAGACAGGATGGGGAGTTGCATGACATGCCATGAGTGACGCCAAACACAGGCCATCTCGTGTGTACAAGCATGGATGACACCCGACTCGTAGCACTTCTCATTTCAATACAAACGTACCCATGCTATGAAAGGCCTGGACGATGCCATCATTGTGCATCTGTTGCAGGCATCATGATGGGCGCTGCGATGAGGAACTTGTGTGTTGGAAAGAACGGCCATCACCATAACGCTGTCGCAGACACAGGTAACAAAAACGGAGGGAGGAAGAGGGGTCTGCCTTTTTGCAGGCGCACATAGGGTTGCTTTTTCGCAGGCACGCATGGGGCTGTCATGCTACCAACCGCAGCCAGGAGCGCTCGATTCACCGCCAGCAGCATCTCAAGGTTGTTGAAGATGGATGTCACATCTGTACCCGAGGACAGCGCCCACGTACAAGTTCATCAAGATTCAAACCCATTAACCCCTGACAGGAGACAGCACACACACACACACACACACACGCACATATACATGTACACATGCATACGCGCAGACACACACGCACACAAACGCA
>NW_004754924.1:1469679-1474679 GCF_000188695.1 Salpingoeca rosetta | reverse complement strand
CAGCATTACAATCCACCAGCGCCGAGATCTCAGCTCGACCATACACACAAGCGAAATCGGACCTCGCCCTCTCCTTCACACGCACACAAGTGGCAGTTGCGTACGTGTCGCGCGGTCGAAGAACGCATCTGCAAGTGCGCGCCAATGCTTTGCCGCCGGAAAGTCGCTGCAGAGTCCAACAGCATTATCCCACTTGAAGCACAAGGCCACATGCTTCTCTGGGCCCGAGGAGAAGTAGCTCTTGACACTGTGATCCCAAGCCAAGCAAAGCAAAGACGGGCACGGCCAGTTTGGAGTCGGATGAGAACGACGAGATGAGCAGCAGCAACAGCCATTGTGCAAACACATGCTGAACACAAAAGCGGCGTAAACAGCACAACAAGGTGGCCCACAATGACAAACACAACGAACGAAAAGAATAATCATCACTTACAGGGGCGAGGTAAAGAAAGATAGGAGGTCATCTGTTGTGTTGTAAGTTGTGCGACGCCCAGACGGCCGATCGTGATTCAGAACGAAGCAGCCATCGGTCGTGTTTGTGACGCGTTCTTGGGATCTGCAAAACTCTGGCGGCATCCAATGCGGGTCAATCTTGAACCAAGTCGCGCTCTTCCTCATCAGCTGCGATTCATGCGGGCGCGCACACATCATCATGCCAGTCACAACAAAACATTTGTTGTCGTACAGCACAGTCAGTGTTGTTGCGGGATGGTGATGGAGAGGAGTTGGACAAAGGAAGCAAGGGGGCAACCACGATCAGGCTGCCACCAAGCATTCACGTTCTCCAACGCGTTCATGGTCACGACCACACATCACTCATCTTCACATGATCACATGCACATTCACCTTCAAACATGGCCATATTCATGCTCACGTTCACGTTTACACACGGCCACATTCACGTTTACACAAGGTCACCTTCACCTTCACATTATACGGTCACACAAGTATACGCACTTGTGGCCAGAGACGCAGGTCGTTGTACGAGTGTATTTGGAATGAAATGTCGGCATCGTCAAGCACAGCAGTAGCAGCAGCACTGCCGCCAGCACACACAACCCCAATCACAACACACACCAACACCAGCACCCTCATCACGTTCCGGGTGTTGCCGAAAATTGCGTGATATCGTTTACAAATTGTCTACAATCGCAGCGATCTGCTTGCCCACCAAACTCCGCAGTCGCTGTCTGTGTTGTGGTGTTGGTGCTTGTTGTTGGTGTGGTTGCGGGGGCTTGTTGGAAGCGACACGTGCAAGCGTGCGTTTGCCTTGCGCATTATAGCCAGCTTAAGGGCGGGGTGAAGGCGGTGGTCGTGAAGGTGAAGCAAGAGCAGAAATGGTGAGTGTACGTTGAGCGCAGGCATGAGTTGACGAGGAAGAAGTGTGGCATGAGGACAGCACTCACGACGCTACTCTGAACGATCAAGGAAGTAAACCCCAAAGACAATAACAAGGAAAGAACACACACGAGGCATGTGTACGTTAACATACACACACACGCACGCACACACACACACACACGCGCGCGCACTAATGTACACACACACACACCGCACGCACACAAATGTACACACGCACAAATGTACACACGCACAAATGTACACAGAGACTTACCAGCGACTTGAGACAACCCAAGGGCGGATGCAAACAAAGGTGGGATGGTGCCGCGAGAGCAGAGGTAGAGGCCTGCACGTTGCAAGTGAAACACAGCCTGCTTTGCATCCCCGCTCTCAACAAGATCGACAGCCCACGATACCACCACGTGTTCCAGCAGCGGCAGCACCACAGCAGAGGGCCACGTAGCAGCAGCTGTACCTGCGCCTTGCCCATGCACAGGTCCGTGCTGCTGTCGCTTCGCACGCTTCGTCGGCTGCGGCTGGCCGTTCGCCGACGTGCCGTGTGCCCGAGTACCCGTGTTTGGTGTCTCCGTCGCCTGCAGCGGTGTGCTGTGTGCAACACCTGCTTGATGCAACAACGTCGCGCAGCACAGCTCCCAGCACAATGCGCGCGTGCGCGCACGCTGGACCCCATCACCAGGCTCGTCGCCTGTGCACGAGTGGGCCAAACACACGAGCAGGGCCACCGTGAAGGCATCCAGCAACTCGACATCCATCACCTTCTGACCATGAACAGCTGAAGACCCCATACCTGCAGCCTGCACTGCGCCGCCGCCATCACCACCGAGCACGGTCTGTGCAATGGCGGGTGGCAGAGCATCCTTCGCCAGCGTGCGCACCACAGCAGCTGCGTCGTCCGTCGCGTCCCCGTGCACCAGCAGCAAACACAGCAGCTCACACAGCACCTGCTGCTCATGTATTGGGGTCGTCAGTGATGGGGATGCTGGTGTCGTCGATGCAACCGATGTTGCTGTTGCTGCTTCTGCTGCTGTTGTTGTTGTATCTGCGTGTCCGTTTGTACTCTGTTGCTCATGACTGCCATCACCGCCATCGTTGCTGCCTTCATCACGGTCCGTGCCCGCCACAGCCGGTGAACGCAGGCATCCAACCAGCGTGTGTAATACAGACACATCCATCCCACCACCACCACCACCACCACCACCACCATTGCCACCGCCGTCTGGTACTGTTACGGCAATCACACGATCAGCCAGCAGCGTTGGCCAGGGGAGACGGGCGGCAGCGAGCGTGTCTCGAAGACTCGTTGCAGTGGCGAACCGCCAGCACCCACACGGTGGAGAGGTGGGACTTGGTGTTGAACACCCCTCTCCATCGTGTGCTGACCTCAGCCCTTCACCACCACCACCACCACCACCACCACCACCACCACCACCACCACCACCACCACCACCACCACCACCACCACCACCATCATCATCATCACCAGCATGTGCACCACCGCTGTTTCGGCGATTGCGTCGCGGGCGCAGCGACCACACGAGCGCGCGCTTGTATGCGGCCGCCGCCTGTGCATACTCGCTCCTGTGCACGTGTGTCCGGGCTGCAATCACACACAGTTCAAAGTGCGCGCGTCGCACCGCTGCCCTTGGGTGGAGAAGCAGGTGCACACCGTCAAACACGCTCGCCACTGCTGGCGTGCTCGCGGTCGGGGATTGTGCTCGGGACGATGATGACGAGGGTGACGAAGATGCTGGTGGTGGCGGTGGCAGCGGTGTGGCTGCTGATCGTGGTGGCGGTGGTGATGATGTGCACACGATAACGGAGGGGCGTTGTACAGTGGCTGGCCTCTCGCGTGACGGCAGCAGTGTTGGAATGCGCAACACGCCACGCAATACCTGGCCAACGTCACCGGCACCATCGTCAACATCACCAGCACCACCAGAAGTGGCAGGGGTACTGTTATTGCGCTTGTAGGGTGTGTGCCACTTGTCGTTGTCAGCGCTAAGCACGGCATCGAGTTTGCACGCGTTGTCCAGTCCAATCTTGAGCGCTTTCGGCACCTTGGCAGAGCGGCCCTCCCCTGCCGTGGCGCAGTGGTGTGGAGCAATGAGGCGTGAAAGGTGGTGGGGGTGTTGATAAGTGTGTGCATGTGTGCGTGTGTGTGTGTGTGTGTGTGTGTGTGCATGTGTGCGTATGCGTGTGTGTGTGTGTGTGCGTGTGTGTGTGTGTGTGTGTGTGTGTGCGTGTGTGTGTGTGTGTGTGTATGTGTGTGATTGAATGTTTTAAGAGGGATGGAAAGTGAGTGGGATGGGTGTTGCAGTCGCGATGGTCGTTCGTGACGCGAGGAGGGGCGGGACGAGGGGTATGGCAACGAGCTGCGGGCAGCTTCACGATGGCAGGCACACATGTGCACGTGTGTTCAATGCTCACGACGCACGAGGTTGAAGTACGCACGTGCGAGAATGACAACGGTGAGACGAATTGCCATGAGTCGAAACACATTTTGCTTCTGTTGACCTGCGCAATCAAGGAATGGCTCGGGGTGTGAGCATTGCACGCGCGTGCTCGCTCATGCATGACTGTGTCGTGTAAAGGTTGAGACGGCCATGTGCACTGAATCACAGACACGGACGCAGACATTCAATCGCTACATCCAGATGCGGCAAGCACACACACACACACACACACACACACACACACACACGCACCGATAATTTTGTGTAGGGCCTTTTCTGCGCGGGCAGTGTCGCATTTGCGCAAGAACAGACACACGCGATGCAGTTGCAGCAACACGTCATCCGCCTGAGAGGGGTGGCGGCGGGCGAGGGCAGGGATGGTTGAGTGCAAACAACAGGTGTTATCACACAAGAGAACAGAACATGCACGTGTACGGGAATGCGAACGTGAATGTATGTGGTTGTGTGTGAGTGTGTGTGAGTGTGTGTGTGTGTGTGAGTGTGTGTGTGTGTGAGTGTGTGTGTGTGTGAGTGTGTGTGTATACGCGAGTGCTGCAAGCTTGTGTATGCCGAGCGTGTTTTGTTCAAGTGAGGCGCAACGTTCCACCACGCGTGGTGTGGCGGTCTCACCACATCATCGCGCAGGAGCAGCTGCTCATAGGCAGCAAAGCGTCCACGGCAGAGGGATACCGCCAGCAGCAGTCGCACAGCCACCGGGCGTGTCTGCAAGCACCAGTTGTGCGCACATTGTGAGGATGAGAGGAGAGCAGAAGTGGGGGAGGGGGCAATATAGTGTAGGAGGTGGAAGCATGACAAAGCACAAGGGCAGAAATAGAAAATCAACCCCAGCACACACACACGCACACACACACACACACACACACACACACACGCACGCACACACGCACATACGCACATACGCACGCACGCACGCTCGTACTAACAGACATACACACACGGATTCGTGGCTGGCTACAGAGCTGGGTCGTGTTGTGGGGCGGCGGTGCAAGGTAGAAACCACCGGGGGGCTGCAGGTCAAATGGCGGCAGCAAGCGAAAGCATGGCACGCCACTTGGGGATGGAGGGAATTTGGGCTTCGCCACAGGACTCCAAGTGCTAACGAAATGGTATATACAAGGGATCGAGCTTTGTCCAATGGGTGTCACAACGCCCCACGCGCCTCAT
>NW_004754924.1:1455081-1466592 GCF_000188695.1 Salpingoeca rosetta | reverse complement strand
ACACACACACACAACAACACACACACACACAACAAACAACATACACACACATACACACACACACACACACACACAAACAAACACATACACACACACACACACACAAACAAACACATACACATACGCACACGTTGGTGCACGTGCACTTGCTGGCCTCAGGAGAAGCCAATGAGCGACCGCGCCCTCGTGTGGTCTGCCCTCATTGCTTCTTCGTTGCAGCTTCCCATCAACAAGTGAGTGCTTCTTCGTGCTGTGTGTGCGTGTATGCGCGTGCGTGTGTTTTGTATATGAGAGTGTTTACAGGAAGGAGCCTATTGTTTCTTGTCCATCACCACTCGGCCAAACGTGACATCACACTCAGTGTATGCACTTAACCTGCTGTGCTGCATGCACAAACGCTGTCAGGCTGCTGCTGCAGGCTTGCGACTCTCAGGTATATCCCCTCCTCGCCCGCTTCCTCCTCGCAGGTAAGATGTGGCATGTGTGTATATGTGTGCGTGTTTGGTGCTCTTTGCGCCCCCTTCCCCTTCCATCGACACAGATCAGTTTCCACGCCAACTTTTCTCTCGCTCAATTCGCCTGCACCTTTGCTTTATCACCACTACCGCTTACACCACCACCACACCACTACCACCACCGCGAATTACAACCACGCCACGTGCAGTTGTACTGGGTGCCATGTTGTGGAGCAAGGTCGAAGCCAGCAAGTAAATCCGCTTCGCTGTCTGCCAACATGGCAATGTTGAACCAGCTTCAATCCGTGATGCATAATCGTTTAAACAGATGCTCTCGCAAGCAGCGCAAACGCTGAAAATGAATGAGAGGAAAGAGGCACAGGCCGCAACACCAAACACAGCAGCCACCATAACCACCACCACCACCACCACCACCACCACCACCACCACCACCACCACCACCACCACCATAACCTTCTCAACTCGGATCAACGCCCACTGAACCAACGCCAACCAAACAGCAAAACAAACGCAAACGCACCCCTACCCCCTTCTCCTTTCAAACAATACATCTCTCGTCTCTCACTTCCCCCCCCCCCTTAACAATTCCCCCATGACACGAGGCGTGTCGCTAAACTAAAGCGTGGATTCGGATGTTGAGTCGCCAACAGAAACTACCGCGGTATCACCTCCACCACCATCACCACCGTCACCATCATCACCATCATCACCATCATCACCATCATCACCATCATTACGTCGCTGGTGGGTTGTTGGCATGTGCAGTTCCGTTGCATCCTCCGTGCCATCGCCGACAGAGGAGGTGCCATTCAGCCCAGTATCGTCGTGTTGCTCGCTGCCACCATGACCACCACTGCGGTTGCGCTCATGGTGCGTTGTCAGCGGTAATGACACTTCGCTCATGCTTGTGAGCCGCTCGTAGCTGCTGCTTGATGACGTGGCTCGGCCCACCGCGCGCCCAACCGTGCTTGCACGCACGCGCCTCGCCACGGAGGACAGCAGGCTCGACGCCCCCTGCGATCGGTGGCGCAGGACGCTCTTGCTCCGGCCAGACCCAGGCGAGCTTGCGGTGGACCTCCGCCGTGACACAGAGCGTCTTGCGTCAGGGATGGAGGCCGCGGCTTCCTCCAGCTGCTCGTACACCCGCGCAAACGACGGGCGCTCTGTCGCCGTCTGCTGCCAGCACGCCTGCATCAGCTTGGCCAGGACCGGGTGCGCCGTGTCCGGGACGGCGGGGCGCACACCCTGCAGCACGAGGTTCTCCACCTCGTTGTTGAAGCGCACGTCGACAAACGGCATGTGGCGCGCCTCAAGCTCGTACACCACCATGCCGTACGAGTACACGTCCGACGCCAGCAGGAACACGTCTCGTGCCAGCACCTCTGGGGCCGCCCAGCGCGGGGTGGACCCCAGCGCCCCAATGTCCGCCTGCCACTCGTCGCCGGCCTTGTGCGTCTCCGATCCCGTGCGCGCGCGCATCGAGTTGCGGTTGGAGCTCGCCTTCTCCTCCAGATGGTCGCACAGGCAGCTGGTGCCAAAGTCTGCAATCTGTACTGTCCAGTCCCACGTGACGAGCAGGTTTGCGCTCTTCAGGTCGCCGTGCACGCGGGGCGGGTGCAGACCGTGAAGAAACGCCATGCCACGCGCGGCATCGAGCAGGAAGCCAAACTTGCGGCCAAGCGGCAGGGCAGCGTCGCTGTTGTTGATGATGGACGACAAGCTGCCCCGCTCGCAAAAGTCCGTGACGAGAAAGGGAACACCAGAGGCGTCGACGCCGGCACCGTAGAAGAAGACAATGTTGGCGTGGCGGATACCGCGGAGGAAGAGCGTCTCCTCTTGAAACTCCCGCAGCGAGCTGTTGTCCTCCCCGTCCTCCACAAGGATGGCCTTGAGCTTCTTCACCGCCACCACCTTGCCGTTGTACTTGGCCTTGTACACATCGCCCATGGCCCCGGGCGTGTCGGAGTCGATGCGCTTGATCAGGTGGATGTCCTGCATGTCAATCTCAAACACCTTCTCCAGCGAGGCGAGCTCCTCGTTCACGCCGTCGAGCAGCGCCTCCAACACCTCGTTCTTGGCAGCCATGCGCCGGTGGCGCCGCGACAGCACAAAGATGAGGTGGCCAATGGCAACCGCAGCCAGCACGGGCAGCAGGATGACCGGAACAACCGGGTACTGGCAGCGCTCGCCAAAGCGCAGGCCCGAGCACACGCACGTGGGCCGCTCAAACTGCACCTGGCACTCGCCGTGGCAGCGGTCCTGCTGGCGCTTGGCGCACAGGGTGCATGTGCTGGAGAGGAGCATGCGGCCCTCGTTGATGGTGTCGTGCGGGCACGCGCGGCACTGCCCGCCCTGGAAGAAGTACTCCCCGCGACAGGGGATGCAGCTGGACGTGGCAAAGCTGTCGCCCTCGTACTGCCAGCCGGGGTTGCACTCCGGCTGCAAGGCGACGATGGAGCCGAGGTAGTTGTTGTTGCTGCCAATGCCGCCAAAGGCGATGATGTGGTCGGCGTGGAAGAAGCACGTGTGGCCCCACCGCGCAGCCTCGTCCTGCTCGTTGACGCCCGCGCCCGTGCGCACCTCCAGCTGGGTGAAGCGGAACAGCTCAAAGTCAAACTCCCACACGGCGTCTGAGAGCTGCGTGTTGTGGCGGCCGCCGTAGAACATCCACTTGAGGTCCTCGGGGCTCGTGGGCATGTAGCACGCCAGCTGGAAGAAGATGTTGGGGTTGGACTCGCACGGCGACGTGGTCGTGTTGGCGCTGATGGGGCACAGGATGTCGTACTGGCCCGGGGGCGGCGGCACGTACGACTCGGCGTCCTGGGCGTTGGCGTCGAGGATCTGCCGGCGCGTCATGTTGGTTACCGTGGCAATGAAGCGGCCCTGGTCATCCAGCCGCACGCTGCCCACCTCAAACAGCCAGATGTCCTCCAGCACGTGCTCGCGTGCGTTCTCGTCCAGCCGCTTGCGCCCACCGAGCATGACAAACCGCGCCTGCTGTGAGTCACGCATCACCATCCCGTGCACACGCGCGGGCGGCAGACCATCGCTGCCATCCCCAGCGCTCTTGCTGCTGCCGCTGCTGGTGGTGGTGGCGTTGCGCGGGTTGATGGAGAACACGCCCTCACGCACACGCACGAGCGGGATTGCGTCAAGGTTGTCCAGGGGTTGGAAAAACTGGAAGGAGAAGAGCTCACTGGTGGGGACGCCGTCGCGCTGGCCGCCAAACGAGAAGCAGCGCACCTCCCGCTCGTGGCCCGGCGGTGGGCCAATGGTGGTCGTGGCGGTGCGGCACGTGTACGATGCGCCCGCCGTGCCGTTCCAGCTGTGCGAGTCCGACATGGGCTGCAGCTGTGTCCACAGGGCCTTGCGCTCGGGCGTGACGCGCAGGAACCAGAAATCGCTAAACGTCGCCGTTTCGAGGGCATCTGTTCCGCCAAAGACAACCAGGCCGTTGCCGACAATGGCGGCTGCGTGGTACATGCGGGGATCTGGCTGCTCGCGTTTGGGAACGGGTGGAAGATAGGTCCATTGTGCCTCTTCTGGGTTGAGGTTGAACAGCCATGCCTCGTTTGTGATGCGCCCGTCAGAGCCACCAAAAATGATCAGGTCCTGGGAGGGCAGGCGGTTGAAGGTGTGGCCGACCTTTGGCGTGGGCCGGTTGATGTTGGGCACGGGCACAAACAGCATGTCTGGGTCGTCGTCGTTCATAAACGTGGTGAACTCCCACACGGGGTTGTGCAGGCCCGTGCGCAGGCCCGAAAAATCTCCAAACAACATGCCTGTTGCGCGCTCCGTGATCAGCGATGCAAAGGCACCTGGGGTGTTGGGGATGGGGAAGGGGGAAGGGAAGACGGGGGAAGGGAAGAAGGAAGAGGGTAATTTGGGGAGAGAGGTTGGGGAGAGGGGAGGGGTGGGTGAGTGGTTGCGTTTGGGAGAAAAGAGACTGGAGAGGGGTTGCGCGCAACAGTCCACACAAAAACGCGCAAAACAACACGCCCTCTAGTGCAACGACAAGATCAACACGCAAGCACACACACACACACACAAAAGGACACACAACACAAAAGCACACACACACACACAAAAGCACACACGACACAAAAGCACACACACACACACGACACAAAAGCACACACACACACACACACGACACAAAAGCACACACACACACACACTAGCATAACACCAGACCGCAACAGACCTCTTGGGACGTTGAGGTGGGAAAAGTCGACGGGCCAGGCGGGTCGCTGCACATTCTCCGACGCAACGACGATGAAGCGCTCCTCCTCAGTATCCCACGCCAGAACAATCAGGGGCCCGTTGGTCTTGGGCAGGTTGGCCGAGCCAAGCATGTACACAAACTTGCCCAGGCCCGTCATGACGGTGTTGCCAATGTTGCTGAAGGAGAGCATGACGCTGTGTGCGTCGCACGACTGCACGAGCTCCCACTGCAGGGGAACGGTCTGGATGGTTTGCCAAGTCTGGCCTTCCCACCCGGCAATGTTGATGCGCCACAGGTCGCAGTGGTGCACGCCGCCCTCGCTCTCGCCGCCAAAGAACCAGATGAAACCGTTGTGGATGGTTGTTCCGGACACGCGCCTTCCCGATGGGGCAAGTCCGCCGCCGGCAGTGGGCGCAATGGGCACGTGCTTGAAGATGTCGCCTGCAAGCTCCGGTGGCCGCGGCACACCGGCCCAGTCGTACACCACCGCGCGCACGTTGAAGAGGGTGAAGTTGTTGCCTGTGTTGAAGCGGACACAGCGGTCGCGCAGGGACGTCTCGGCCTGGAACACGCGGTGCGCGCACCCGCCTGCACATGGCGCACGTGTATGTGTGCGTGTGTGCGCGCGCGTGTGCGTGTGTGACAGTGTGTGTGGGATGGTGTGAGTACGTGTGTGTGGCAAGAAGAAAATCAACACTGCAAACAGAAAGTGATGTTGCTATACACACACACACAGCGAAGCACAGCACACAGAGCACATACACACAGCAACAGAAACACACGTCTGAGACTCACCGTACATGGCGACCACGTCCAGGAGAGGCCCGTTCCCATCCGTCTGTGAATACTGCACGGTGGCGGGAAAGAAGGCTGCGTCGACGGTGGGCGTGTACCTGCTGGTGACGTCGTACCACTTGCAGTCGTGGTACACCCACACCTCCATGCGGGCGTTTGGCCCGCTGGTGCGACGGCGGGTGAGCACAACCGTGGATGTGTCGTTGACAAAGTACGTGACGTGATGCAGCGTGCCGCCGATGGCCCTGGGCCCGTCTTGGCACTTCTTCCACGTGGGCGGGCGCGTGCGATCCAGCTCCCACGTCTCTGGCGTTAGCTCGCGCTTGAAGCGAGAGTCGCCGCCATGCAGCATCACGGATCGGGAGTACGTCACATTGTCAATCTCAATGTACAGGCGCGCAGACGCCACATCAACAAGCCTCTTGTCTGTCTTCGTCAGCACCTGCACCGCGTTCCAGTAGTATGCGATGTCTGGTTCGTTTCCGCTGATGGGGAAGCTGAACAAGGTGTTGTTTTCCTGGGTGTGCGAAGCGTGGGCGGGGCCAACGGCAACCGTGGCCAGTACCAATGCCACCGCGGCCACGGCAAGCCCCACGCAACGCAGCATGAGGCGGATTGGTTGGCAGGTGGGGGGAAGGGAGGGAGCTGTGGGCGGCTGTCCGTCCACAAAAGGACTGCAAAACGTGTACGCTGGAGGCGTTGCCTGGCGTGCACAACACACACACACCAACACTGGCGGTGGCAACAAAGCAAAACAAACAAATTGCGACTTGCGGAGTGTGATTTTGTGTGTGTGTGTGTTTGGGTTGTTTGGGTTGTTTGTGTGTGTGTGTTTGGTCCACGAGCACAAACACAAGCAAACACATCAACCAACCAAACAAACAAAAAGAAGGAGTCCGCAGCAAGCACGAGTGTGGGTGTGTCGGACAGCAGTTGTTGCACACATACACACACACAAGACAACTCCTCCACGCGAATGTCTGCGCTCGACTGTGCGTGTGGGAAATGTGGTGTTGGAGAGCTTCCGGAAATATCACGAATGATATCGAATAATCATCTGGCCGCCAAACTGCTGCGGACAACTGCAAGTGAGCAAGCAACAAGGCAGAGGAAGGCAAGAAGCGAAAGCGCCAAACACACCACAACACAACACAACGCCTGTTGTGTCTGTGTGCTCGGGGCGCACAAAGACTCGACGAGGCTCAGCCCAGTGCTGCTGGTATGCGCTGCCGCTCCGTGACATGTCTTGTTGTGCTGTAGTTCGTTGCATTTTCCCTCTTGTCGATGAATTGGTGACTGGAGCTGCTTGTTTGAATCGTGCTTGAAGGTCGACAGGGAGAGAGAACCAGTGCACGCTGCTCTTCTTCAGCTTGCGTGCACGCATGCACGCTGCTCGTCACTGGCGTTTGTAGAATCTTCTCACTGGCATCTGCACACGCCACCCACAACCACTGCGCATCACCAACCAAAACGACAAACGCCATCTTGTGTCACGCACACGCACACGCATACATACTCGCGCAGACACCAAAGGTACAATGGAGGGCGCAGATCAGCTTGCGGCTGAAGACAGCGACAGTGCCGCCATGGCCACGCATGATGAACCCGCCACACGAGCAAATGGCAACAACAGCAACAAGCACAGCAGCAGCGACTCTGATGACACAGCGCCCAGCACAGCCAGTGCATCCAAGGGCGTGTCGACCGACAATGGCGCCACGCACGGCGGGAAGGGGATGCAGAACAAGCAGAGCAGCAGCCAGCTGGCGGCGCAGCCGATGCGTGCGTCTCTCCGCAGTCGCCGCTCGCAGCCGCTCCAGTTGACAGAGATCCCCGAAAACTCGCCACCCATACAGGAGGACGTGGTCATCAGCAGCAGCAGCGACGACGACGATGACGATGACGAGGAGGAGGAGGATGACGGTAACGACGGTGACAGCTTGAGCGGCGGTGGTCCAAAGGCAAAGAGGAGCAAAGTTGACGACAACCGCGCGTCCAGACCCAAATCACATCGCAGTCGTCACCACGTGCACCGCGCACACAACAACAGCAGCAGCGACGGCGACGACGAGTCTGCGGATGAAAATGCCTCCCAAGCTGCACGCGACAACAGCTCCGACGACCACGTCGACGATGATGACAGTGATGGGGACGACACTGAGCTGATGGTGTCCCCGTTTGACCCAGCACAGGCAACACCGAGGAACAAACAGAAGGACACGTCTGCACCATTCACTGCGCAAACAGACAGCCCACCTCGCTCGGCAGTCCGTCGACCAGATGACGACGACGACGAGGAGGACGATGACGACGACGAGGACAATGGTGATGCAAGTGACGCGAGTGGCGGCAAAGACAAAACAGACGAAAGCAGGGGTGGGTCCGCTCGTGCGCGTGATGTGCGTCGCAGTGACAGTACCGACAGCGTTGATCTTGTGCCGGTGAGCCCACAGCGTCGCGTGTCGTCTTCGCAGCAGCAGCAGCAACAGCAGCAGCAACAGCAGCAACAGCAGCAAGACAGAGGGCTCGCGGTGAAACGAACGGCAAAGAAGACAGCTTTACCAGCACGCACAGCCCTGCCAAGCAGCGACAGCGACCAAGACAACGGCGGTGCTGGTGGTAAGGATGTTGATGATGAGGAAGAAGGGCACAACCAAGAAGAGGAAGAGGAGGAGGAGGAGGAGCAGCAGCAGCAGGAGCAGGAAGAGCCAGAGGAGAAGGACGACACCGATGACGATGAGGTTGAGACAGAGACGGAAGGGAGTGGAGAGGCGGCATCGTCGTTACGTCAAGGCGGGGAGCAGCCGGCCAAGCGGGCCAAGGTGGTGACGCAGACCAGGCCTGACGACACCGACTTTGCCGATGGTGATCAGGACGGCGAGGCGGATCAGGAAGAGGAGGAAGAGGAGGAGGAAGAGGAAGAAACACAAGGGAAGAGAGAGGCTGCTGCCAGTGACCAGGCCGGCGATGATGATGATGATGATGATGATGATGATGATGATGATGATGATGATGATGATGATGATGATGATGATGATGATGATGATGATGATGATGATGGTGATGGTGATGGTGATGGTGATGGTGATGGTGATGGTGATGATGACGATGATTCGGAGTCTGAAACACAGGGCGAACCGCAGAACAGTGCGCGCCCGGCCACGAAGACCGCCACTCGTGGTCGAGGTGGCAGCGAGGAGGAGGAGAAAGAAGCGGAAAAGGAAGCAGAGCAGCAGCAAGCGAAAGTGGACGCTGGGGACGATGATTACCATGAAGAGGAAGAGGAGGAAGAGGAGGAAGAGGAGGAAGAGGAAGAGGGAAGGCGACGATCCTCACGGCTGCGGCGCGCGAAGAAGCCATTACGCACACGCAAGTACATGAGCGAGGATGATGATGATGATGATGGTGACGATGATGCAGTGGTGGCACCAGCCGAGGCAGCGAAGAAACGGCACATGGCCAAAGGCCCTGCCAGTGGTGCTGTAGATGATACTGCCAACAGCGATGATGACGAGGACGAAGAAAGCTCATCCTATGACGAAGATGATGATGATGATGATGATGATGATGATGATGACGATGATGATGATGATACTGATGAGCGAGTGGCAGCACGGTCGAGGGTCGGCCCGCAACCACCACGCCGCGGTCGCACGACCAGCGCCCAGGATTCGCCAACCACGAGCCACGAGGACTACTGCATCGTGTGTCAGCAGTCTGGGGAGCTGCTATGCTGCGACGGGTGCCCGCGCGTGTACCATCTCGACTGCGTGACTCCGCGGCTCGCGGAGGTGCCGGAAGGGGACTGGTTTTGCCCTGCGTGCGCGCGCAACGACCCGTGCACTATCTGCGGCAAGCCGCTGCCGTGGAAGCCAATGTCTCAACGACGGTGAGCTGTGCCAGTGGTTTTGTTGAATTGTGGTTTATTTGTTGGATGGCTTTGGTTGTGTTGTGTTGTGTTGTGTTAGTTTGTTTTGGTTTGTGTCGGTGAGTGTGACGATGGGCGAGTGCGTGCGTGCGCCTGTGTACCCGTTTCACACAGCATGACCTGACCACCCACCGTCCCCATCCACCATCTTCACTGTGAGCAGGGTGTGCGTGCAGTGCGGCGTGCCAATGCACCCAGCATGCTTCAAGGCCACCGGCGCACCCAAGGTTGGATTGTGAGGGCGAGCGATCATGGTGGTGGTGTTTGTGCTGGTTTCCTGTCGTGGTTGCACCAAAACAAGTTGTCATTGCGCGCGCACGCACACACACACACAACGCACACAAGCGTATGCACACGACTGTTTCCCCTGTGCCCCTGCATCCACTCCGTATACCCATCATCATCATCATCATCATCATCATCATCATCATCATCATCATCATCATCATCATCATCATCATCATCATCATCATCATCATCATCATCATCATCATCATCATCATCATCATCGTCACCACCACCACCACCACAGGAGTTCCCTGCGGAGCAGCTGCAGCGGCGGTGTCCGGATTGCTGCCGCTTCCAACGCCCGCACGTGCTCGAAGCGCACTCCCTCCAGGAAATTGTCGGCCATCGGTTTGTCGGACCGAAAGTCCGCTGCCCGCCATCCCCGCGCAAGCACCGGGTGACACAGGCGGCGGTGGCGGTGGCGGTGCGCAGCGGCTCTGGTAGTGCCAGCGGTGAGGGAGAGGCGACAACGAAGCAAAGTGGTGGTGGCAGTGGCAGTGGCAACGACCAAGGTGAAGACGGTGGTGAGAATGGTACAGGGACCATGGCAGGTGCGGCAACGCAAGGTGGTGAAGCATCAGCTGCCCACACGCACGCGAACGGTAAACGCCACTCGCGCAGTGACGGCGACAGCATCATCAGCGATGATCCGACACCAGTCGGTACGGACAGAGTTTTGCTTGCCCGCATTTGCTTGGTTTCTTGCTCATTTTGTTGCGTGTGAATGTGTGAGCGACCGTGTATGCACGAGCATGTGTGTGTGTGCTTGTGTGTGTGTGTGTGCTTGTGTGTGCTTGTGTGTGGGAGTGAGTTTGCTGTTGTTCACAGACACCTGAAGGTTAACTCATTTTCGATTTCGCGTGTGCTCGCGCGTGCTCGTGTTTGTGTGCAGCTGTGACGTCATCGGTCTTCAAGGGCGATTGGGAGCTCCTCTGCAAGTGGGAGCAGCTGTCGCACCTGTGAGTCCCACCTATGAAGTGCGATCGAGTGTAATGCCATGCGCACTGCGCTTGTGTACATGTGTGCATGGACACGCATGCATGCAACCGTGTGCTCTATTCTGTGGTTGTTTGAATGGTGGTGCGATTGCACGCCAGGAAAAAAAAAAGAAAAGAAAACTCGAACTGACCCTGCGCTTCGTCTTGATTGCGTTGTTTTTGTTTCTTTGGCTGTAGCCACGACTCCTGGGCACCTCTCAAGTGGCTCATGACGCAATTCCCACAGAAGACAAAAAACTACGTGGTACGCGACTGTACCCATGTGTGCATATGTTTGCATGTGTGTGTGTGTGTGCGTGTGCGTGCGTGTGAGCGCATGTTTCTTTGTTTCTTGTTTTGACACGGCACCGACACGTTACCATCGCTCAGTCTCCGTCACGCGTACGTGTGCCGTATCTGCCTTGTGCCTGTTGTGTGTTTGCGTGCGTGTGATTGCATTAGGCGCGTCACGGTCTGGACACAGATCATCCAGAAATGTTCGATCCGCCGAAGAACACAGCAAAGGCCTGGGTGAGCGCGCCCTGCACTTGCCCGATTTGCTTTGTTTCTTTGTGTGTTTGTGTTTGTGTGTATGTGTGTGTCTGTTTGTATGTGTGTGTCTGTGTGTATGTGCGTGTCTCCCTCTGTTTGTGTCTCCCTGTGTGTGTCTGTGACCCTGTTGTGTTGCCGTCGTTCATCACGTCACATCACATCACATCCCCTTCACCTTCTCCTGTACCGTCGCCATCACAATCGTCAGATCCCGCCATCATACACCGCCCTGGAACGGCTCATCTCCTTCCGCCACGTATGTTCAGCCAA
>NW_004754924.1:1447581-1450081 GCF_000188695.1 Salpingoeca rosetta | reverse complement strand
GAGGTGCAGGGCACTAAACATTAACACCAGCATTCACATGTTTGTGTGTGTGTGTGATGTGTGTGTGCGTGTGTGTGTGTGTGCGTGTGTGATATGTGCATGTGCGGCAGCCGTCGCCTCCTCGCAAGAGCACACGTGCGCAGTTGTGGTGCTCTTGGTCGGAGTGCTGATGCATTGAATGTGTCCATGACTGCTCACGTGTCTCGACATGTTTGCGCTGCACCACAATCCGACAGGCTGTGGTTGAGCAGAAGCACAAGGCGATGGATGCAAAGGACTTGGAGCAGCTGCTTCGTCACGGCGCAGCCCGCATCTTTCAGGTTGGCGACACAGTTCTCGTGTGGGCAACTGAGCATGACTTGCACGTGCTGTGTCGTTGCTGGTGTCGTCGTCACCATTGGCGTTCCTCTTGTTATGCTTGGACTTGTCGGGGAGCACAGTGTGTCCGTTTCATGACCATGTCTCCGTCTGCTTCTTGTCAGACTTGTACCTGAGCACACGTGCTATGCACGCATATCAGATCGCAAACGTATGCACACTCACATACGCACTCACACACACAATCACATGCACACTCACACTCACACACACAATCACATGTGCACTCGCATACACATATGCGCGCGTTGTCTGCCAGGACGAAGAGGAGGAGGAAGGAGAGCCGACCGATCTTCAAGTGGACGAGGCGCTTGTGGACCAGCTGTTGAATCGAGAAGGACGAGAGGCAGAGGCCACAACCGACACGGGCGTACGTTCACTGCTCCCACATCGGCTTTCATGCAACGCACTTTTGTGTGTGTGTGTGTACTTGTGTGCGTGTGTGTGTACTTGTCTTACGTATGAGACAATCAATACCCAAGCACATGCGAGGCAAGGTGTCGCCGTGTTTCGGTTTTCGTCCGCTCACCATCAGCACCGCCGCCACTGCTATACACGCGGTGCATTTCGCCTACAGGATGAGAGTGCGCCGAAGGTGTTGGAGGCGTTCAAGGTTGCGCAGGTTTGTGGCAGCACACGTCGTGATGACATTCACCGCTGCAATTGTCTCCGCGCCCACACAATTGCACAAACACACACACACACACGCACGCGCACACACGCACACGCACAGCTACTCTGGCACTCGCACGCACCCTCAAGCCAACACTCACACGCATACATTTGCCCCCACGTTGCTGTGGGTCACGATCAGGTGTGGAAGAAGCGACAGGCGGAGGCGGCCGAGCGGGAAAAGAAAGAGAAGGAGAAGGAGAAGAACGAGATCAACGATACGGACCATTCATTCTGGGACAAGCTCCTCAAGGACAAAATTGCTCGCGTGGGTTCCTGTGTGTGTGTGTGTGTTTGTTTGTTTATGTGTGAGTGAGTGTGTGGTGTGTGGTGTGTGTGTGTGTGTTTGTTTACGTGTGTGTGTGGTGTGTGTGTTTGTTTGTTGACGTGTGTGTGTGTGTGTGTGTGTGTGTGTGTGTGTGTGTGTGTGTGTGTGTGTTCTCGCATCCCATCACAGTGGTGTCCTGTCTTTCAACAACAGCACCCAGCTTGCCCTCACAAACATGCATGTGCACGACTGCGTGTGTGATTTGTTGTCAACTTTAGCAACGAGAAGAGGAGGAGCGGAAGGAGCGAGAGTTGCTGCAAGGGCGGCGACGAACGGCCCTTGAATCGTAAGTGTGCGCCAGACACCCACACACACACACACACACACGCACACAACACACACGCACACAACACACACGCACACACAACACCCCATCAGCGTGATAGACGTGCTTCACGTCCTGCGCATGCACGTGTACACGTATACCGCGGTGTTGGTTGATGTCTGTGGCGCTTCACGGACCAGAGGGTCGCAATCGACGTCGGCACATTTCAGCATTGCACCTTACCCGTTTGCTTGCATACATTGTTTCTTGCTGTGGTTTCAGACGTCGAAGAACGAAGGAAGCCCTGGTCAGCGTGAAACCGAAGAAGACCGAGCAGGCATCCGCAGCCTGTGAGTTGCTGTTGCATGACATGGGTTTTAACCTGGCTTTGCTTCTGTTTCCTCTTTCTCTATGCCTCGTGCTTGCCGAATTCTGATTTCGAACGCAACGAACCTTTTAACACACGCTCTGCTGACACACACGCGCGCGCACGCACGCACGCACGCACGCACGCACGCACGCACACACACACACACACATACGCACACATAGCAAAACGAGCCCAGCTAGTGGACAAACCGTGGAAGCCCAGCAGCCATGATGGTGATGGCATCTGCTCCATGCTTCACAGTTTGTCCTGTTTCAATTGCATAATGCACATGCACCCCTGTTGGGTGATCACCCTCGCTTCACTTATCCCAGCCCCCACTCACCTCTTCTTCCCCCCCCCCTTCTCTCGCGTGCCGTCTACAGTCGTATCATCGGATGAAGAGGGCAACGGCGGCCCTGCTGAGCCCATGACACATCCGCACGCGCCGCCCACAACGACACAGGCGGCCATTGTTGTTCGCCGTTCG
>NW_004754924.1:1435081-1442581 GCF_000188695.1 Salpingoeca rosetta | reverse complement strand
ACACACACACACAACAAAGCAGAGCGCACACCAAGACTGAAGCTTCAAGCCCGCTTGGCATGTGCGCGAAGAGGCGTGGCGCCAACAGACTTTGCACCGCTTCGCTTGCCAGGTGCCTTGGTACGCGCAGGCGTGCTCTTCTTGCTGGTGCCCTTCGTGCTGCCGTTGCCGTTTGCCAGGCCGTCTCCGCCGGGCATGGATTTGCGGCGGCGCTGCTTACGCGGGTTTGGCGTGTTGCGAGTCGGCATGCGACGTGGGCCGTCGGGCGTCCCGGGCAGCGACGCCAGAGAGTCGTTCATCTCCTCCTGACCCTCTTCACCCTTGGTCTGTTCACTATCATCAGCGTCCTCAACCTTGGACTTCTTCGCCTTTGGTGTCACGTGCTCCTCGCCGTCCTCCTCTTCAGCCACGTGGTGACTGCCGTTTCCGTTGATCATCACACCGTTCAACTTCTTTGGTGTCGCAACAGCGCCGTTCGGTTCCTGGCCCTGCTTCGTCTCCAAGTCTTCCACCTCAACGCGTGGTTGCTGTCTCCTCGCCACAGTGGACGTGTCACCCTTACTCTTCTCCTTCTTATCCTTCTTGTCCTTCTTGTCCTTCTTCTTCTTGTCCTTCTTGTCCTTCTTCTTTTTCTTGTCGGAGCGCTTGGATGGCGCTTCGAAGCACCACGCAAAGCTGTCGTCGGCTGCAATGCTCGTCTTGTCGCCCTCGCCCTCGTTGCTGACATCGCCAAGCGTCTTCACAAACGCAAAGTCTGATGCGGTGATGGACGGCGCGCTCGTGCTTGTGTGCACGGGCGCATGCAGCAGGGTCTCAAGCACGAGTCCACTGCCGCTGCTGCTGCTGTTGGTGCTGGCATCGCGTTGCGTGGAGGGCTCGCTTGTCTTGCTGCCGTCGGCACCCGTGGCCTGGGAGCGCATGCGAACCGCGTCGGCCTTCTCCTGTGCAAGCGCGGCCTTGTCGTCCACTGGCATCTTGCTTGTCGTGTCGCTGCCGCTCTCCGTGGCTGTGGCGTGCGGGCGCGCTGTGGCAAGCGACAGGTCAAGAAACTGGGCAGACAGCAGCCGCATGGAGGGCAGCAGGTGCGAGGGGACAGCAAACGTCTCCTCAAGCGGGGTCTTGCCAATGGACATGGCACGGGATGCAAGCTGCTGCTCGGCGTACAAGGCTGACGCCGCCTGTGCTGAGGACGTGGCGCCGACAACCCTGGCAGCAGCACTTGCTGTGCCAAAGAACCGCTGATACGCCTGCCGCGTCTGGTCAAAGTCCTCGCTGCCAACACCATACAGCGGCACCTGCGAAGCACGCGGGCGTAAATGCATGGGGCATGGGATGATGGGAGAGCTGCGGGTGAGAAATGGAAGCTAAAAATGGATGGCAAACGCATGACATGACCACCAAAAACACCATGCCTGCAGTTACAACAGACAGAACAACGCCAAGCCACTGTGTGCTCACATTGACACTACATGCACACACCACACAACCACACACGCACGTTGCTGGTGTCTGGCTGCAGACGGGTTGGTTCCTTGCGGGTGCCTGCACTATCGAGGGGGAAGAGGCACAACCGCTGGCGCTGGTCCAACACCACGAGACGAAGCTCGCCATGCACCTGTCAGCATTCGTCATGGGTGGAGAATGCGTGGGGAAATGGGTGGAACAACAGCAGATGCGGTGGGGTGAGCATCGTTGAGTTGGAAGGAGGGCAAATGGGCATGGAAACACGCGAAGAGGGGTGCTGTTGCTGGTGCTGCTGTGCTTGATAGGGAAATTGATTCGCGGTGAAGGAAGGAAGGATGAGAAGAAGGAAGGAAGGGATTCGGCTAAAGGTGTAACAACCCCCCCCCCCCCGGCGCGTCTCTCCTCGAAAGGGGGTAGCGAACGCGGCACACGTGGATGCAAAGGAACAAAAGAAGGCAACGGTGTACGGATAGACATGGGTACTGCTGCCAACACCAGCAAGTAAAGGTGGGGTGTGACAGGACAACCATCGTCCGCAGAAACCTTGGTGTGCGCACAGACAGCTCTTTGCAGTGACTCGCAACATGCACTGCCCATGGGAACAGGGACAGGCAGAGCACCGCCATTGTGCGGAAGACAGAAGAAATGTGGACGAACAGGATCGAGAGAAATGGATGTGGAGGAGGAGGAGGAGGAGGAGGAGGAGGGGGCAGGAGGGGCAGGAGGAGGGGGAGGAGGGGGACAAGAACGAAAGGTAGAGGAAACGGAAACGGAAAGGAAGAGAAAAGGGAGAGAAAAGGGGGAAGAGAGGGTGTTTCGCAAGAGCAGGCCGAAAGGCAAGAGAAAAGATGCACATGGCAAAGACGACAAATGAAAGAAAAGGTGTGCAACCCAATCAACGCACGAGCACTTCACAAACACAAACACAGCATGCAGACGCACCTGCCAGAAGGCGATGGCCTTTGGGCAGCTGCGCAGGGGAATGTCGACAAGCGGCGCGTCTGGTTTGCTCGTGCGGAAGACAGAGGCGGTCCACGAGCTACGATCATCATGCGAGTGAACAACCGCATACACATCACCGTGCTCCACTTCTCCACTGCTGTTGTCGCTGTCGCCCTCATCGCTGGCGTCATCGGCGGTGGAGGAGGCGGCGGCGCTGCTGGTGTGGGCCGCGGTGGCAAGGAAGGCGGTGCGCTGGGCAGTCGAGTGCAGCACGCCCAGCGTTGAGACGTCAAACAGCATCGTGTGCTGGCGCGCAGCGAGCACAATTGTCTTGCCGTCGGCCGTAAAGGCAAGGTGGGAGACGAGCACCTTATGGGTGGAGAGCATGGCCACGCGCAGCAGCGTCATGTCCTCCGTGCTCCACAACGTGAGAAAGTTCTTGCACGCAACGACAAAGTGCGAGCCATCAGCAGACATGGCGGCTGCGGTGCAGGGGAGCTGGTTGTAGTCGCCAACAGCCTGGCAGTACCAGTGGGGCGAAGGCCGCCGGCTGTCCTCGGGATCTGAGAACATAGAAAATAAATGTGTGTGGACGTGTGTATGTATGGACACGTGTGTGTATGTGTGTGTATGTGTGTGAGTTGCATGAAACGTGAACTGGTACCGGCCTACAAAACCCTGCTCTTCCGCCATACTTCACACACGCAGAGCATCAACGACATCAGCCACAGCCACAACGCTGAACGTCGCTGCAGCCTCCTTGTCACGCACCCTCGTCTCCCCCTTGACTCGTACCGCCCTGCTCCGTAAACGCCCACAGCTTGATGGTGCCATCCTTGGACGTGGTGACAAACAGGCGCTTGGTCGGATGGGCCAGAAGCCCCGTGACGGCCGCCGTGTGGGGCGGCTCCACGAGCGTGTTCATGGCGTACTTGAAGCCAGAGTCCTTGCGCGTCCAGAACTTGAGGCGAAGGTCGCCGTCTGCAAACGCGTCCCGGCGGTACTCCACCGTCGCCAGCGTTGACCCGCCCTGCGCGCGCGCACACACACACACACGCACACACACACCAAAAGCAAGAGGAAAACAACAAGAGGTAAGTCGCACGCAGACAGGTACAAATACAATGCGTATGTGTGGTGCGCAGCAAAGAACATGTAAACAAAGTCAAAGCTGCATGACGCAAGAAGAGCAATGCCCAGTGGCATACATGTGTGTGTGTGTGTGCGCGCGTACCGCGGCGTATGCTGCGTGGAGGACGGAGGTGGGCGAGATGTGGCGGCGAAATGTGCGGGAAACAAATTGGCGGCCAACAACATCCACGTCGCGCACGTGGGCATCGCGCTCAATGTCGTAGAGCTGCAGCATGCCCTGCTTGCCGTTGGTGAGGACACACCCGGACTGCGGCTCCCGCACGAGGCCAACCGTGTGCTTCTGATGCGCGTGCACGGGCGCTGGATCATGCAGATCAGATTGGGACGTGGTGGTGGTGGTGGTGGCGGCGATGGTGGTGGTGGTGGTGGTGGTGGCGGCGATGGTGGTGGTGGTGGTGGTGGTGGTGTGAGAAGGCGTGAGATAAGCACAGAGCCCACCGCGCGTCAGGTAGAGAACCACACGCCAAAGCAAAATGGCAGCAGGCACTCACCCAAGCACGCACAATCACGCACAGCTACAACCACACACGCGTGAATATGTTCGCACCTTGACGACAGCCGATGATGGAGTGGGAGACAGCAAAGGCAGCGGCGTTGATGATGAGCACAGAGTTGTCGTGGAGGCTCACCAGATAGAACTGGCTGTTCTGCGCAGCAGCAATGTGCGCAATCGGGGCGCCTGGCAACAGGATGCGCGGTGTACACACGCACAAGACGCAGGGGGGAGGGACGAATAAAAAGAGAGAGAGAGGGGGGCAGACAGAGAGCAGTTGCAGGTAAGGGGGTGTGTGCAACACGAAGGCTCGAGCACTCAAACACCTGCATGCATGCCAAGGACAAGCGCCAATGCGTGCTCTTCTGTGACATCGAAGTTGAGGTTCGCACCAAGACGGGGAAGGAAGCGCTTGGTGTTGGTGTCCAGCTGCCACATTACGAAAACAGCCTCTTCACCACCTGCGTCGTGTGTGCATGTGTGTATGTGTGTGCGATAGTGATCAGATTGCAAGTATGCAGTGCGCGTGCAAATTCGTATTGAACGCCAAAGACAGAGGCAGTATTGCTGGCATGAGCCACGAGACAATGCTGTGAACACGCGAGACACGTCAACGCCGCTGATGCGTGTACCTGAGAGCAGGTATGCGCCGTCTGTGGTGAATGTCAGGGCAGACACGGCGTGCGCGTGCCAGTGAAGCGAAGTTGTGACGGGCGGGCTGTCTGTGTCGCGGAAGCATCCATACCTGCTCGCACGCAAGCAATAGAGGCAGCAAAAGAAGTCGCGTACACAAGCATCAGCACCAGGATGAGACAACCTCATGGTGCATCGTGCAGTGCTCACGCACACACGCACACACAATCACACACACACACAATCACAAACCACAGACGCAAAGCACACATACACACAACCACACACACAATCACTACGCACAGACGCAAAGCACGCACACACAACCACACAACCACACAACCACACAACAACACACACGGCGCGCACACTCGCCGTGCATGGTGACTGACCAGACGTGGACTTTGCCCTGGGCGTCACCGGTGGCGATAGCGTCCGTCTCGTCATGGGTGGCGATGACGGTGATGGTGTTGGACGTGTTGAAGACACGCTCAGTGCCAAAGGCGAGCGAGTGCACGTGCAGGGTCTTGCCAGCGCCGTAAAGAAAGCTCTTTGTGCGCGGGTGATAACACCACGACCGCGCATGGCGCACCTCCGGAACAATCACATCATCGTCTGCCCAGCAGTGCACAGGTACGTACACGCACATACATGAAAAACCGCAATGGTGTGAGAAAGGCCACCAGCTAGCAGACAAAGAGTGAATGTAAGCACCCCCAGTGGCTGCAGGGGTGGTGTGTGTTGTGTAGTGTGATGAGTGACGCAAAGTGATGTGTGGTGTGTGATGTGTGGTGTGTGATTGTCACTCACATGTCAGCTCGACATCCAGGGAGGATGCAGAGTCAGGCAAGGTCATGTGGCACAGCCGCTGTGCGCGGCCAAAGTGGGTCTCCTCCACCCAGTACAGCTCGCGAGCATCGTGGCCATCAAAGAAGAAAGCAGCCACGCTCCCCTTGGCCTTGAAGGTCTGTGGTGTGTGTGTGTGTGTATGTGTGTGTGTGTGTGTTTGTGTGTTTGTGTGTTGGGAGGGGGGCAGGTGCAGACGGTTGCGTGCGCGTGTGTATGTGCATAAGGGGGAGGCATTTCAAGCGCGAGTGAGTGTGTGCTCCAATGAACATGTGCGCGTGTGTGGTGTAGATTGAATGAAGCTCGAACAGACACAAGCACGACACTGTAACAAGTACGCCAACAAAACAAAAGCACAGGAGCGCAGTTGCTACGTACCCTCAGGCAGACTGCCTCGTCATAGTCCCAGACTTTGATGGTGTTGTCTTTTGCAGCCGTCACAACCTAGTGCGTCGTCATACACAGCACAGCACCACGGAGGCAAGGTGTGAAGTGAGCATGAGTGGTGGTGGAGGTGAAGACAGTTCCAACTTGGGCAGGAGACTCGCGTGTTGGCAAAGGGTGTACAATCGCACATCAGCGCAGGCCATACGCGCATGGATGCGTTACGGGATGAGGAAGAGGGTGGAAGCACCTGGAGGCGGTTGGCCGGGTTGAGGGAGACCTGGGTGATGGCACGCGAGTGCCCTTGAAGCACGCGCACGGTAGCACTTGTGCGCAGCGCCACCACACGCACTGTGTTCTCACATGGAACGAACGCAAACCTGATCCAGCAAAGAAGGGGCGAAACACGAAGAGCAAAGCAGGTGCGAGACACAAATGCAAGCGCGTAGTAGGCATCAGTGAGCAAATCACCAAGAGCAGCATGCCAACCACAATGATACTCACATGCACACATGCGTGAAAGTGCAAACACCAATAGCACGCACACACACAAACACACACACGCAAGCACATGGACGCGCGCACACAAACACACACAAACGCACACACACACACACACACGCACACACACACAAAGCAAGAAAACACGAAGCAAAAACCACACAAACGCACACGCACACACAAACACAAACACACATCCAGTTCAACCCCACCTTGCGTCCTTGGTCATCTCTGACCGAGCTCCAACAAGGAGCCCTCCACACACTTCCATTGTCTCGTCTCTCGTGCAGGCGAAATAAGTTGAGGGTGGTCGAGACACGAGGTGAGGAAGATGGCGTCAACGTGTGCGGGGAAGGAGGAAAAGGCATCGCTCACGTGTGCGAGAGACGTGCTCTCCCTTCTTCTTGTTTCGCCTGTGCTTGCAGCGCTCTTGCTGTTTCGCCAATATCTTTGCAGAACGCTCGCATTTCCTCAACGGGCGGATCAGTTGCCCTAGCCGCAAAATTTGAATTGCTCGTTCGCTGGTTGGTGGTGTTGGAGCGTCGAAACCGATCACCAGCACGATGAGCACAGCCGCGCATCAACAGCGGCATCAACAGCAGCACCAACAGCAGCACCAACAGCAGCACCAACAGCAGGATGACGGGGCACCCAAGTTCCGGGCGCTGAGGCTGTGGGAAGGGCTGGAGGAGCGCGTACATGCATGCGAGACAAAGGATATGCGGTTTGGTCGGCGCTTCTACAAAAACTGCATCCGCGGCAGCGACCTCGTCACCGCCGTGTTGGAGTACCTGCACGAGCAGCCGGAGGAGCGATTCCAGCAAGCGCAGCGACCCAACGTCGAGAAGCTCTGCGGGAAGCTGTTGGACGACGGCGTGTTGGCAGTCATCAAGGATTCATCCTCGTCGTCGGCAAACGGCAGCGCTCAACAACAGCAGCAGCAGCAGCGAAGCAGCCCGTTTGGGTCCGGGCGTACGATCAAGGACTCGGACAAAACCATCTATCGCATCGTGCAAAAGCAGCAGGCACAGAAGACAAAGCATAGAGACGACGACGATGCTGATGGTGGTGGTGACGACAGCCAT
>NW_004754924.1:1425081-1430081 GCF_000188695.1 Salpingoeca rosetta | reverse complement strand
AACAACGCGCGCTGCTCAAGAAGCTGTCGTCATCCACTTCGTCCACCACCAGCGTTGTTTGAATTGTGCGCGGCATTCCCCCCACCCCAAAGAACAAAACTTGTTGTTCCTTTTTTTTTTTCTTGGTTCTCAGAGAACCTGATTTCAGTTTCATCCTTGCAACCCGTTATTTGTGTGGAAGATTTGGCGAATTGTCCTCTTGCCACACGTGCTTCCTGAGAAAAATTATCCTTGTGCGACAAAATGAGAGAAACGTGCCTTTTTCCCCTTCCACTCCACACACACACGCGAGAGCACAACCTTCCAAGATGGTGAGCTTTGCTGGCACACGCGATGGTGGTGGTCGATGACTTGTGCTTGTGTGTTTGAGCGTATGTCTGTGTCTGTGTCTGTGTCTGTGTCTGCGTCTGTGTCTGTGCAGAGCTTCTTTTGATGCTGAAGTGACAAGGGCACCACAGTGGTGAAGATCACTTGGTGTGGTGCGTGTGTGTGTGCGCTTGTGTGGTTAGTTGGTGTCCACTTGGCCCTCACTGATCACGCACGTACCACACCAGCCCATTTGCTGCCTCACGCACTGTGTCCACCATTCCAATCCCTCACTCACTCACTCACTCACTCACTCACTCACTCGCTCGCTCGCTCAATCACCATGTGTAGGCCACGGCTCGCCGCCAAGTCACCGTTTACGGCACCTCCAAGGGCGCCAGCGTTGGTCAGGTCGCCCTGCCCGCTGTGTTCACTGCCCCCATCCGCACGGATGTTGTGCACTTTGTTCACACCAACATGGCCAAGAACAGGTGCGTTCTTTCGCATTCACGTGTGTAGGGAGGGTGTGTTCCTGCGTTTGGTGGACATGTGCTTTCATGCGCTCATCGTCAGTGGTGAACGCTTCATCTCATAATCCCACATGTCACTATTTGTTTGTTGTTTGGTTTCACTGCTCCACGTACGCACGTGCCTGTGCCTGCTCCCATGCTTCTCCCCTGCCATTCACGTTCAAACTACACTCAATCTCACTCACACGTGTGCGTGCACACATTTGTTCCCCAACACACACACACACTCTCTCTCTCCCCCCTCCCTCTTTTTCTCTCTCTTTCTTTGACTCTCTCTATCATCACCTCAGCCGCCAGCCTTACGCCGTGAGCGAGCGCGCTGGTCACCAGCACTCTGCTGCCTCCTGGGGTACCGGCCGCGCCGTGTCCCGTATCCCCCGTGTTGCCGGCAGCGGTACCAGCCGTAGCGGCCAGGGTGCCTTCGGTAACATGTGCCGCAAGGGTCGCATGTTCGCCCCCACCAAGATCTGGCGCCACTGGCACCGCCGCATCAACAAGAACCAGCGCCGCTTCGCCACCGCGTCTGCGCTCGCCGCCTCCGCCCTCCCTTCCCTCGTCGAGGCCCGCGGCCACTCCATTGCCAAGCTGCAGCAGGTGCCCCTCGTCGTCTCCAACGAGGTTGAGAGCATGAAGACCACCAAGGCCGCCGTCGCCCTCCTCAAGACCCTCGGCGCCTACAACGACGTGGACCGCTGCAAGAACAGCCGCAGCCTCCGCTCCGGCAAGGGCAAGTGGAGGAACCGCCGCCACACCATGCGCCGCGGCCCCCTCGTCTGCTACAAGAAGAACAACGGCATTGTGCGCGCCTTCCGCAACCTCCCTGGTGTGGAGCTGTGCCCCGTTGAGTCCCTCAGCGTGCTCAAGCTCGCCCCCGGTGGCCACGTTGGCCGCTTCATCATCTGGACCGAGGGCGCCTTCAACCACCTCAACAAGCTCTTCGGCACCGGCAACAAGCCCGCAGACATGTCCCTCAAGAAGCGCACCAACGGCGCCCCTTACTACATGCCTCGCACCAAGATGACCAACGCCGACCTCTCCCGCATCATCAACTCGGATGAGATCCAGAGCGTCATCCGCGCCAAGCGCAAGGCTCCTCGCCGCCGCACCGTCAAGAAGAACCCGCTGACGGTTCGTTGACAAAACGCTGCTCGTTTGTTTGTTTTTGTGTGTTGTCCAAACAACTCGTCGATGGGTGCACGCTTTGCTTGGATGCATGCGTGTGTTGATCTTGATGCCTCCCGTCGCTTGTTTGTGCATGGTGGTGGCGCCCCGCACCACTTGGCCTTGTCGAGCACACTTTGACCTCAGCTTTGACCACATTCCTACCACGCCTCACGCACACACAAACTCTCACGCTCACTCGCTTGCTCCCATTTCTTTTGCCTTGACAGAACCTGCAAGCTCTGCTGAAGCTCAACCCGTACGTCAAGACGAAGCGCCGCAACGCCTACCTCAAGAACGAGCGCCGTCGCAAGAACAACCTGTCCATCCGCAAGGCTCGCGCTGCCAAGAAGGCTGCCACCGCCTAAGCTTGCTCGCTTGCGCCTGCTGGCCCTGGCTGGGTTGTCGTGTTGGTTGGTCGCGCCTCGTGTGCCCACCGTTTTGCTCCTGTGCGTTCACGGCCCCATTCCCCTCTTTCTTTGCTCTTCCCTGTCTGTGAATCAAGCGCACATCAGTAAACTTCCTTTCAGACAGGCACTCCCCCTTGCTCTGCTCCTGTATACACTTGCCTCAATGAATCCCTGAAGCGTCGATGATGGTTATGGTTGTCAATGAAGGTGAAGCGAAAGAGAGGTGTGATGAGGACGATCGCGGCGTTGATGGCACAAGCACAGTGGTAGAGTGGTGTGTGTTTGCGTCGGGCAGCAGCTTTTGTTGTTTATTGTTTCGTGGGTGCTTCACGTAAAGAGAAGACACGGGGGAGCTAGCGAGAGAAACCATGCGCCCTTTTGGCGCTGCACTTGTCTGCCATGGAGCAAGGTGTGGCGAACATGCCAGAGGGACAGAAGAGGGCGAGTTTGCTCGGAGAAGTGCACGGCACGGCGCAGACAGAGAAGGAGCAGAGATACGAGATGAAAGTGAATACATACAACATAACATGCGCACACAAGCTCTTGTGCCATATTCAGCAGCGTGCACACGCGCAGCAAAGATAAGGCAATAACACATGTACTACTCACAAAGCACACGCACATGCACAAAGCAAAACACACACACATAGCAAACACAGCAAACACACACAGACAGCACACACACACACACACACAAAGCAAACACAACACACACACACACACACACACACACACACACACACACACACACACACACACACACACACAAAAAAAAAAAACACAGGAAGGGCGTCCTACGCGGAGCGCACGCTGACGACGACGACGTTGTCGCCCAAATCCACCTTCCATGTGTAGTGGGGCAGCCCCGCGTACATGGCAGCCTGCTCCATTTCATCCAACTCCTTCTCCAGGCGCGTGCGCGTGCGCTCGCTGGGATCCCGAAGCGGCAGCTCCGCCTCCTGACCAGACGCAAACCCAACGGACACAAGCTCTGTTGCGTCGTCACGAGGGCTGATGGATGTGATGGCGCGCATCAGCCGCTGCCTCTCAACACTGCCAATGGACAAAGAAAACGCGCTGGGACCAGACGAAGAGCCGCCATCACGGCCACCGCCGCCGAAACCGCCTGCTGCCGCTGCTGCTGTTGTCGAAGACATTGCGCCAGTGTCAAGAACACCCTGGCTCTTGGCGCGCTTGAGCTGCTTCTTCGGCTTCTTCTTTGTCTTCTTCGTCTCCTTCGCCGCTGGGGGAGTGGCTGCCGCTGCACTTGGCGTGCTTGGCTTTGACGCCGTGCTCTTGGCGGCGCTGGGCCTTGTGGTTGGCGACCTAGCTTGCTGTCTGCTTGATGGCCTGCTGCTGTTGCTGTTGCCTGCGTTTGCCAGCGCCTGCGCCTGGTCGGCCAGGGCCTCGATCTTAATACCGCGCCTGTCCAGACAATGACATTCAGAGCCGGGCGGACCGACATGCGCTTGTGAGTTGTGAAGCAAGTGTGAAGGCGTGACACAGAACAACACCCACATAGAAGCCTGCAATGCGGTGAGCTGTCGTTGTGCATGTGGACGGGGGGAAACCTGTGCACATGTGCAACAAGAAGAGTACGCAGAGGGGTTCGCACACACAACACACACACAACACACACAACACACACACAACACACACAACACACACACACACATACACACACACACACACACAGAGTTGGACGAACCCAGAGAAGCTTTTGCTGCGATTGCGCCGGGTCATCTTGGTCACACGTGCAAGCGCCGGTGCTTGAGCGGCGGCTGTGGGTGCCTCTTGGTTGACGGGCTTCGAGCGATGAGGAGGCACGCTGGTTGCTTCGGATGAGGACAAAGGTGCAACCGCCTTGGGCTGGTCTTGGTCGGCAGCACGGATGGTGCGCGTTGATGACGTGCTGCGGGCTGAGATGCGACTGACAACGCTCGCTGCGCTCTTTGAGCTGCGTGCCGACAACATGCTGCGAATTGACGCCGAGGAGCGGGCCGAGAGAACGCTCTTGCGTGACCCAGCAGACGCCCCGCTGGTGGCGCTGTGCCCGCCGCTGCTGGCCACCGAGCTTGTCATGCTGCCTTGCTCCGAGTCCGCAAGCAGGCTGCTCTCGCTGTCACGTCTTGACATTCGGCGCTCAGAGTGCGGGGGCGATGCATGCGCGCTCTTGGACGCAGAAGCGGCATTCGACTCAACGTCCTCGTCGTCGATGGCGGTCGGAGTGCGCGCACGGCTGCGCCCGCGCTCACCCATTGAGATTGGGTTGGCGCTCGCTGCCGACCCAAGGCTGGTCGTGGACGAGCGGCGGGACAGAGACGACGCTGTGCGTGGGCTCTTAGAGCGTGTACGTGACGCGGAGCGCGTTCGCGCTTTCGATGTGGATCTGGATCGGGAGCGCGAAGAGGACCTACGCACGGGCCGCTCGGCCTCCTCTGGCTCTTCCTTTTTCTGTTGGTTATGGCAGGGACGCAAGTTGACATGAAGTATGGTTGAGATGAAGCGCAAAAGAGCAATGGATGGGCTTTGGAAAGCAGGACAAGCGTGAGGGGAGTCGCATCTGCAAGACACACGCACACGCACACGAACA
>NW_004754924.1:1415081-1420081 GCF_000188695.1 Salpingoeca rosetta | reverse complement strand
CATCGTACCACGGCTTTTGCCCAACATGCAACGCCAAGATTGTGTTCAAGTCGGACGTGCCGACCAAGAGCACACTCACCTTCACCCTCAACGGCAAGCCGCAGAAGGTACAGAACCCGGATCCCGACATGACACTCAACGAGTACATCCGCACCATCGCCGGCCTCAAGGTGTGCACAGACAACAACAAGTTCATGCGTGGGTGTGTGTGTGTGTGTGTCTGGATGTGCGTGGGTGTGCGTGTGTTTGTGTCCGTGCGCGTTTGCGTTGCTTTGCCTTTGTTTATTCCTTCTTCTTGCTTGTGTGTGTGTGTGTGCGATTTGCATGCTTTGGTTTGTTGTGTGTGTGTGTGTGTCTCATACTGGGATTGTCTTCCTGCTTGTGGGTGCATGCATGCGTGCATGTATGGCCGTTGTCAAATGGAGCTGGAGCTAATCACGAATCGAAACCCACTCCGCTTTGCAGGGCACCAAGCTGTCGTGTGCTGAGGGTGGCTGCGGTGCGTGCGTCGTGGCCATCACGAAGAAGGACACTGCCTCTGGCAAGGACGTCACCGTCCCCGCAAACTCGGTACGCGACAGTGAACAGGGCCTCGCTCATCAGTGGTTTGGTCATCACACACACACACACACACACACACACACACACACACTCACACTTGCCCTACCACTGATTCCCCTCCCATCCCCTTTCTACTCACATTCCGCTCTTCTTTCTATTTCATCGCACTGTGTCTACGCTGTTTTCTCCGTGGTGTATCCGTGCAGTGCCTGCGCCTGCTCGCGGCATGCGAGGGTCTCCAGATCACCACCGTGGAAGGCATCGGAAGGTATTGTGTGCATTTGTTTGTTTGTTTTGTTTGTTTTTGCATGTGCTTGCTTGCTTGCTTGTTTTGTTTGTTTGTATGTTTGTTGGTTTGCTTGTTTGTATGTATTTTTGTGTCTCTTGTGTGTGCGATTTGAAGTTGTACCTCTATGCATGTGTGTGTGTGTGTGTCACGTGCCTCTGCTGACATTGCAAGCCTTGCGTGTATTGCCCCATATGACTCAATGTACTGGTGTGGACTACAGCACTCGCACGAAGATGCACCCTGTGCAGAAGACGCTGGCCACCCACTGGGGCTCCCAGTGCGGTGGCTGCTCATCCGGCATGGTCATGTCCATGTACAGGTCAGCCATGTGTGTGTGCATGTGCGTGTGTGGCTGTGTATCTGTGGGTGTGAGTGTGCGTGTGGTGACTGCTGCTGCTGTTATGTTGGCGTTTCTGTTTATTGTTTTGGTTGTCTGCATGTGTCCATCCCTGTGTTGTCCCTTGTGATCGTCCCTGCTATTGTCCGGGCTCTCCTCCACGATCCCCCCTCACAAGTGTGTGTGTGTGTGTGTGTGTGTGTGTGTGTGTGTGCAGTCTTCTGCAGCGCAGCCCGCAGCCGACCAAGCAGGAGGTGGAGGACTGTCTTGACGGAAACATCTGCCGCTGCACCGGGTAAGTGATCGTGCACAATTTGCCTGTGTGGTGTATTGACATGCATAACTTTTCATCACAACGCATCACGCAAATGTACAAACAAGAACAATCACCAAACGCAACTCCAAAGCAGTTCACATGCATGCTCCACTTGCTAACAAACATAAACATAAACACATACGCGTGCATGCACACTCCTTCTTTCTCTCCCCTTCCCTTCTGTTCCCTTGCACCCCTTCCTTCCTTCCACCCCTCCCCTTCCCTTCCACTTGGTCACACGCACCACGCAGGTACCGCCCAATCCTGGACGCGTTCAAGAGTTTCGCTGTCGATGCGGACTTCCCCGCCAGCACCGACATTGAGGACATGAGCGGTGTCTACCACACCCCGTGCGACAAGCTCCCCTGCGGCCAGGTGTGACACGCAACGTGACGCGCTGTGCTACAATTGATGCAGATGCATGTGTTTCCGTGTGTGTGTGTGTGTGTGTGTGTGTGTGTGTGTGTGTGTGTGTTTCCGTGTGTGTGTGTTTGCGTGTGCGCGCGCATGTGTGTGTCGTCTTTTCAACACCGCACTTTTGTTGAGGTGTGCCAATACGATCGCGCGTTGCTTTCCACCCCGAATTTCTCCACTTTGACATGCTTCACTGCACTGCCATGTGTGTGCATGTGCATGTCTCGTCGTGTGTGTTCAGGCGTGCGCAGACCAGTGCAGCACCGACCGCAAGCTCGCCCGCCTCAAGATTGCTGCTGACACCGTCTCCTGGATCGAGCCCGTCGAGTGCGTGTACACACACACACACACACACACACACACACACACACACACACACACACACACACACACGCACTCATACGCACTCATACGCACTCGTACACTCATACACGCTTACATACGCACACAAACACACACATACACATCCACGCATGCATACGCACACAAACACACAGTCTTTATCTGTCTCTCTGTGTAGCGTGTGCGTGCATGGTTGCCTTCTCTTGCTCGCATGTGTGTGTGTGTGTTTCGTGCGTGGGGCTGACCCTGTAGTCTCTGTTGCGTCTGATTCACAGCCTGGATGACCTCCTCTCCATTGTGGACTCGCACAAGAAGGACGTGAGTGCTGCTGCAAGTCTTTCTCCGTGCATCCATACTTGTCACATGAACACACAAGCACATGAACGCACATGAACACACTCACACACATTCGCGCGCACACACTCACGCTCACGCTCACGCTCACGCTCACACTCACACTCGCGCGCACTCGCTCGCACACGCACACATTCGCACACATTCGCACGCACCCACACATTCGCACTCACACCCTCTCTTCCCATCGCCCTTGACCGCTGTGAGCAGAAGTACATGCTCGTCTTTGGGAACACCTCCACTGGCGTTTTCAAGGACCAGAACCCGACACGTGAGCATCACTGCGTGTCCAGTGGCCGCTGTCCCAAACATCACTTGTCGTTCTCTTGCTAACATGCGCTTGTGTGAACCGTCTTCTTCCGTTCTTGTGGCGCCATGACCTTGGCACGAAATCGTTTGTGTTGTTGCGCTGCGCCTGACTGACCGTTTCTCCCGTCCACTTCACTCACGCCACATGGTTGCCCCACCCCCTTGCTTCCTCTCATTTCCTCTCGTGTCCTCTTTGTTTCTCTGCCACCACACCCCCTGGTGTTTGCTTCGTTTGGCGGCTGCAGTGAAGATTGATGTGTCACGGCTGGTGGCGCTGCAGTCCACCAACTCGGACCACGACGGCACCCTCCACATTGGCGCCGGTGTCACCATCGCCGCCCTCATCGACTACCTCATCCAGGTTTGTGTGTATGTCTGTGTATGTGTGTTGTGTGTGTGTGTGTGTGTGTGTGTGTGCAGACCACCCGTGCACTTGAGTTCTAGCTGTGCAATGCGCTTGCGATGTGCCGTATTTCTCACGCATCCCTCACATGCCGCCTGTCATCCCACTTTGATCACCGCGCGTGACAGCAAAAGGCCCTGAGCGATTCCTTCGAGACCCTCGCCGATCACCTGAAGAAGGTCCGCTGTTGTTGTTGTTCGCAACCCACGTGATGGTCTCACAGACCTCGTCAATCACATTCACCTTGCCACCACAACTCACGCACTCTCACGCACTCACGTACTCTCATACATACACTCACACACACACACACACACACACACGCACATGCACACACATGCACACACGTGCACACGTTGCAGGTCGCGTCGACGCCGATTCGCTCTGTTGCGTCGTGGGCCGGGAACGTGATGATGGTGCACGACAACCCGGACTTCCCAAGCGACATCTTCACCATCATGGCTGGTGCAAACGCCACCCTCACCGTCAACAGCAAGTCGCAGGGTGAGCTGCTGCTACAGCCATCGTTTGCGTGCATGTGTGTGTGTGTGTGTGTTGTGTTTGTACATCATGTGTGTTTGTACATCGTGTGTGTGTGTGTGTGTGTGTGTGTGTGTGTGCCTGTGTCCTGTGTGAGTTCACTCACCCTTGCTCGCCTTCTCACGTCAAAGTTTCCTGCACCCCCGCCCCCCAACAACACAATTTCTTGCGCAGGCACGAAGACACTCAACTTCTTTGATTTTCTTCAGTTTGACATGGCTGGCTGGGTAATCACGTCCCTGTCTATTCCTGCGCTGAAGAAGGGCGATCACTTCACCACGCACAAGGTACACATGCGCTGTGCGCCCGGGTGTGTGTGTGTGTATGGTGTATGGATGTGTGTATGGTGTATGGATGTGTGGGTGTGTTTATTTGCTTGTTTGGTTGTTTGCTGCTTCTTTGGGGGGGGGGGTGGCAGTTATTGCGTACGCAACAGTATGGACTGCGCTGTGCGAGAACGAGTACCCACGGTTGCAGTGAAAGGATGTGTTAATGCCCATATGCCTGATGTTGTATTCACCTGTCTTGATGTGTTCGGTTCTTCAGGTGATGAAGCGCCACGAGAACTGTCACGCGTACATCAACGCTGCCATCCTCATCAACCTCGACTCGAGCAACACGGGTGCGTGCACACCGTGTGCGCTTGGGATTGAGAGGAGTTGTGCGGGAAATGGTGCTGCTTCCAGTGTGTGATGGCACGTTGTGTGTTGATGCAAACAAACAAAGCAATCGCCATACACTCTCTCATTTGTACACACTCACGCCCATGCTCACTACATCATGCACACGACACACATCCTTGGGGTGGTGCAGTGCAAGGGACGCCGACGATGGTGTTTGGGGGCTTCACGCCGTACGCGAGCAAGTCCACCGCGGCGGCGAAGCAGCTGGCTGGGCAGAAGCTCACGGCAGACCTCATCCAGCAGGCCGCGGACACCCTCGCCCAGGAGGTGGGGCAGCGCGGCTGGGGTAGTGTGTGTGTGTGTGTGTTTGCATGAGTGTGTGTGTGTGTGTTTGCATGAGTGATATGCATGCCGGCTTTGGGCCGGCGCTTGCGTCGGCGTTATAGAACACACGCACACGCACACGCACACACACACACACACACACACACACACACACTACTCTCTCTCTC
>NW_004754924.1:1396054-1414908 GCF_000188695.1 Salpingoeca rosetta | reverse complement strand
ACACACACACACACTCTCTCTCTCTCTCTCTCTCTCTCTCTCTCTCTCTCTCTCTCTCTCTCTCTCTCTCTCTCTCTCTCTCTCCCTCTTGCTTCGCGAGCACGTGTTTTCACTGCATTCCCTTCACTCACACACACACACATGTACATTCACACGCATGTACGTGCATGTCGGCGCTTGCAGTTCCAGCCGGACTCGCCTGCCCCGTTTGCGTCTGTGCCGTACCGCCGCTCCCTCCTCACTACTCTCTTCTACAAGAGCATGCTCGCTGCCCTCCCCTCCATCAGCCCAAAGTCAGCACATGATGCACACACACACGCGTGCACGCGTTCTCGCACACATATCTAGCCCGCCCTTTTGCACTGAACGTGTCACCGCCACAGGTAATGACCACGCACCAGCGAGCTCACTCACTCACTTATTTCTTTCCCCCTCTCCTCCATTCCTCCTCTCCTCCATTCCTCCATTCCCCCCTGCTTTCCGTTCCTTCCGTTCCCTGTCGTCACTGCAGGGTTGCCTCTGCTGCAAAGCCGTATGTGCGGCCCGTCACCAGCGGCGAGCAGAGCTACGACACCGACCCGTCCCTCTACCCGGTCTCCCAGCCGCTGCCAAAAGTCTCCGCGTTCATGCAGGTCAGTTGCATCATGTGCACGTGTGTTTTGGGGAGGAGAGGGTACCACGCACGCGAGCGTACACAAGGAACGCACGAGGCAATACACGCGCACATGTAGTAATGGCAATCGTTTCTTCTTCGTACAATATCTCACGTCTCTCCCCCACTTTCTCTCCCTCTCTCTGTGTCGCTTTCTGTTTCTCTGTGCACCACCAGACGACTGGCGAAGCGCAGTACACGGATGATGCGTTTATCCGCCCAGGCTCCCTCTTTGCCGCTTTTGTCCACGCAGAGCAAGGTGCGCTCGCCCTCTCGTTACAGGGCGTGGCCGTGCACGTGTGTGCATAATAATAATCACACGTTACGGCGTCGTTTCCATGCGTGCTGCAACGTGCACACATGCACGCGCGCGTGCATTGCCCAATTTCCCTCACTCACTCACTCACTCACTCACTCACTCACTCACTCACTCACTCACTCACTCACTCACTCACTCACTCACTCACTCACTCACTCACTCACTCACTCACTCACTCACTCACTCACGCACTCACTCATTCACACGCATACGCACACGCACACCCACACACACACACGCACACACGGGTTTGGCAGGCAACTGCACGCTCGCCTCTGTGGACAGCAGCGCCGCGCTGCACATGGACGGTGTGGTTGATGTGATTCTGGGCAATGACATGGGCGTGACATCGCCCGTTGGCGGTGACGGCCCCGACCAGGAGCCGTGCCTCGTCAAGGTCTGCTGTCATGAATGTTTATGCGCACATCCACATCCACATGCACGGTTGCAGACACACGACTGACGAGAGATAGTGCAGGAGCACCACGCTCGCGCACCTACACGCACGCATCTCACACCACACATACACCTCCCAAAACAACTCCCCTCTGTCCTTTCTGCTGCTTGCTGCGCCCCAGGTTGGCGATCGCATTCTGTTCAACGGCCAGGCGTACGCTGTTGTCCTCGCCACCACCCAGGCCAAGGCAAACGCAGCTGCGAAGCTTGTCACAGGTTCGCATGCGTCTGTGTGTTTCCGCCTGCGTGTTCCGTGTGTCTGTGCGTGCTATCAACGCAACCGCGCACGCACATCGCTCACGCACACCTTCGCCTATGTTCCTCTCTGAGACACTTTTCGTTCGTTGTTCCCCGTCGGCCCTTAACCTTCCTCTCACCTTCCTCTGTCCCCCCCCCCTTTGCCGCTGTTGCTGTGTGTCTGCTGTGCAGCCAAGTACACGGATGTGAAGCCCGTCATCACCACCCTCGACGATGCCATCGCCAACAAGTCGTTCTTCGACGCGCAGGTCCCGCCCGTCAAGACAGGTGAGCCCGCACATGGCACAGCGCCTGTCTGTGTGTGTCTGTGTGTGTGTGTGTGTCTGTCTGTGAGCGCTAGCTTTTCTTCATGGCAGGAGGCGTATGCCTTTTGTTGCCACGGTCAGCTTGCCCCCCTCCCCCTACCGCCTCCCTGACCAACAATACCCGCTCAACCATCAACGTGGCTGCCATGGCAGGCAAGGACATCAAGACGGCGCTGCAGGAGTGCGATCACGTCATTGAGGGCGAGGTGTCCTGTGGTTCCCAGTACCACTTCTACATGGAGACCCAGACAGCCATGGCCTTCCCCACCGTACGTTTCTCGTCGTCCCATGTGCACCTGCCAACACTAACTTTGTCTCTCTGTCTGTCCTTTGTGTGTGTGTGTGTGTGTGTGTGTGTGTCTCTCTCTCTCTCTCTGTCCTTTGTGTGTGTGTGTGTGTGTGTGTGTGTGTGTCTGTCTGTCTGTCTGTCTGTCCTTTGTGTGTGTGTGTCTATCCTTTGTGTGTGTGTGTGTGTGTCTGTGCGTCTGTGCGTCTGTGCGTCTGTGTGTGTCTGTGTCCCTGTATGTGTTTGTATGTGTCTCTCTGTTTGTCTCTCTGTCTGTCTGTGTGTGTGCTTGTCATCATGTCCTTGTGTTCAGTCAACCCCGATCCTCAACCCACGTCCCCACCTCCGCGCGCTTCATCATCATCACCGCGCATCGCATCACCTCAGGATGACGGTGGCCTTGAGCTCCACGCCTCAACGCAGAACGTCTCCGACACGCAGCTGTTTGCCAGCCAGGCCACGGGCCTCCCAGCTAGCAAGGTGCAGTGACTTTGCTGGCAACTGTGCGTGTATTAACGTTCATAGAAAGCATACGTTGTCCGCTGCGCGGCTTGTGACGCCAGTGAACCGTGTACACCCTCATGCTCTTGTCACGTGCACACATGGTCTCATACGCATGCACACATACGTTCTTTGTTCAGATCAACGTGGTGATGAAGCGTGCTGGTGGCTCGTACGGCGGCAAGATCACCCGCTCCTGGTTCACCGCGGTCAGTTGCCTCGCTGCTGTCGTCGCAATACGAGACAGCGGTGGTGGTGCTGGTGCTGGTGGCCGTGGTGGTTGTTGTGGTGACAACAGTGAGAAGAACGTTGTGAGCAACAGAGGGCAATCTTGGCTTGGTGGTTAGCCTTGGGCTTCAACTTGTGCGTTGCTCACGCTGCTTACATCCTTGCTTCGCTTTGCGTATGCTTGTCCACACACTTGCTGCTGCCGCTGATGATGGTTTGATGCTTCGTGCAGACTGTGGTTGCCTACGCGGCCAACAAGCACAACCTCCCTGTCCGCTGCGTGCTTGAGCTCCACAGCAACATGCGCCTCGTCGGAAAACGGTGTGTTCATTCGTATGTGTGTGTGTGTGTGTGTGTGTGTGTGTAGATGGGTTTCTCTGTCTGTCTTTGAGCGTGGCTCTGCTCTTTATCCGTCATTTTTGTTTTCCCCAACTCAATATCCTTGGCTCCCATGTCATGTCGCCACACATCATCGCCCAACTACTGCTTCAGCCACCCGTTCAAGTGCGTGTACAAGGTGGGCACCCTCAAGTCCAAGCTGCACGCCGTCGACATGCAGTGGTGCGTACACAATGTACACGTGATACAAACACGTGTTGCCACTGGAGTGCAAGCGTTGCTTCCTGGTCGGAGAATGGTGGCGGACTCATGAGGGCAATGTCGCAACCGACTGCCTCGTGGTTCTTGTGCTGTCTGTTGATTTGTCGGACTGTTGGTTGGTTATGTTCTCTTCCTTCCTTCCTTCCTTCCTTCCTTCCTTCCTTCCTTCCTTCCTTCCTTCCTTCCTTCCTTCCTTCCCTGTCTCTCCTCTTCCTCTCTCCCCTCTCCCACCTGCTCCCCCCTCGCCTTCCTTCACCCCTCGTCTCGCCTCGTCTCGCCCACCGCTTCTTGATGCCGAACAGGTATGCGGATGCCGGTGCGTATGTGTTTGACAGCGACGGCACAATGGGCCAGGGCCAGACGGCGTGCGACGCAGCCTACTACTGCCCCAACTGGCAGGTTGTCTCCACGGTGTGCCAGACCAACACGCCAAGCAACACCGCCACCCGCGCCCCCGGCTGCCTGCCCGCCGTCTACATGATGGAGACAGTCATGGACCACCTTGCCAAGTCGCTCAAGGTGGACCCATCCACCTTCCGCCAGAACAACGTCTACCAGCAGGGGCAGGTAACTATGACAAACGTTGTTTGTTTGTGCGGGTTGCATTGTGGCATATTATTGCATGAGCTGGCAATGTACTCTAATCCTGTCCCTCCCTCGTTGCGCAAACACACACACATACACACACAACTCTTGCTTTCTTCCACACACAACCCTTGCTTTCCTCCACATACAACCCTTGCTTTCCTCCACGCATTTCACACGCACACACTCACTCACACACACACACACACACACACACACACACTCTCTCTCTCTCTCTCTCTCTCTCTCTCTCTCTCTCTCTCTCTCTCTCTCTCTCTCTCACACACACACACACTCCCTCTCCGCCTTTCTACCTGTTCAGATCACGCCGACTGGGATGACGCTGCGCTACTGCAGTCTCTCGCATCTTTGGTCGCAGTTCCTCGACGCCATCGGCTACGACGCACGCAAGAAGGCCGTCGACCAGTACAACGCCAACAACACATGGACGTGCGTACACGCATGCGTGTCTGTCTGTTTGTGACCGTGCAAAGATCCTGCCCCACAACCCTTCCTCTCCCCCCCCCCACCTTCCACTCACACCTTGGTCATTGTTTTGTTCTCCTCCGTGGGGGCACACCTACCCTTCCTCTCCGATTTGCATGTCACCATGGCAGGAAGCAAGGGTTTGCCATTGCGCCCAACAAGTACGGCTTGGGCGTGGGCGGGTTCTACCACGTGTCCACGCACGTCCTCGTGAACGGTGGCGACGGCACTGTCGCTGTCACCTGCGGCGGCAACGAGATTGGCCAGGGCCTCGACACAAAGCTCGCACAGGTTAGAAACTCCAGCATATGTGTGTGTGTGTGTGTGTGTGGGTGGGTGTGTGGGGAGGGGTGTGGGAATGTGAGAGTCTAAGGTAGGTCGGTGTTGGTTTATGTGCTTAGCTTTTGTTTCGCCTGCTTGACCGACGCATGCCCATCTCGCTCCCACCTTCATTCCTACCTGTCTCATCATCACCACCACCACCAACCACCCGTTGTCACCCACTACTTACCCTCCTGCTACACCTTCCAGGTTGTGGCGCAGCAGCTTGGCCTGAAGATGGAGCAAGTTGCCGTGCACAGCAACACATCGATGCTGCACGGCAACAACACCCCGACTGGCGGCTCGTGCACCTCCGACGCCGTCTCGTATGCCGCCATTGACGCGTGCCAGCAGATCAACACTGCCCTCAAGCCGCTCCGCTCAAAGAACCCGGACGCGTCCTGGGAGGAGGTCAGCTGGTCGCGCTCGTGTGTGTCGGGGGGGGGATGGCAATGAATGGGTGGCAGCTTGTGTGTTTCTCTGCCTGATTTTGTGTGTGTGTGTGTGTGTGTGTGTGTGTGTGTGCTTCCTCGTTGTTTCTTCGTGTTGACTATTCATCTTCCTCACACCCGCCCCGCCCCCAACTACTTTCCCCCACCCCACAACTTCTCCTCACTCATTGCTGCGTGCACCCCAACAGATTGTGGGCATGGCCAAGGACCAAGGCATCGACCTTGGTGCACGCGGGTGGTGTGCCAAGCCCGGTGCTGAGGGCGGCTTTGACTACAACTCGTACGGCATGGTTGCCAACCAGGTGCAGGTGGACATTCTCACCGGTGAAGTGCAGATCCTCCGCACCGACATTCTCTTCGACTGCGGCCAGAGGTTGGTATGCTTTGGTATGCTGGTGTGTCTGTCTGTGTGTGTGTGTGTGTGTGTGTGTGTGTGTGTGTGTGTGTGTGTGTGCGTGTGTGTGTTTGCTCGTGCTCCGTCGTGTTCACCTGTAAGTTTGTTGCTTTGGTCTGTGTACTTGTCTCTAGTCGTGCATTGCACGTGTGTGACTGCTTGCCTCTGGAATGGCGCTATCGTGCCCCTCTTCTCTCCTTCACCCGCTCCCTCCAACACACATGCCTCTTGCTGCCGCGGCTGCCACCGCCAGCATGAACCCTGCCATTGACATTGGTCAGGTTGAGGGCGGGTATGTCATGGGTCTTGGCTACTTCCTCACCGAAGAGATTCTCTACGACAAGAAGTCTGGCCGCCTCGTCACCGACGGCACATGGGAGTACAAGCCCCCATCCTCAAAGGGTGTGTTTTGGGTGTGTGTGCTTGCTTGCTTGTTGGGTTGTTTGTTTGTTTGTTTGCTTTGTTTGTTTGTTTGTGTGTGTGTGTGTGTGTTGGTTGTGCGTTTGTTTGTTTGGTTGTTTGCTTTGTTTGTTTTGTTTGCTTTGTTTGTTTACTTGTCAACCTGTCCACTTGCTCGTCCAACTGTCTGTAACAATGCGTTCGACATGATGCACAATACTCGCCCCCCCCCCCCTCCGTGTACCTTCCGACCTTAGACATTCCCATCGACTTCCGCGTGAACCTCCTCAAAAACGCACCCAACCCGGTTGGCGTCCTTCGCTCCAAGGGTATGTCGTTTGGCCTCGTGCTTCCGTCACCAGATGCCTGCACATACGAGACATGCATGCATGCATCGACACGTATGTGTGCAGTGACGCACACATGCATCGACACGCATACATGAGCACGTGTTCAAACTCGCACTCACATACGCACACGTGTACCCATGTGCACCTTCTCTCACACACACACACACCCAAACAATCCCCACCCTGCCACAGCCTCTGGCGAGCCACCAACGTGCATGGCGTCGAGTGTGGTGTTTGCGGTGAAGCAAGCGATTGAGAGCTCGCTGAAGGAGCGCGGCGAGATGCCGGACTACCTCGCTGTCAACGCCCCGCTCACCCCAGAGAACATCCAGCAGCTCTGCAAGGTCTCCCCGAAGCAGTTCTCGGTCTAACACGGTCCTCGGCCCGTTCACCTTCTCTGCCTCTCTCCATTGTTTTGTGCGTGTGCGCGTGCGTGTGCGTGTGCGCGTGCGTGTGCGTGTGCGTGTGCGTTGTTTGCACGCACAAGCCACCGCCACTGCCGCAATGACGGCGGCACGTGCGTTTGTTTGCCCACTTGCGTGTTTGCTTGCTCTTGTTTGTTTTCCATGGCTTTTCGTTCTCCCTCGCCACGACCAGCGCGTGTGTTTCTGCGTGCGCTGTGTCTGTCGTGGTGCTGCACTGTTCTGCTCGTTTTCGTGTTGCCATGTTTGCGTGTGCACATGTGTGCCGTCTCCTTGCGCTCTTGTTTGCTGCCTACCTTGCCCACCTGTCCTGTGCCTCGTCCTCCCGCTTTCCTCCAACACCCAATACACAGTTGATGTTCTAATGCACAAAACGTGATGTCGGTGATGAGGTGACAGCCACACCAACGCATCACATACCAACTGACCAGGCAGGAGAGAAGCGCGCGACAAGATCAAACCAAAGGGGGATTTGCGGTGTGTGGAATTGACGAATCAAGGGCAGGCCAACCAGCCACGCAACACACAAAACAAACGGTGTTGTAGCACAACAAAGGGTTGCCAATATCGCATGTCATGGTTCTGTCTCGTCGAATAGGCTGATTCTTCCAACGTTTGTGGAGAAGGCGAGTCTGTTGCTGGTGCTGCTTGACGCATTTAGCTCCTGCTCCGCCGATCGAAACGTCTGCCGGCCATACGTTTGCCGCAAGTCGCCAGGCCCCTCTCCAATGTATGGTGTCGATGCAAACACCGACTGCACATGCCCTTCCTCGCGCTTGTGTGTCTTGCTGAACCCGGCAAAGCGCGGCTGGTGCGCCTCCTCTGCTGCAACTCCGTCAGACGCGCGTTCAAACACCTTTGACGGGTCGACAGGGGAGAGGTACGGCTCAGCGCGCTTGAGGGTCACGCGGGGCGCGCGCGTCTTCATACGTACGACGTGCTCTGGCGGCTTGAACGGGCCCTGTGGTTTGCTGTAGAGGAGAGACGCGTCAACAGGTGCTGCTGTCGATGCGGTCTTGCGCGGGGACGGGCCGGGCGGCGGCCGCGGTTTCTGTTGTGCGCGCGCGCGCGCGCGCGCGTGTGTGTGTGTGTGTGTGTGTGTGTGTGTGTGTGTGTGTGTGTGTGTGTGTGTGTGTGTGTGTGTGTGTGTGTGTGTGTGTGTGTGTGTGTGTGTGTGTGTGTGTGTGTGTGTGTGTGTGTGTGTGTGTGTGTGTGTGTGTGTGTGTGTGTGTGTGTGTGTGTGTGTGTGTGGCGGGGGTTATGAGGTGTTGGTGTGGTTGCATGGGATAGCCATTATGGACCCACTCCAATGCGCTGACAGTAGGTGGGGCAGAAGGAGGTGACACAGGCATACTCGTAAACAGATATGCACAGGCAACACAGCCAGAGACGCCCACAACAACCACGCAGACGTACCCGCAGTGTCTGGAGTTTGTTGACGGTTCTGACAGTCACCTCCATGTCCTGCCCCTTTTCTTGCACAGCCAGCACCCCGCGTTGCTGTCAAACGTGCAGCAAGAACACACGTGAGCATTGCAATGTGTGTGAGTGTAAGTGTGTGTGTATGTGTGTGTATGTGTGTGTGTGTGTGAGTGTGTGTGTGTGTGTGAGTGTGTGCGTGTGTGTGTGTGTATGTGTGTGTGTGTGTGTGTCTGTTTGTTGATTCTGCGACAGAGTATGTGAGCATGGAGGCCTCCATCCGGCTCACCGCTCGCGTAGACAACAGCACGTGCTGCCGTTCTAACTCCCTCAACCGTCGCTTCTGCACAGAGAAACCACCATGTGAACAATAGGGGTGGTGTGAGCATAGCGCTGGGGATGGTATCATGCGCCACAGACGCGCAACACAACTCGACGCGCGCTCAATGAACAGATGCACAGTTGACGTTGACGGCGAACACACGCACATATGACACATATGACACAACAGACACACACGCACAACAAAGACACAAACAACACAACACAACACACACACAACAAGGACACAAGCACAACACAACACAACACACAAGCACAAAAGGCACGAATGGGCACCTTCTCTGCCTTTTCCTGTGCGGCTTGACGGCGGGCGGCCTGTTCCCGCTCAAACTCGTCTAGCTCATGTCTGCTCACGCACGGAATCGTGTCGTGTGCCACCGCATTAGATCGGTAGCTGTGTGGTCCAGACAAGCACGCAACCGCACAAGTGTACACACCCACGCGCACGCACACATCACATATACACACACGCAACCGCACACGCACGCACGCGCGCGACGAGACGCAGCTCACTTGATGTCGGCATTGTGTTTGCGGAGGGCTTCGAGGTACGCTTTTCGCGCGTAGTAGTCCAGACCGTGTTTCCGTTCGCAATACCCTTTCCATACAGCCTACAAAGACACACGCGTACAATGAAGTATGCACGCGACGAACTGCACATGAGCGCCTTCAGGGATCATCGCAGGTACACGGGTCGTGTATTTCAGTTGAGTGCCTGCAACATGCAGCCTCGTGCAGCGTACCTGTATTCTCGCGGCCATGGTGTTGTAGTGGTTTGTTCTGAGATCTTTCAGTTGCTGCTTCACCTTTCAATGCACGCAGTGCATCAAGAGTGAATGTGTGCCATCAATAAAATATGTAAGCAACGAATCGATGGTCACTCCAGTGCTCGTGTGCAATTGCGGATGGGGATCTCGCGTGGGGTACAGCCGTGGGCTGATTTGGTGGTATACGTACTGTGACTCTAAAGCGTTTGCGGCCCATGAGTCCGCGGAACGCCCTCTGTATGGTTCCTGCAGCATCGTGTAGCCGCTGCAGCGCTTTCCTCTCTGTGTATCCTCTCCAGCAACTGTCGGCAAAGCACACACCAAGCGTGTGTGTGTGTGTATGTGTGTGTGTGGGGTGTGTGGGTGTGTGGGTGTAAGCGCGTGTGTGTGTGTGTGTGTGTGTGTGTATTCTGCATGCGTTTTTACAAGTGCGTTTTTCGTGCGTGCGTGAAGGACGCAAGTGCCCATCATCCACCATGCGACACACCTTTGAATTCTGACGGCTGCATGCCATTCCCGCTCTCGGGCCTCCTCCGCATCTCGCTCTGCTTGCAAGTACAGCTCCCGAAACCTGCCAGTGCCATTCGTGCAGTTGGACATGCATCCAATAGTCAAACGAACGACCATTCAAAGTGTAAGATGTCATGCCATCCGCCACAACAAGTTCACCGTGGGGGCAAGTGCTCTCAGAGACAAAGTACAGCAGCACTATTGGGTTTCTTCGCCATTACCGAGCGGATTGGGTTGCGAGGAGGTCAAACAAGGAGCTGCTGCTCGCCTCCGTGCCGGCCTCTTCCAGCATCGCCTGCCTGCCTGCCTGCTTGCTTCTTGGTGTGGTTGGTTGCTTGCCTTCTTGGTGCCTTCTTGCTCGCTCGCTTCACTTCTTCTTCTTGGCAACAGCAAACAAAGGCAAAATTGCTCTTGTAAAAGTCAAAATTGACTTCTTCAATGAGAGCAGCACGCTGCGCTGGAAGCTGGTTCCAGCCAGTGGTCGCTTTGCTGCTTTGGGACTTTGAATTTCAGGACACTGTCACGACAGCTTGCTTGCTAGCTAGCTTCACTCCCTTTACTCAAGCACCTAAACATTCACAACAGAAGGTACTCGCTCAACACTACCTGCAAGCACTGGAATGAAATAGAAGGTCGGCTTGTTTGTAGGTTCTTGCATGTTTGTTAATTTTTTTTTGTTTTTTTTTTTGTGTGTGTGTGTGTGTGTGTGTTTTTTTTTTTTTTTTTTTGGGTTTGTTTGCTGCTCACCCACTTTATCACAGCCAGCTGCAGCACACACGTGCGTGTGTGTGGGTGGAAAGATGAGATACCTGAGATGCCTTTGCTCTTGATTCATGTCAACTCTGATTTCAGTCACAAAGCGCGAAAGTGCAAATACAATGAAAAGCCACAGTGGCAATGCTACCAATCCAATACCACGCGAGCAATGAAAACATCAATTAGAACATCAGTTACAGCGATCAAACGAACGATAGCGAGCAGGCAGGCAAGCGAACTGGAAACGTGTGACATGAAAAGACCTCAATCAATCACACACACACACACACACACACACACACACGAGCTGTTTAACAACATACAAGGGCAGGGACACACAGGCAGGCAGGGTGGGATGCAATAACCTTCACAAACAAAACACACGTGTGTGTGTCCAAGCTGGAATTCACATCACGACAGCTCTGTCACTGCGAGCTGCGAGAAGAGGCCGACACCGGCCACCACGAGGACAACGCTGACCACGAGCTTCAGCGTTGTCGCCTCCAACCGATGCGCAAGATACGCCCCTGCCCGCGTGTGTTTGCAATCGTACACGGACGTGTGTGTGTGTGTACACGTGTGTACGTGTGCATGCGTTAGCTCAGAGGCCAACAGGGCGAACATAAGCATGTTACACATTCATTGCACAGAAAACACCAGCCAGCGCGCGCACACAGGAACAGACACACAGACACAGACACAGGAACAGACAGACAGACACACACATACAGAGACACTCTCTCACACACAGACACAGACGCAGACAAAGACACAGACACACAGACAGGACATACACAGACCACCTCAGGGAGGGCAGCTACCTCACCGAAGCAAAGAAGGGGGACGAGGGTTGCGGAGAGAACACCGCCAATGGCAAAGTCGATGACGCCCGGCCGCCCAATCACATATGCAATCACAGACGCCACCGCAATCGGGATCTGTATTGCCTGCGCACACCTGTACATGTGTGTGCATGTGCATTGGAGTGCGTGGGAGTGCATATGGTTGCGTGAAGGTGCATGTCAGCGCGCGTTGCTGTGAGTAGGGTGCATGGGAATGTGCAGGGGTGTATCAGAAGCAAGGAGTACTATCACTATACCAACAACCACAGCACCACAGATGAGCAACAACGGCAGCTCGCTGCGTCCCCCCCCCGCAAGGCGTCGCGTACTCACCCCAAGGAGATGAAGATATCCCATCTGAGGCTGATGAGGATGGGGAGCAGGAGAACAGGGCCACTTGACCCCGTCAAGGCACTTGCAAACCCAACAAACACGCCAATTGCAAACCGCAGCACAATGTCCCTAACACAGCAAGAAGGCCGCAACAGGAAGACGAACAGCGTTAGGACTGACGCTTCACCCTCACAATCAACGTCTTGCAAGAGGGAAACATGATGCGTATTTGTCAACGATTCCACACAGACAGACACACACGCACAGACGGACAGACGGACAGACAGACAGACAGACAGACAGACAGACAGACAGACAGACAGACAGACACACACACACACACACACACGCACACACACACACCAAAACGACGCAGTCCACACCTGGTGGTGACGGGCCCTGTGATGACAAGTTGGCTATTTGCCTCCTCGTCTTTCGAGGTCATGGCACTATCGCCATCGATGCATCCGTTGGCTGTCGCCATCCGATCACCGTCTCCCTCGCCCTCACATCCTTCTTCCTGCGGCTGCTGCTGCTGTTGTTGTTGTTGCTGTTGTTGTTGTTGTTGTTGTTGTTGTTGTTGTTGTTGTTGTTGTTGTTGTTGTTGTTGTTGTTGTTGTTGTTGTTGTGCATCATCTGCATCGCCTTGCGCGCGTGTGCCCGTGGCTGTTGCGTCTTCGTCGTAAAAGACGTCAGCGTCCCCAAATTCGTTCTGCAGCGTCGATGTGGGCAGCCCTCCATCTCTAGATGTGCTGACACCCTCGTGCTGATGACGATGACGATGATGGTGATGGTGGTGATGATGGCGATGGTGCAGGGAGGACGCGTCGCTGTCAGCGCTGATGGAGGGCTCCTCGTCGCTGTTCTCCCAGGAGTTGTGGCGCGACACAAACGTGCCCGAGGACGACCGCCGGTGCTCCTCGCTGTGCGTCTGCTTCCATTCGACGACGCTGCGATACGTGGAGAAGATGGCCGACAGGAGGATGATGGTGTACAGCACGAGCTTGATGGCGAGGTCTGAGATGTGGTCTAGGGCAAACGGCGCGGCAATGGCGCCGGGCACAGACCCGAGCAGCAGCCACAGCGCGTGTGTCCACGAGATGGTCGACCCGTACATGTATGACCCGGTTCCCGCAATGCCAGCAAAGATGTACGAGAACAGCGATGACGCAATGGCCTCTTGCACCTGGTGATGTTGGGTGTAAGGTGAACAAACAAACAAATGTGAGCACTCGAGCAAAAACAAACAAACAAACAAACAAACAAACAAACAAACAAACAAACAAACAAACAAACACAGACAGAAACAGGACAGGTAGACACACACCCACACAAGCAGGTACACGTACGCAAACACACACACACACACAAACACAAACACAAACACACACACACATTGCTTCCACTTACGCTGATGTTGGGGAGTTGGATGAGGGCCGGCACGAGGATGATGCCACCAACACCAACCATGCCAATCATGATCCCTGCCACTGCGCCAATCACAGCTATGATGCCGTGCGTGGCGGCCAGCGACAACATCCTTGAGGTCGCCCGTTCAAGCAACACGGGGCCAGCGCAGCGCAGCAACAAACCAAACGATGCCTTTGTCGTGTGGGTTCAGCGTGTGACGAGCACGCCAAGACGTGTGTGTGAGTGTGAGTGTGTGTGTGTGAGAGATAAAGAAATCAGCAGCAGCTGCAGCAGCTCCAGCACAGTCTTGCGTTTGTTGGGCTGGCCTCTCTGCAGCAACGACCAAAGTGATGGCCATCTGCTAAAATCTTCATACAATTTTCCACCCACACGTGTTTTGCGCTGCACATGCACACACGCACACACACACACACACACACACACACACACACACACACACACACACACACTCCTCTCATCCACACACACGCACACACACACACTCTCTCACTCCCCAGCACCCGATCCCAGTAAGCAACCACAAGGATGGCTGATGAAGATATTTGCAAGTTCTTCCTGGAGGGCAAGTGCCGACGTGGGCACAAGTGCCGATTCCGTCACAGTAAACCAGGCGCAACCACACCCCGTGCCGCGGCACCGTCGTCTGCCTCCAAACGCGCAGCTCCGCCACCGCCGCCGTCGTCATCCTCGTCCTCCTCCTCCTCGTCATCATCCTCGTCCTCGTCGTCCTCTTCTGCCGCTTCCTCCGCTGCTTCGTCGCCGAAGCCTCCGGCGAAGAAGCTCGCTCGCAAGTCGACGACCACAACTCCAAAGCCGGCTGATGCCGTCAAGAGCAAGAGCACAGCGTCCACGCCCGCCAACACTGAAGCCACTCCAGTTTGCACCTATTTCCAATCAGGATCGTGCACGCGCGGCAAGAAGTGCCGATTCCTCCATGTCATCGACGTACGTGCACACACACACACACACACACACACACACACACACACACACAACACCACACACGCACATGCAAGGCATGGTGTTCCTTCCAAGTGTTGCTGTTGCCTGCCCTTTGCTTGTTCTCATACCACACTGCACCGCGCCTTCGCATACCTATGATACGCAGGGTACCAGTACATCTGGGTCAACTGGCTCCACGACAAAGCCGCCAGCAACCTCAGCAGCACCATCAACAGGCGCTGGCAAGGCAAGCTCATTAAAGGCCAAGGCAACGCCAGCAACAACCACGCCTGCTTCGAAGACGCCGACGACATACAAGAGCAGCGTGCCCCGGTTTTCGCTGGACGATAGCGACGATGATATTGAGAGTAACCTTGAGAGTGACCTGGAAACCGACAGCGACAGCGATCTCTTGTCGGAGAGTGACAGCAACAGCGAGAGCGAGCTTGGATCAGACACGGACAGCAGCAACAGCAGCGAAGACGAGGGGGACAAGGCCAAGGCTGCCAAGGCGCCGGCCAAAAAGGCTGCGTCCAAGACCAGCTCTTCAGCATCAAAGCCAACTGCAAAGGACGCCACAGCGAAGAAGGGTGAAGCTGTGATGGAATCAAAGAAGAAACAGACGAAGAAGACGAAGAAGGAGACGTCAGCGATGGCAGTTAGCAGCGACAGCAGCAGTGACAGCGAGAGTGAGAGTGGCAGTGAGAGCGACACGGAAAGCAGCGAGAGCAGCAATGCCGAACAGCCAAAGCAGAAGAAGGTCTTGCGGAAAACGCCTGCTACACCTGCCCCACCGGCCACTGTCGCCCGCACGAGCACGAGCAAGGCGAACGAGACAGCTCTACACCCGCCAGCCACCAAGACACCCGCCACCAAGGCCGGCAGCGGCAGCAGCAGCGGTAGTGAGAGCGACAGCGAGAGTGAAGCCAGCGAGGCTGCGACAGAGACGAAAGAGAAACACATGATGACAAAAGGAACGCGCGACCGGCTCGCGGCCAGCACACCTGCAACCATGCTCGCTGCGAAGCAGGCGACGTCTGCATCCACCACAGCACCTGCTGCGAGCAAGCGGGGTGCTGCCTCGCCCCTCGCTGGCGGTGATAGTAGTGGGGATGGTGGTGACGACACGCCAGCAGCCAAGAAGGCAAAACAGGCCATGCAGGCCGCGGTTGCCGCTGCAACGACAGCCACCACCGCCAGCATCACACAGCCCCAACAGCCCACACAACCCACATGTGCGGTGACACCAGCTGCTGCGCCGTCCAGCACAGGCGCGAAGCCAGCCCCACTCCCTACCGCCACCACCGCCACCACCACCACAACACCAACACCAACAACAGCGCGCGGCCCTCAAGGTGTGCGTGCGAGCAGCAACGGTGGTGTCAGCGGTGTGGATTACGTTCAAGCGCTGGTCGAACTGACGCGCCAGCACTCGCGGTTTGACAAGTCTTACACCAACATGTGGAGCCGTCAAGTCCAGGGCGGCTGGCAAGGTGTGTACGTGTGTGTGTTGTGTTGGTGTGTGTACATGTGTGTGTGTGCGTTGTTGTTGTTGTTGTTGTTGTTGTGTTGTCGTGTTGTTGTGTAGTATAAAGTGGGCGTACTTCCTGCAGAACACTGGAGTGTCTTGTGGATTTTGGTCTGTTCTTGACATGACTCAACAGCTTGAATCGGGCATGCCACGCTTTTGTCTAACGAAACACATACACACGCACACATGTATATACACACATATACCGACACAACGACCACCTCCCTTCCCCTCCGTCCAGAGGCGCGCTCTCCCCGTGGCCCGGCGGGCAGCTCAGCACACTTTCCACGACTTATTGGCATGGATTGCGAGATGGTTGAGACGACTGTTTCGCCAAACGCTGTTGCTCGCGTCACCATCGTTGCACACGGCTACACAAAATCAGGTGGGAATGGAGAACTTGTGGACAGGTGGTTGAAGCAAGTGATGGTGCTCATGGCTTGGGTCTACATTGCTTGCGTGGCGATGCGTGGGAATGTGCATGTGTTGGTGGTTGTTGCCCTGTTGCGCAACAGTACCAATTTCATTAACACTGCCTCCCTCCAGTTTTGCCACGCCAGCTGTCGCAACCCACACCTCTTTTTTTCCCCCATCTTCCCCCCTCACGCATTGTGATGATGGCGACGGTGTTTTGATCAGGCACGTTCCCAGCGGAGCCCGTTGTTCTTCTTGATGAGTACATCAAGCCGCCAGGTACATGCAGTTGTGTCGTTGGTACTCAATGCTCAATGAACCATCCACATTCTGATAGACGAATAATTATTGTTCTGTTGCCGTTCACGCGCTTTCAGCCATCCCACCACTATCACTCACCCACTCACCCACTCACCCACTCACGCACCCACTCACCCACTCACCCACTCACTCACCCACCCACTCACTCACTCACCCACTCCCTCCCCATCACTCACCACCACTGCTGCTCTGTTTGCTGTGGCTGTTGTGTCGTTGCTCTGCTTTGATATGTCCAGGTGATGTGACGGATTTCCGCACAGACATTTCCGGCGTGACACAGGAGAACCTCGACAACGCACTCACGCTCGAGCAAGTGCAGCAGGTAATGCACACGCATCACCACAGCAACCAATCTTCGCACTCTTTGTGTGTGCAACCTGTGCATGCGTGCGTGTGTGCGTACACTTGCGTGCGCATCGACTCGTGTACACATGTCGTGCTTCAAGCTGTCATTCGCATGCGCACTGCCAATATGTCCTCATTTGCTCATCCAACGTGTTTTCACGGCCCCTACCGATTCACACTCCACCCTCCCCCCACCGATTCTGCTTTGCTTTTGGCAGCACATTTTTGAGGTTGTGCACACCGACACGGTGCTGGTTGGGCACTCGCTCAACTTTGACCTTGAGGCCCTGCACATCCGCCACCCGCACGTCATTGACACGTCGTTTCTCTTCCGCGTCGCATCAATGCCAACTCGCATCTTTGCGCTCAAGGACATTGTTGACCGCGTTCTCGACTGCGAATGCCAGCCGCTCGGCCAGGCACACAGTGAGTTGTTCCGTGTTGTGCGTGAGTGGGTTCTTGTGCGTGTGCGTGTGTGCGTATGTGTGCATGTATTTGCCTGTGTGTTCTCAACGCATGCGCGCGTGTTGTGCGTCAACGACTTTCACATATCATCTTCGGCTCCCCCCTTGCTCTTGTCGTTTAGACTGCATCCTTGATGCGTTTTGGCCCCTGGAACTCGTGCGCTACGTGGTGGACAACTTGTCCACCGTCGGCGCCACTGTTTTTCAGCCGCCGCAGCCACACAGCCAAGGCCGCCCTGTGCCCCACCCCATCTTCACCGTGGACCTCCCCGAACCATTCCTCACCCGCATGGAAATTGTTGGCCTTCCACCAGGTACATTGCGCGCGCGCGTGCGTGCGCGTGCGTGTAAATGTGCGTGTGTGTGTTTGCGTGTGTTTGCGTGTGCTTGCGTGTGTTTGCGTGTGTGAATATATTCGTGTGCGTGTGTGTGTGTGTGTGCATGTATTTTGATTGATTGCACACGCTTGTACAGCTACCTCTTCCTCTGCCAGTGCGACCACAGCACAGCGCGCGTCCACTTCTCCCAACGCCACCCACCCCTTCTCACCCCTCTCCCTCACTCTTCAACATACTCGACCAACCCGTTCTGGTTCAGATTTGACGCAGGAGGCGCTGACGGAGATGTTGCAGTCGCACGGGTGCGAGATTAAGCCCGATCTCTACACAAAGTTCAACGCCGGCAACGGCAGGAACAAAGGCCAGGCGAAAATCAAGTTTGCCTCCCCAGACACCGTTTTGCAGGTGAGATTGCGTGTATTGGTGGTTTTGTGTGCGTGCGTGCGTATGCGTGGTTGTGTGTGTGTTTGTGTACATGTTTGTGCGTGTGTTCGTGTGTGTGTTTGTGTGCGTGTTGGCATGTGTGTGTGTGTGTTGGTGTGCGTGTTGGCATGCGTGTGTGTGTGTGTTTTTGCGTGTGCGTGTGTGTGTGTGTATCCGTGTGCGTGTGCATGTGCGTGTGCGTGTATCTGTGTGTTGTTGCGTGCGAGCATGAGGCGGACACGCGTTTTCGTTGACTTGGAACACTTCCGAGAACGGCTTGTCAACAGTTGCTCACACCTGTCACGCGTTTGCGCGACTTTGTATCCCCAGGCGTTTCTTCAGCTTCCAATTGATTACATGCACCAGACGAGCGACCACTCGTTCATCAAGCAGCTCGTGCTCCCCTCCAATGACGTATGCGGTGCCGTTTCCCAAGTCCATGCGTGGTGCTGCGCGTGTCGTGTTTTGCTTCTCCTCTGGCAATTCGTTCTGCACATCTCCCTGCGTCCAAACCAAAAAAACCCCTCGCGGCTCCGGGGTTTTTTTTTCTCCCCTGTCGATAAACAATTAAACACGCATATAGTTTTGGTGTTTGGTATCGTTACAGGTACTCAATGTGAGTCACGGATGCGACGGGGGTAAGTCGTTAGTGGGTTGGAGGG
>NW_004754924.1:1381558-1395954 GCF_000188695.1 Salpingoeca rosetta | reverse complement strand
AAAGAGGGTCATTTGCCTCTATCTTCTCTGGCCCACGCCAAACAAAAGAACACAACACTTCCTCCCGGTCTTCTCGCTCCAGAAAAAACACGCATTTGAAAAGACCACCACACATGTGCGGATACACACACACACACACACACACACACACACACACACACACACATGTGCGCGCGCCAGACGCATAAAAAGGGGCGGTCTTTAAGCCAAACAAGCAGCAACACAAACGCACACACACACACACACACCCATCAGCGTGCGTGCACGTGAGGGGTGCGTGCGCTGTTGGCAGCAAAGCAGGCGGGGGAAGCAACCAATACGTGCGAGCGGCAAAGGGCGTGTCATTTCATTTCGACGAGAAAGTCATTGGCGCACTGCCCTGGTAGGAGAAGCCATCGAAGGGGTTGTCAACCTTGACGCTCAGCACTTCAACCTGCACCGGAATTGCGACATGTACGCAGCAGCCATCGGCACGCATGAGTACGGGGTGGAAGGGGGGGGGAGTGGTGGATGGACAGGCCAACTTGGGTTGGAAACTGGCAAAGCATGCCACATCACACACACGCACACACACACACACACACACACACACACACACACACACACACACACACACACACACACACACACACACACACACACACACACACACACACACACACACACACACACACACACACGCCCGCACAGCTGCTGAAGGTGTCCATCTTTGTGCAGGAGGTGCCGACGTCGCTGCAGATGCAGCTGCAACAGGCCATTGCCCAGCGCAACGCCGCCGCCCCTGTCCACCACGGGCCAGCCATCCACCACCCGTTCATGGCAGCACACCGGCCCATGTACCCGCACCCGCACCACCCATACGGCCACCACCACCACGCCCCACCGCCCATGCACGGCTTCCCTCACCAGGCGCGCATGTCTGCGTCGATGGCTGCGAACCAGCGCAACCAATACCCACCAACACCGATGCACGCGCTGCCCATGCAGCGGCGACCAGCGGTTCCGCACATGTCGTTTGGGATGGGCGCACCACCACACCCGCATCGCTCCCCGCACCACACGCCGCCGCCATCACACACGTCAGCTGGGGCAGGCCACCCCAACACGAAGAAGAACAAGGGCTCGCTTGTGTCGCGTATGGTGGGGGCATTGAAGCGGCCTGTGCTGCCGGTAAAGAAGCGCGCACCACCAGCACAGGTGCAGTCATCGGCATTCTTCTAGGCAACCACGCAGGAGGCTTGATTGGATGGCCCGTGTTGTATGGCTTTGCGTGCGTGCGTGTGTGTGTGTGTGCGCGCGCGCGCGCGCACGTGTGCGTTGCTTGTGTGTATGTGTGTGATATGTCGTTGTGTGGTGTTGTTGCGTGTCCGCGTTCGAGCGCGCGGGGGCGAAGATATGGGATGCGATTCATCCATATGCGACCACATCATCACCATATTGCTATTGCACACTGGCTATCGCGGGTGGATCGAATAGATTTGATTGAAGGTAAACTTTGAATAAGATGACGTGGGTCCCAACAATCAATCAATCACACATGCAACGGAAGGTTAAGATACGTTTGCGTGATTGGGGCCAGGAGGAACGGACAGGGAAAGCTCGAGGCAATGCTCGTTCACCAAAAGCGGTCATTGCCTGTCACTTCTCTCGCCCACGCCAACAAAGCAAGCACACCTTCACCCGGTCATCCGCTCCAGAAAAACAAGCATTCGTAAAGCCCAACACACATGTGCAGACACACACACACACACACACACACACACACACACACACACACACACGTGCACGCGCCAGACGCATAAAAGGCGCAGTCATTAAGCCAAACAAGCAGCAACACAAACGCACACACACACACACACAACCATCAGCGTGCGTGCACGTGAGGGGTGCGTGCGCTGTTGGCAGCAAAGCAGGCGGGTGAAGCAACCAATACGTGCGAGCGGCAAAGGGCGTGTCATTTCATTTCGACGAGAAAGTCATTGGCGCACTGCCCTGGTAGGAGAAGCCATCGAAGGCGTTGTCAACCTTGACGCTCAGCACTTCAACCTGCACCGGAATTGCGACATGTACGCAGCAGCCATCGGCACGCATGAGTACGGGGTGGAAGGGGGGGGGAGTGGTGGATGGACAGGCCAACTTGGGTTGGAAACTGGCAAAGCATGCCACATCACACACACGCACACACACACACACACACACACACACACACACACACACACACACACAGACAGACAGACAGACACACACACACACACACACACACACACACACACACACACACACACACACACTCAGACACACACACACGCGCGCAACAAGCGCTGAGAGCAATGGACGGACCGAGTTCTGGACGACCGAGGCTGGGATGGGCTCGGCCGTGAAGTCTGTGTGGATGTTGCGCAAATCAAGCTCATCCGCAACGAACGGCTTCCATGGTGGCGGTATCTGCCGGTGGTGGAGTATGTGCATGTATGCGTGTATGCGCGAGTGTGCGCGCGCGCGTGTTGGTTGTGTGTGCGCGTGTGTGCGCGTGCGTGTACGTGTGTATTGTGTGTGTATGTATGTGTTTTGTGTGTGCGAGGGGTTGTGAGTGTTGCAATCGCGAGGTTGTCATGGTTTCGGGAGGGTTGTAGTGTGTCGTGGTCGCCGCGGGGAGCATAGGCAATGGACAGCCAAAAGCCAGCAGCAGAAGCGTTGAGCACTTTCGTGGTGTGATGCGTTGCATAAAAATGTGTGTGTGTGTATTTCACCTTGCGTTCCTCGAGCAGCTCAAAGTCGATGTTTCTGAAGAATCTGTGGCGCTTCACTTCTGTGTGGTCGTTGATTGTGCTGCCGAGTCGGCGGTCGGGCTCGCGCACCAGCAGCGCCTGCACGCGGTCACGCAAATCACGTTGGGAGGAGCATGTGCGGAGTGGAGGAGGAGGAGGAGGAGGAGGAGGAGGAGGAGGAGGAGGAGGAGGAGGAGGAGGAGGAGGAGGAGGAGGAGGAGGGGTGCTTGCAGTTATAATAACAATCCGGGGGCCACGCAAGAAGAATGCCGCCCAGCACACACACACACACACACACACACACACACACACACACACACACACACACAGAGCCATGCATGCATTACCTGGAGCCATTGGCGAGCAATAGGTGGGACATATTCGGGGAAGCGCAGCTGATCGTGAAGAATCCTGTTGTACATCTCATCGATGTTGCGGTTGTAGAACGGCGGCTGCGCGCGTGCGTGCGTGTGTCAGTCCGTGAGCCACGCGGTTAAAGTATTGTGTGAGGGAGAGATGTGTCTGTCACAACGGGGCGTTGACAGCGACACAAACGCAGAGAGCACCAAAGAGCAACGGCGTCAAATGCCAGTGGGACACGCAGCGGAAGGCACGTGTGCAGCAGTCAGGTCCAACTCACCAAGCCACACATCATCTCGTACGTGACGCAGCCGAGACACCACCAGTCGACGGCGCGCCCGTACGGCTGCTTACGAAGCACTTCTGGGGCAAGGTACTGCACACCATTGCCGAGTATTTGTGTGTGTGTGTGTGTTGTTTGAGAATAGGGCTCGATACATGCACGGTGTCGTGTGAGTCAACACAAAAAGGAGTGGCGAGGCTGAAGGCACAATGCTTGCATGCAACCAGGCGAGACCAGGCAAGGCAGACGGACAAATAGATACGCACAGACACAAGACACACAGACACACAGACACACAGACGCACAGACAAACCTCTGGTGTTCCGCAGAATGTGCGTGTCTTCTCGCCCGGTGGGATGTTTTCCTTGCACAGCCCAAAGTCCGTGAGCTTGACGTGTCCCTCCGCATCAAACAGCACATTCTCGGGCTTGAGGTCTCTGGCGAGCCATGTCATTCGTTCATGGATTCATTGCATGATGTGCACAGGGAGAGAAAGTTAACGAGGTGTGGAGAACAATGGTGAGCGTGTGCATGATTTCAGCCAACTGCCACATACATGAAGATACCACATAGACACTAACAGACAGACACACGAACAGACACACACAGACATACAGACAGACCACACACGTACACATGTGGGACGGACCTGTAGATGATGTTGATGTCGTGGAGGAAGCCGAGGGCCGACGTGATTTCGGCGGCGTAGAACTGAGCGCGCAGCGGCGCAAACCGCTTCTCGCGCTGCAGATGGAAGAACAGCTCGCCTGTGTGTGTATGTGTGTTTGGGGGCGAGAAAGAGGGGATGTGAGATGGAAGTCGTTTTGTTGGCAGAGCAACAGCATTGCCCACACACACACACACACACGCACACACACACACACGCACACGCACACGCACACACACACACTCACTCACAGGCACACACACACACACACAGGCACACACACGCACACACCTCCGTTGACGTAATCGAGGACAAAGTAGAGCTTCTTCTTGGTCTGGAAGCTGAAGTGCAGACCAACAAGGAAGGGATGCTTCACGTTGCCAAGCAACACGTTGCGCTCGCTCATCACGTGCTTGGACTCGTTCTGCAGAGAATGCGTATCCATGCGTGCGTGTGTGTGTGCAGGAAGAGGAAACAGAGATGGGGAATGAATGTACGAATGAGAACCAGAAGCAGGGGCATATCAAGAACGAACTCCTGACATACCCACACACAGGGACACAAACAAGCAAACGCACGCACACACCCATGCACACCCACACACACATGCGCGTACGTGTTTGAGGATGATGTCCTTGTTAAGGACCTTGACGGCGTACAGGCGACGCGTCGCCTTGTGGCGTGACAGCAGCACCTTGCCAAAGCTGCCGTGCCCAACAACCTTCAGCATCTCAAAGTCGTCCACCGTCGCCTGTATGCGAAGAGCAGAAGAGACAGGGAGTTGTGATGGTGAGCGTTCGATACCGAGAGTTTGGAGCAAGCATCAAGCGTGTTTCCAAACTTGACACGCACACACAACACAGCACAGCGCAGCGCACAGCACAAGCAAGGCAGTGCCATCATGCTGCTGGTCATACCTTGTGGTTTCGCCTATCGCTGAGATCAAAGTTGGGGTCGTAGACCTCCCTGCCATCGTCATCATCATCGTCGTCATCGTCGTCACCGTTCACCCCGGTGCCCTCTGCATCATGCCCCTCCGCCAGCGAGCCAGCAGGCCGCGCCTTGTGGGAGCTGATGCTCGTGTGCCGCTGCGGCTGGCGGCCCTGTTGTACAACACCACCGGCGTGTGGTGTGTTGTCGAGGTGTGGTGGTGTGGTGGTGTGGTGGTGTGATGGTGTGGTGGTGTGGTGGTGTGATGAGGCCATGCATAATGTGTGACAAATGTGTGACGGGAGGGGAGGAGGAGCACGTGGGTCATCGTACACGCACACTGGCGGGTATTTGAGAAGGGGAGATGGAGGGAAGGGGGCGACATCACTTGCAGGGCAGTTGCACACAGACTGACAGACAGAGGGAACAGTCGTACATGTCGTGGGGTGTCTGTGAGGAATTTCTGCACGACGGGATCAAAAGCAATGGATGGGATGCTGATGATCTTCTGAACAAACTCTTGCAGCCCTTGCTTACGGGTCTATGTAGGAGGTGGTGGTGATGCGTAACGTTGAGTGAGCAGAGAGATAGAGAGATAGAGAGAGAGTGTGTGTGCTGTAAGCAGATGGATCCAGCAAACACAATCAAACACACACACACACATACACAAAGTACACACGCACAAACAAACAAACGTAACACACACACACACACACACACACGCACGCACGCACACATACACACACACACCACACACACACCACACAACTACCACCAACCTGGATGAAGTCCTGATCAAACTTGCCGAAGATGCGCTTGCTCGGGAACTTGAACTTCTCCTTGGGATACTTGTCACGAAGCATCTCATAGAGTTCACGGAACTCGCTGTACCTGGTTGGCGCGAAGACAGACAAAGAGCGAGGTGCATGGGACAATCCATATTCGGCCGTTAGCATGCGTGGAACCAAGCCTCAGAAGGGTGGGTTGAGGTCAAGCAAGCACATCCGAGGAAACGAAAAACGGAAAGCAAACAAGAAAGGAAGCGTGGGCGTTGACATCCTCCTCCTCATCATCCCCATCATCGTCATGCGGGCTCGTGTGACGCACTGGCGTGAGAGGTGTTGCTGTGGTCTCGCGTGTGCATGGGAAGCATGTCAGTACAAACCTGTGGTAGACGGTCATGCGCTGGCTGCCAGCGACCAGCTCGAGCTTGTAGACGGTGAAGCGCTTGTCCTCGTGTCGGATTTCGTGGTCGACAATGGAGGCATCCGAGAGCTTTTCCATGAGTTGGGAGGTGACATCGTCGCCAGACGGGGATCCCGAGGGGTGTGGGGTCTCGGCACCCTCTAGCTGCGCTTGGTGTCGGTGCTGATCAGACATGATGCTGAGGATGGGGAGCGAAGGATCAAAGGGATGACAGTCAACAAGGTCGTGCTGGCGAAGAGCAGCGCTTCCTGATGTAGGCCGGGAGGGTAATGGGAGCAGTCAAAGGGGGGGGGGGGATGGCAGAGACACAAGCAAACAAAACCAAACACAACCAAACAAAAGACAAAAAAAGGGGAGGCGGAAGTGTGGCACCAAGTGACGTGCGTGGATGTGGTTGACAATGGAGACCAGGAGAGCGCAGTCAAGACAGCTCGACTTCTTTGGTGGGTTGGAAAAGTGGGGTGTCGTGTGTCGAGGCCAAACAAAAAAAATGAGGAAGGTGGATTGTTTGTTTGTTTGGAGGAAGAGGAGAATAAATTATTATGCATGATTCGATGTCATTGTAATGAAAGTGTTCCAGCACAACTGCTGCCACTGACTTGCTTGCCAACACAGCGAGCGAGCTGACTTGGATGATGTGATGTGTGACATGAGCCTTGACATGGTGCACTCTGGCGCTGAGCTGACACCAACAACGATGGCGATGTGAGATGTGATGTGATACATGTATTGGTGGACAGTACGACTGCAAACGCGGGTCAACACAACGAACAACAAAAAGGAGGGAAGGAAAGGAAGGCAACAAGCAACTCTGTTGATTGGGCAACACAATACACACGCGTCACTTTCACAACATGCACAAGTTGGTTTGCTCACAGACAGTCACACAGACACACAACACTGGGTTGCATGGGAAAAGCCCAAAGCCAAAACGTGCACGCAACAGAGGAGCACACAAAAAAGAAAGAAAGAAAGAAAGAAAGAAAGGCGAAAAGGGGTGGTTGAGAGGTGTAACGAGCAACAGCAAGAATGACAAGGAGAACATCACAAAGCGCACGCACAAACAGACACACAGAGAGAAGTCTGCGTATGCGCCTGACAAGCCAACTGAAAACAAAAAAGGGGCCTCTATCACGCACACTGTGTGCACAATGGGACACGTCAACACTGAACGACGACAACGACAATGGTGGGGAGGTAGTCTGCGTAGTTAGGCGGCAAGCATCTTCTTGACCTCTTTGGGCGTGCTCTCATCGTTGAGGTGCTTTGTCGTGTACCGGAGTGCGTTAAGCAATCCCTCAAGATGTGGGTTGTCGTGCAGCTTGAGCACCTTGATCGACGCTCGGATCTGAGCGTTGAAGCGGGGTGACGTGGGGGTGGTGGTGTGTGTGTGTGAGTGAGGAGACGAAAAGTGTTGTTGGTGGGTTGGGTTGGTTGCGTGTGAGTGCATGTGGCACGGGACAAGGCCATGACTATCGTAGAGAATGAGGCAATAATAACGTCGACGACGATAACAGCAGCAGAGCAAGGGGCCCCGTGCTGATGACAGCTACGCACATCGATGGAGTTGTTCTTCTTTGAGAATGCGCCAATGAGGTGAACGTGGTCGTACAGGATGATCACGCCAACCATCACCCGCTGGCAGAACAGAATCGTCTCCGGGTTGTGAAACCGCGCAGACAGCTCGGGCTGGGGCGGGCACGTGGTGTGTGTGTGTGTGTGTGTGTGTGTGTGTGTGTGTGTGTGTGTGTGTGTGTGTGTGTGTGTGTGTGTGTGTGAGTGTGTGTGTGTGTGTGAGTGTGAGTGTGTGTGAGTGTGCATGTGATAGATAGATAGATAGATAGATAGACAGACAGACAGACAGACAGATAGATAGATAGATAGATAGATTGATTGATTGATTGATAGATAGATAGAGAGAGATAGTGTGTGTGTGTGAATACTAGCGCGCATCGGTATGTTTGTTGGGAGTCAAAGCGTTGCTAAGCGTGAACGATATGCATCAAGGAAGTCACATCCCGTGCACAAGTGCACGAAAACCTCACCTGCTCAATCATGGTTCGGCACACGGCTGCCATGGTGCTCAGACAGTCGGTTGTGTTGTCAATGGGGATGTCTTTGTTCTGCACAGCGCGCAGGTGAACAGGAGGTGAGCAGTACGTATGTGGGTATGCGTGCGTTTGTGTGTTTGTATGTGTGTGCACAGCGGAAGATACAAACAAGCAGTGTGACGGTGACCAGCAAGAGGGTTAAAGGACCACCAGGGAAGAGAAAGCAAAGAAGAAAGCAGACACAGACACAGACACACAGACACGCAAACACACAGACACACATGCACACACACGCACACAAAAAACGGACACCATACACACTGTCACACACGGCACATACAGACAAACCGACACACACACGCACCTCTGCAACGAATTTGGTTGTTGCGTCGCTGATGGTTTTGAGGATGGGGGTCGGGTAGGCGTAGAAGAGAGACATGCGGTTTGCCTCCTCGTTTGTGACCACAGCCTGATCCTCGCCACCAGCGTTGTTCATCTTCATGCGGCTGAGCGTGCGCCGGTAGTAGCTGAAGTCGTTTTGGATCGATGGGTTTGACATCTTCAGGTCATCAAACTTCAGCACAAAGTGAAGAATCTCCGCAAACTGTTTCGCCAGCGCCTGTTTGGTCGTGTGTGTGTGTCAGTGAGCGAGAGATGAGCGGTTGCTGTTGCAGATGCGACAATAGGCACATCAAGCATGGCAGCGTCACAAATATACACACTGCACACATACACACACATACCTGCTTGCGCTCGAGTGAAGCGACAGGGTCCTCTGCACACAGCGCCTGCAGCAAGAGCGGGAGAACCTCCTCTGTTGTCCAAAGCCACCACGCAACACATGTGTCAACGTGAGTTGATGATGATGAATGGACGACAATGGCGATGGTGGTGAAGGCACGTGCATAAGATGCGTTGGCGTGTCACGCGGGATTCAGCAAACAAGAACAACAAGAGCAGCAGGAATAACAAGAGCAGCGAGAACAACAACAACAACAACAACAACAACAACAACAAAAACAACGACAACAACAACAACAACAACAACAACAGCACTATCATCAAACAAACAACACTCACATCATTCCCTCTGCCCTTCCCCCCCCCCAAACGCACAGACACAACGCACGCACCAAGGTCGGACGAGTAGTCATAAAACTCCTTGAGCTTCTTGACCAGCGGGCAGACGGCATCCCACGCCATATGCTGGTGCTCGTCGCTGTTTGGATTGGCAATGGCGTTGCGAATTGCCTCATCTGCACCAGCATAGCTTTCCAGGTCTGCGCAAGGCACAGGCGATGATGGAGAGGAGGGCATAACGGCAGCGGGGATTGGAGGGAGGGGTATAGAGGGGTTGAGTTGTATGAAGTGGGACGCTCAAGCACATATGTGCTTGTGCGTATACGTGCTGTGGGGCCAATGCGTGCACAGATACCCACGCATAGATGGAAGAACGAAGCTCAACCGATAGCAAACAAAATTCACAAACACACACATACACACACGTACAGACAGACTCCTCCTCCTTCTCTCTCTCTCTCTCTCTCTCTCTCTCACACACACACACACACACACAATTACCCCCAGCCCACGTTTCACCATGCACACACCTTCGAGGATGCCGACCGACTGGTCCAAGACCACCTTCACTTGATCATACACGGGCCTTTCCTCCTCTGTGGGCTGTGCGTTCTCAAAGTCGAGGAAGATGTCCTCGCCGCAACGGCGGCCGTCCTTCTTCAACACCTGCACCGCCACCATCATCGTCATGGCATCGTCATGGCATGGGTCACGCCACATCAGCGTCGGCAGCGCCACGGACACACAGTTTGGTACAGCACGCAAGAACACACACACACACACACAGGCATAGAGACACACAAACAAAGAGACATCCACACCAAACTACAGAGACATACAGACAAAATACAGAGACATACACACACACACACCTGCATCAAGTTCCCCATGGCTGACTGTTGCTGTTAAGTGGTGTGTCCTTGTGTGTCCTTCTGTAAATGGCACGCCACACCAGCGAGCAGCAGTGTGAAAACCCATGCACGAGAGCATCTCACGTAGGCCCTGCCAACAAAACACACCACAACGACCAAGCACAGACAGAACTGCAGCCAAGTGCCACACCGCCGGCCACGCTCCCCCACACGGCAAGGCAAGCACAAGTGCTCCAAGGCCACAAGCCCCCATCAACGTCACCACCAGCGACAGCGACAACAATGAGTGCAACAAACAGACCACCACCACCACCACCACCAAACTGACTGCGATTTCTGGAGGCACACAGACAGATGTGACAACAGCAAACCAACCAACCGACACACCTCAGATACGTTGGCTGGATCGCCGTTTTCTCTCAAGCAAGGCAAAAGCGGGACAAACCTGTCTCAGACGTAAGCAAATAGGGTCGACGCGACGGGCGCAGCGATCACAATGCACCAAGCGACGGTCACCACACAAGATCGTGTGCTCGGATATGCTGTCTGTGTGACAGGGCAGGAGAGAGAGGGGGGGTGTGGATGTTCGTCTTCGTCTTGGTCTGCTTCTTGTTGCTTTTGGTGGTGGTGTGTTGTGTGTTGTGTATTTTTTTTCTTTGGTTGTGGCCAGTTGTCGCCGCGATAATCCTTCCAAAACTTTATCAAAAATTCTACAGAGCAGTTTTGCAAATTGCCAAGCCATTCAAATTGCACCTCCCCTTTGCAAATCACACCTGGTGGCGGGCGGGAACAATCCAAACTGCAACAAACCACACAATCCTTGACGTTTGTGCAGCGCACACCAGTGCAGCAGCAGTCCTCGTCGAACACCCTTCCTTCTGCTTCCCCCCCCCGCAAAGCACCACCATGGCGGCTCCTTGTTGTCTGCTTGGTCCATTGTGTTCTTCGTTTGAGCATGAATGTACACGTTTGTGCAAACGAGCACAAGCACAGGCAGCACAACCTTGATTCGCGCGCGCATTTCTTGTTTTGTTTGAGCCCGTTCTCTCGTTCACACAATAAGTGTGCTTCGCAGCCAGCAGCAGCAACAACAACACTAATAACCAGCAGCAGAAGCCGCACGCCGCCATTAAGCACGACTTCTTTCTCTCTGTCTCTCTCGCTCCTTCTTTTCCCCCTTCTTTTTCCGTCTTCTGTTGCTGTTGCCCGGTCATTTCCCCGCCCGCCATTGAGCACTCGTACGAAACGGCATGGGCGTGTACAGTGCCATTTTCCAGCACATCATCCGCAAGCTCTACAGCTCAGTTCCCGCCGCTTCCAGTGACTCTACCCAGGCACCCCCTTTACCAGGCACCCCAACAAGAGCAACGCCGGCACTGTCCATCCCAAGTTCGCAAGCACAGCAAGCACAGCAAGCGCAGCAAGCACAGCAAGCACAGCAAGCGCAGCAAGCAGCGGTTGAGGCAATCACGAGGAGAAGGAGGACAAGTGTTGCAAAATCGTCGACTGCAAGAGCAGCAGCAGCACCACCACCACTACCACCTCGGTCCATCAAGCCAACAACGACTATGCAAGGCATCTCGTCGACGCCGGCCGCAGCCAACGCTCGTCTGCAAGGAAATCTGCCCTCAGCCATCGCCGAGGACAGTGCCAAGAACATGGACATCGAGGCTGCCGCCCCCAAGCTTGCCCATGCCATGGAAGAAGAGAACGCGCCAAACCAGGCCAAGGAAGCAGGCACTGAGAACGTTGGCGCCAAACCAATCGCGGAGGAAGAGCACGCCACGGAGCAGGGCCCAGGTGCCCGCCCAACAACACCACCTTCCGCAACCACTCCTGCAGTGACGTGGAAGCCGCAGGACAGTGCCAACGACAGCAGCGATCACCTTGGCGCCAACGCCAATGGTGACACCACCGCACCCGCAAGCCCCGCCGACAAGGAAGACGGTGGTGCAAGCACGGAAACTGAGACGGACGGCTACTCCGAGGACCAGCAGTGCAAGGAGCAGCAGGACGTTGAAAAGAAGGAAGACGCTGTGCCCGAGCAAGTGGAGCCCGCCCCAACGCCCTCTACAGCCACGCCAACGCCCTCTACAGTCACGCCAACGCCCTCTACAGCCACGCAAACGCCCTCTACAGCCACGCCAAAGAATGCGACCACTGAAGACGTCGGGGCTGATGCCACCACCAACGACAACCACGACGAGGACAGCAGCAATGGCGGCAGCAGCAGCAATGATAGCAGCCACAAGGAAGCACGTGCCGAGGTTGATGGTGAGACTGGACCAGCGGAGCAAGGGCAAGAAGAGACGCAAGGCCAACAGGACCCCGAAGAGAGCCAGTCCCTTGGTTCCGATGACGCCAGCGGCAACACCGACACCACGCAGCGCGACGATGGCATGACGAAAGGCTGTGGCTCTGCAGTGACAACAGCCGATGTTTCACCGCCTACGACAGTTGAGGCGCGCCAAGAGGACGCCACTGTCACCCCAGCACCAGCCTCAGGCGACGTTGCTGAGGTTGCTGGAGACCGCAGCGAGCAAGGCCATGTGCAGCATGCCGACAGCAACGAGGGCGAGCTTGATGCCAAGCGCGCGAAAGTCGACCAGTCGGCACCGGCAGATGCAGGTGCCCGGCACGGAGAGGAGGAGGAGGACGAGGAGGAGCATGAGAAGGAGGAGAACGACGAAGAGGGTGAGGTGCATGAGGTGGAGGAGAAGCGTCTTGAAGAGCAGGCCACGGCAGCTGAAGGTGGTGCTGTGACGACTGTCCGTGACGGGCATTCTCAGACCAGCAATGGCAACGATGTCAGCGATAAGGACGGCGAGACTGTGATCGGCAAGCTTCAAGACCAGCACGCTGGTGCCCGGGAGGTGCCGAGCGACAGCATTCCATCCGAGGACGAGCATGTAGCCATCCAACAGCACGTTGCCTGGATGCGTGCCCTGGTCAGCAGTTCGCGAACGCGACGCGTCATGCTGTCCCGTGTTCTGTCCTTGATGAAGTCGAACCCGGCCATCGGCGAGGAGGTGTCCCGCGCTTACAACGGCGTGCTCGCGCTGCGCCGTGATGAACGCCGCCTCTTCCGCATGCTTGTCGACCTGAAGCAGCGCGCCCGCACTGCCCGTCGCGAAGGTGATGAGCCGTCCCCGGAGTTTGCTAAGCTCATGCAGCAAGTCCTGCATCGCCGCAACCGCTGCCGCAACCGCTGCCGCAACCGCTGCCGCACTGCGGTAATAGTGGCCCGTCTCCGCGACCTCCGCGCATCTGTCCTTCGGCGCATCAACTCTCACAAGAACTGACCTTTCAACACCGGCTATTGGCTTTGATTGGCGACGTTTGTTTCTCCTCTGTGCTTCTCTTCCTCCTTCGCAATAATGCATCCGAAAACACACACACACACACACACATTTACGTGCCTGCCTTTGCGTGAATCAGAAAGCGTGTCTTTTACCAGTAAAGGCACATTAAGCTTCCCCATGAGCAATGGTGATCAGGGAGGCGGTGGCAAGAAGCGAAGCGGTGAAGGAATGATGACAGGAGAAGAGAAAAGAAAACGGAGGCGTCACGCAAGCAATGGGTGATACAAACACAAAACACGCGTGTGACGTGCGTGGTGGAATTGAAGAAGGGCCGATAATGTGCAACATCGCAACAAGGCATGACGGCAGCAAGAGAAACCAAGTTCGTTTCTCGTACATGAAGAACAGGCGAGCAGACAGACATATTCACACACACACACATACTCACACACACACACATACTCACACACACACACACACACACACACACACACACACACACACACACACACACACACACACACACAAGCACAAGACAAGCAGCAGCAGCAGCAGCGGTCAAATGTCAATGTTAAACTCGGTTTCAATGGCCCTGGCTATGGTTGCTGAGGGCGCGCTGGTGCTGGGGTGTACGCCGCTTCCTCTGCTCGATGACGACGGTTCTGTTGTCTCCCGCCTTCGCCGACGCACGGGCACCACGGGCGCTGGCTCGTCGCCTCCAACACCATCACCACTGCCATCGCCATCGCTGCTGCCTTGACCATGAAATGCGTGCGCTTTGCTCTCGGTCGGGCTGTCCTGCGGCTCATCGCGCGTGGATGCGGTGCCGCACTCGCTCTGAGTGCTGCGAAGACGGGAGCTGCTTACCGCGCCATGT
>NW_004754924.1:1359058-1376558 GCF_000188695.1 Salpingoeca rosetta | reverse complement strand
TGAGTGAGTGAGTGAGTGAGTGAGTGAGTGAGTGAGTGAGTGAGTGAGTGAGTGAGTGAGTGAGTGAGTATGTGAGTGAGTGAGTGAGTGAGTGAGTGGGTGAGTGAGTATGTGCGTGTGTGAGTGAGTGAGTGAGTGAGTGAGTATGTGCGTGTGTGAGTGTTTTTTTGTCGCTCGCGTGTATATTTGTGTGTGTGTGTGTGTGTTTAAAGATCAAATCACAGCGCGAGCGGGCACTGGCATATGGTGTGTGCTTACGTCAAAGCCCTGATGGCTATTACTGCGGCGGCCGCGCTGCGAAACAAAGCAGAGGACAAGACCCAAGTCGCGGGATACGTGAGCGAAGTGCAACGTGCAACGACACACGAAGCCATGGAGTCAAACATGCGAACAAACACAAACAGAACAACAAACAAGCACACGCACACACACAGAGCACACACACAGCACACGCACACACACACACAGCACATACTCAGCACACACATCACAAGCCATAGAGCACGTGTGCGTACGCGTTTGAAGATGCCACCGGGGGAGGAGAAGCGCTTGCGGAGATGCGCGCGCTTGGACTTGTCGTCGGCATCAGCATCGTCGAGTGGCAGCATGAGGTTGAGGGTTGCGTGTGGGAAGGCCGCCTCAATGTCCGCCAGCTTGTTGTCGTTCTCCAGTGCATCCTTCAGCCGCAGTTGGTCTGCCGTCAGGCGCAACCAGGAAAGTGGGTGGGGGTGTTGGGAAGGACATTGATGGGGGGTTGGTGTGGAGGAGGCGTGGATGGTGAGATGAGTGGGAAGCGTAATGTAACAGCAAAGGGCACGTTTACATGACCCATGTTGTGGACTGTCGCACGATAACAGAGTATGCATGTGTGTGTGTGTGTGGCGTGCAACCACATTAACACGTTGATGTGTGGAGATGCTTTTGCTGTGTGCACCTTCGAAGATGGAGGCCCAGTGGCTGGCTGTGGACTGCAGCACAGAGTAGAGGCGATGGTCTTTCGGCGCAAGCTCAAGAATCTTCTGTAGTGTCTCGTAGTGGAACGCAAGTTGTTGCAACTGTCGTGGATGCGTGTGTGTGGATGTGTGGATGTGCAATATGCGTGTTTGTGTTTGTTTGTGCGCACAGTTGCATGAGTACCGCACAGAAAAGGGAGTGGCACAAGATACGCACACAAACACATTGGTTCCGTGGATACAGCAGCGCCAGGCACGTGCACCACACGTCACTGCCGTCCTACACCGCCCGCCACCCTCACACACACACACACACACACACACACACACACACACACACACGCGCGCGCGCGGCCAATCCATGAATACCGGTTGTCGCAGGAGCTCGTCCATGCTGGTGTTGATCTCACGCCGTTGGATCTCAAGAAACATGCCCAATCGGTCGTTGCAGGCCACGGCCCGGGCCCACGCCCGGTGCGCTGACAGAAACTGCTGCACATACGCGCGAAACGCCTCCAACAGCGGGCCTGAGAACACTTCTGAGACATATGGCATGCTGTCACGAGTGCAAGGCGGGAAAGATGGCAGTGGGATAGAGGGAAGGGGTGAGGATTGAACAAGGCGCGCGTGGCAACACAAGCGTGAGCGCGTTCATGGCGACACGAGCAAAACGTGGCAAGTATAACGAGATAATGGGTTCGTGGCAAGACACACGTGCAGCAGGGCAGCAAGGCAGACAGGCAGGCAGAGAGACATGTGAATGTGTCAACGCAAACAAACAGCGCACAATACACGCGCATGAAAGGAAACACGTATATGAAATGCATGCTCACACACAAAAATACACACAAATACAAATACACATACACGGCCACACAGACAGGAAACGCACACACACATACACACACCAACACAGACAGACAGACAGACAGACAGACACACACACACACACACAGGCACACCAACACACACACACACACACAGGCACACCAACACACACACACACACACACACACACACACACACACACACACACACACACCGATCTTCGTGATCCACAGCCGGCCCAAGCGAGTTGGTGGCACGCTTGGAAGCTGCCATCAGTTGATCAAAGATGTCGAACAAAAGCGAGGCTTCATCGCCCTGAATGGTGCCCGTTCGTTTCAACTGTTGGCATTGGCACACGCAGAACCAAGCAACAACCACACGCGCGCACACACACACACATGCAGAAAACACATATGCATGGATGAGGGCCGAGCCATTTGTAATGGCTTAGTTTCTGAGATCATGCAGTGCAGCCATGCACACCAAGCCCTCTCCCCCCAATGGGCTGTGTCGATTGGCATCAAGCACAGCGAATAGTCCTCCTCGTTCTGTGTTGCTGTCCATACGCATCATCATTGATTGGAATTCACGCACCGGGAGGAAGAAACGCTCAGAGAGCAAGCGCAGGTTCTCGTTGAACACCCGCTCGTAGTCGTACAACGTGCGCACGGCCTTCTCCATGACGCCGGTGCAGCCAGTCAGAGGGGGGAGGCACAAGGGACGGGTATCCTCCTCAGTTCGACTGCCGCTGCAAATCAAACAGCGAGAGGCAAGAGTGAGGGCAGGAAGCACAGACGTGCTGCGTTGTTGTGGTTTTTTTGTTGGGGCACACGACAATTCATTGAAAATTTCAACAAATTTTCGTCAATCCAAGGCTGCTCTGCTGCTCTGCCGTTGCTTCACACACTCGATTGTGTCGACCAGTTTCCATCTGACCATCATCAACAAGAGACGCGTTGTTTGCTCGCCTGCACTCCCTCCATCGCTCACTCTTACAGAACCAAAGTTCAGCTTGACTGAAACACACACAGGCACACACATCACACACACGGCATCAGCAGCGATGGCGTTTGAGTTTGGTGGAATGCCGCAGTTTGAGGCGGCAACCTGTGCTCACCGCAGCACATCAAAGGCGCTTGTCAAGCACAACGCTGGCGCAGACGTGGATGAGGACGAGCAACAGTTCACGGGACCTGTGCCCATGTTCTCCCTCCCTCGCACAGACAACGTTCGTGCGTGTGTGTGTGTTTTGTGGTTGTGGGTTTGTGGTTGTGTGGTTGTGTCAATGTTGTGTGTGTTCATGTGTGGTCGTGTTTCTGTGTGTGCGTGTGTGTTTGTGTTTGTGTTTGTCTCTTTATCTGTTGCTCTCAACTTGCTTGTGTGTGTGTGTGTGTGTGTGTGTGTGTGTGTGTGTGTGCAGCAGTTGTGCACGTGATGCCACCGTATTTGGATATAGCATCCCGCATCGCTTGCTCACCTTGCAACCATTGCCGTGATTCTGTACAGCCCTCTGAGTTTTTGCACCAGTACTCGGATGCCAACCCAGACAGCAAGGTGAAGATCCAGTTTGCCCACGGCACCACCACGCTTGGCTTCAAGTTCCAGCATGGCGTCATCATCGCTGTCGACTCCCGCGCCTCTGCGGGCTCCTACATCGGTTCGTTGCTCGTCATGTGGGAGGAAAGAAGAAGGTGTAAGCAAGGAGCGGGTGAAAGAAAACACAAAAAAGCGAAGAGGGCAGTCGCGAGATGAGGCCGTGGTTGTCGTGCGCATGCTTGGATGCGTGTTGGGCCTTTGATTGAATGCGAGTTTGTCTCTATCGGAGAAACAATGCCCGTTTGTGGTATCTCACACGTGCTGTGTTTCACCTTGCAGCCTCACAGACTGTGAAGAAGGTGATTGAGATCAACCCATACCTGCTTGGCACCATGGCTGGTGGTGCCGCAGACTGCTCCTACTGGGAGCGCGTCCTTGCCAAGGAGTGCAGGTCAGTGAGCTGTTGGAGATGCTGGCGACTTTGCTATATATATATTTTTTTTTTGGTGCGCATGCACTTGCGTGAATACATGCGTGGTTGAGCCATGTGTAAATGTGTGCGCGGATGATGGACACTCGCTCTTCAGTCAACTCTCACAACAGCATTTCATGCACGCACTCTCGTCTGTCTGTCTGGCTGTGTGTCTGCCCGTCTGTTGCATTCACACACGCACACACACACGCACACACACGCACACACATACACACACACATACACGCACACACAACTGCGCGTATGCAGGCTGTTTGAGCTGCGCAATGGGGAGCGCATCTCTGTTGCCGCCGCCTCCAAGATCCTGGCCAACATCGTCTACCACTACCGCGGCATGGGCCTCTCCATGGTGCGTGTGGATGTGTGTGCGTGCGTGCGTATGTGTGTGTTAACGTTTGGTTGCGTTGGCAGCCGTTGCTTTCTCTTCCCTCATTTTCAATGCTCACCACACACCTACACATGCGTATGTGTGTTTATGCGTGTGCGTGTGCGTACCCATGACTGCAGGGCACGATGATCTGCGGGTGGGACAAGAAGGGCCCTGGTCTCTTCTACGTCGACAGCGACGGCACGCGTCTCACCAACAACCTCTTCTCCGTCGGTTCGGGCTCAACCTACGCCTATGGCGTTCTCGACGCGGTGCGCTAACTTGTGTGTATGTGTGTGCGTGTTTGTTTGTTCGTGTGTGTTTGTTGGCTCTTGCGTGTTTGTTTTGTTTGTTTGTTTGTTTGTTTGTTTGTTTGTTTGTTTGTTTGTTTGTGTGTGTGTGTGTTTGTTTGTTTGTTTGTTTGTTTGTTTGTTTGTTTGTTTGTTTGTGTGTTTGCTTGCTTGTTTGTGTGTTTGTTTGCTTTTGCGTGCTTGTTTGGTTTGATTGTTTATTTGTTTGTGTGCAATTGTATGCACACCATGACATGCGTTCCTCACACGTCCAACACCCCCTCCCTTCCCAAATTGCGTCTGCTCGCCATCGCTGCGTGTGCAGGGGTACCGCTGGGACCTGAGCGTTGAGGAGGCGCATGAGCTTGCACGCCGCGCCATCTACCATGCCACGTTCAGGGACGCATACTCTGGCGGCCACATCAACCGTGCGTCCAATGCAATGCGTACCTCTCGAGCGGTGGTGGCGTTTTGTGTGTGTGTGTGTGTGTGTGTGTGTGTGTGTGTGTGTGTGTGTGTGTGTGTGTGTGTGTGTGTGCTCATCATGTGAAGCATATTGCGTCAGCGGCTGCACATTGCTGTCGCTGTGTTGCATGCCCTCATCCATCCACCATCCACCATCCACCATCCACCACCACCACCACCATCATTGTTAATGTGCAGTGTACCACATGAAGGAGACGGGATGGGAGCGCATCCTGAACATGCAGGATGTCGGCCCGCTGCACTACGAGTACGAGGCAATGAAGGAGCAGTCCATGGCCACCACCGCAGACTAAACCATCATCCAAGTCACGACGAATCATCATCATCACCACCACCACCAACACGACAGTCATCGTCACGACCAGGAGCAGAAGCAACGGCAGACCACTTTGCCGCTGTTGTCGCTTTGTGCTGTTGTGGGTGCATGGTGGCTCCTCTTTGTTGTGTGCTTCACGTTGGGTGATTGTGTTGTGTTGTTGGATGTTTTGTGTTTCAGTGTTGTTGGTGCATGTATCAGTCCAACCCTGTTTGATTGATGATTGCGTTTGTTGTTCTCGCCTGTGGGCGTGCAGCAGTTCATGCGTGGAAAGTATACAAAACATCTCCCAAACTGGAGAAACGGGGCAACAGGGCAAATCAACAACTATATATGTGTGAGTGTGTGTTTGGGGGGGGGGGCAGTACCTGCGTGTTATGGCAGCAACAGGAGAGCGGTGGCACGAATTCACAAAAGAAGAAGAAGCAGCCACCAAGCAGTGGGCAGCAATGTTGGAGTCCCAGTGCACAGCCAATTGGGCCAGCCAGCCCGCGCAAACGAAAACAGCGGAAAAGAAGTGGAAAGGGGGAGGGACAGGTGTGGCATGTCACATATGTCACACAGATTAACACAGAAGCAGCAAGGGCGTTGGTGTTGGTAAGGGAGGGGATAGTAGGGGATGGAACTATGGTGTTTGTGGTGGGCGGTTGTCGAGTCCATATCATGCAAAGGACGTGGGGGGATTCCCGTTGTGGAACGCAACAAACTGTGGGGTGGCAGGCATGGCGGGTAGAGGCGAGAGGGGGTGGGGACAGAGGGGTTATGTGTGAGATACATGCAGTTGCAGGGACAATTGAGTGATCACAAACGAGCGGGCACACACCCACACACATACACACACACAGACACACCCACCTCTTCCCAGTCCTCCGGCGGTTCCCACGACGTTTCGCTTGTTTGCGTGTTGATGTAGTATGTTTCACCAGACACATCGTCCACCGCATGCTCCCAAGGATAGTCCTGCACGTGCATCATATATATGTGTGTGTGTGTGTGTGTGTGTGTGTGTGTGTGGTTGTCAGTGGTACAAGAGGGAAGAGCGTGTGTGCATGTATGCATGCGCGTGTGCACAAGTTTGAGTTATGTTATTCCACTTCCTCTCCCCATCCCTGCTTCTTTCGTGTTGTACCTCAAACTTGCTCCTCTGCTGTGCGGGCCTCGCCGCAACGCTGGGCCTGGCTGCCACTGTCGGCCGTGTGGCAACGGTGGGTCGCGTGGCAACATGGGGTCGCTGGACGGTGGTGCCCCCTGTTGCTGTTGCATGAACGAGTTTCGATGCCTGCAGTGGCGCCTCGTCGCCGCCGCCGCCAACAGCCGTGTACTTCCGCTCAGCCTGAGGTGCACACGTACATGTGCGTGTGTGATGTGTGTGCGTGAGTGCAATGGTTGTATGTATGTGTGTGTTTACGTGTATGTGTGTGTTTACGTGTGTGTGTGTGACGGGAAGCAGAGTTGAATGTGGGCGGTAGCGCGTTTCGGAGGAGAAGCACAACACAAGCGCATGGCCCATGTTGCCGCACGTGCTGTGGTCGGCGTGGCGGGGCCTTTGTTGGGGCCGCGGTGATCTTTGGTCGACGCGTGCGCGGCTGCTCTTTCGCAAGCGGAACCCACGACTCCCCCTTGATGGCGGCAACCAAGTACACGATGCTGTTGTTGGACAGCCCCCATCACAAATACACAGGCAAACGCACGCAGAAGTACAGTGCAGCCACATACGCAGAAGTGCAGGCACACACACACACAGACACACCGACACACACACACACACGCACACACACACACAGAGCTGGGTGTGAGTGGAGCGGAAGACGTGAGCAGAAGAAGCGATGCATGTGCGTTATCGACGCATGATTCTGCTTTGTTGTCGCTGGAACTCACGCAGCAATGGAGATGGTCACACCCCCAACGATGGTCGGTAGAGAGAAGTAGGTGGGGATGCACAGCCTAGGGCCAAGATGGTGCGTGGGGTGCAGTCAAGGAAATTGGAGAGAACAGTGAACGTGCCGGAGACGGTGCGAGGTGGGTTGCCTTAACAACAGGGGGGAGGAGAAACAAAGCACAGGCCACACTGGAACAAGCTATGAGTCCTACCACGGACACACAAGCAGACAGGCACAGACACACGGACACAGGCACAGACACAGACACACAGACACAGACACAGACACGCAGACACAGACACACAGGCACACACCCGCAAACACGAGACCGTACATGAGGTGAAGGACGAATCGGGCAAAGTAGTTTGATGCGAGGAACCCGAGCTTGGCCACGATTGGGGTGATGAGATGCTGATACTCGCGTGGCATGGTGTAGCCCTTCTTCCTCTTGGAGCGAGGCCACTCGAAGAGGATGATGAAGATGGAAGCCACGCTTTGTTCCGTGGTCGGAGTTGGCATGCGTGGTGCATCCACCAAATTGTGCAAGCATTGGTGAGAACATTGACAACAGGAGGAGGAGGAGGAGGGACAACACAAGCGTTGGTAGAAAGCGACAAGCAACAGCAGTGTCGTACATTGCAAAGGTGCCGATGCCCTTGACTTTGAAGTCATCAAACTGGGACAGGATGCCGCCCAACAGCAGCACTATCGGCGAGAGCGCACGAATGAGTGCGTGAGTGGGTTTGGGAGTGAGCGAGGAGGGAGAGAACATGGGACAGGGGAAGGAGCGGCGGATGTGACATGCATTTGTGTGCCACCGCACACACGCACACGCACACACACACACACACACACGACACACACACACACAGACTTACACACACACACACACACACACACACACACACACGCACACATGCACACACACACGCAGACACGCAGACAGACGCACACGTTCATGAAAGTACGTACGAAAGCCTCCGTAGACGCCAAGGACGTTGGCCCACATGGACCAGGCGATGGGGTTGTACTTGATGTTAGGGGACGGTGGAGCCATGTCGCCAGCTGCAGTCCTTGTTTGACGCAAGGCGGAAAGCCAGTAGGCAGCAAGCAAGCAAAACAGCTGTGCTGATATGGGACTACTGTTTATGGTGTCGTTGCCAGTGACGACTGCAAATGACATGACGATGATGGATGTGTGCGTCTTGGCAGAGGTGCGCGCGTTTGGGAGTGAGTGAGTGAGTGAGTGAGTGAGTGAGTGAGTGAGTGAGTGTGTGTGTGTGTGAGTGTGTGTGTGTATGTCTACCTCTCGCTCTTTGGCTGTCCTGCTCCGCATGTGTTTGAGCTCGCTGGCATCATTTCCTCATGTTGTTTTGTGCTCCTTCACCCACTCCCTCACGCTCCAATTCGCCATCCCCCCCTCCACTGTCCACCACTTGCAGGCTGGCGAGGATGAGGTTGACGATGAAGTGCACGAGCTGCTGACGTTGTTGCGCGCACGGGGATTGCAGTGCTGTGTGAGAAACGCGTGGACGGAGGAGCATGGCGCCTTGGCCCGACTGAGCCCGCGCATCATCCTCAACCTGGCGCGCCCGTGTGCGCACTTGCGGGACAGGCCATCGCGGTTGCAGGAGGTGCTTGGCCGCTTGTACGACCTGGAAGACGACGGAACGACGATCATCAACGGTGCCCCAGCGCTCGAGCTGGGGGCCACCCGCCTTAATCAATTCCGCGTCATGCGACAGCTGCACATGGCGCACCCACGAGTTCTCTTGTTTCGCTCTGTCGACGCGCTTCGCCTGCGTCTGGGCTCCTTTCCCTTCCCTGCCGTAGTTCGAACCAATCCATGCAGCCTTGACTCCAACGCTCAACAGGTTTTCCGTCTATGTGTCGTCTTGTGGGTGTGTGGATGTTGTTTCGTGTGTGCATTTGTGTGTGTGTGTGTGTGCATTTGTGTGTGCATTTGTGTGTGTGTGTGTGCATTTGTGTGTGTGCATTTGTGTGCATGTATGACCTCTGTCGATGCTCATTTGCGTCCATACATACACACGCACACATACACACACTCTCTCATATTCTCCCCCCTCTTGCTTACCCCGCTTGCACCTCAACAACAGGTCCGTTCCGTCGACGATTTGGATGCATATGTCGAACAGCATCCCTCATTTCGTGCTGATGGCTGCGTACTGCAGGTTCGCCCGTAAACATACCAGCCTCTTGATTGCTGCCCATGCCTGGGGTTCTATGCATGTTTCTATCCGCTGCTGTTTGCTGATGATTCTCTTTTCCTCATCATGTTATTCCCCTCACTCTCTCTTGTACCACCACAGCACGATCATCACCGCCATATAGGCACATATCACCACCACATGCTCACTGCCACCACTTGCCACCACTTACCACCATCCCGTACCCCCACCATGACCAGCCGCAATTGCCGCCGGCTGTCCTGCGCGATGGAATTCTTCGCATGGTCTTCGCCAGAGGTATTGTGTTGAGCTGAAGCCACCACGCTTGCTGTTTCAACACGGAACACGTCACTGTTGTCTGGGATGCGATGTAAACGGGCTGTGTGTGTGCGTGTGCGTGTGTGCGTGTGTGTGCGTGTGTGTGTGTGTGAAGTGTTTGTGTGTGCATTGTGTGTGTGCATTGTGTGCGTGTGTGTGTGTGCATTGTGTGTGTGTGAAGTGTGTGTGTGTGTGTGTGTGTGTGTGTGTGTGTGTGTGTGTGTGTGTGTGTGTGTGTGTGTGTGTGTGTGAAGTGCTTTCTTTCAGGATCGGGGAGTTTTGTAGCGGGATCGCAATCGGCATGTCTCATGCGTGCGTGTGTGTGTGTGTGTGTTGGGCTGCAATGTTCACAGATCTTTGTGGCCACGTGCGCCTAACTTTTCGCCTTTGCTTGCTGCTTGCTGCCAGATCAATTGCTGTTTGCGCATAGGATCCACCCGAGCCATGCCACCAACAACGATAGCGAACGTATGCCTGGGCTATGGGTGTGTGCGCACGCGCGTGTGTATGCTATGTGTGTGTGTGTGCGTGTGCGCGCGTGTGTGTGTGTGTGCTGTGTGTGTGCTGTAATTATGTGTGCGTGCGCGTGTGTGTGCTGTAAGTACGTGTGTGTGTGTACCACCCTTCATGTATTGCAACTTCTGCGATGCTCCGTCATCGACATGGACATGGACATTGTCATCGACAGGGATCCAACCAGCCTGTCTCCCCATCGACAGGGATCCAACCAGCCTGTCTTCCCATCCTGCCACCGACACAACACATGGCCTTCCGATCAGAGATACTACACGAGACAGACGTATGCGCTACTTGCGTGTACGCGTGTGCACATGTGCAGCTGCGTGTGCCTGTACATGGATCCACTGCCTGTCATGGTTATGATTACGCACGCACTGAGTTCCACACACACACACACACACACACACACACACACACACACACACACACACACACACACACACACACACACACACAATCGCACAGCTGCCGCGTGAAGCTGTATCTTGTGCGCGGCGGGTGATCCAATGCACTGGCGTTGACGTGGCCAGTGTGGAGTGCTGCATCGTGCCGGCCACGTTGGCCCCTGAGCTACGCGCAGTAGCCACCGTCCCACCCTCATCACTGTCATCATTATCGTCGTCGGCGACATTGTCATCTTCCACAGACCACATTCTCTTTTGTACGTACAGCACACACACACACACACAATGTGGGCTTTGAGTATTGTTGTTGCCACTTCTTCTTCAACTGTCTTCTGCAATCTCTAGTTGTTTCCACGTGCTTGCTTGCCTGGTTTTGAGTGTCTTTGTTTTTTTCTTTGTTGTGCATGAAGTGAGCCTACGGGGCCTAGCAACGCTGCTCATGTTGTTCACTCTGATTCTCACCTTCACCTTGCTTCGTTCCGTTCTCGTGGGTCTCACCCACACGTCATGTGATGCGTAGGCGATATGCAGGCTGTGTCGCGGCTGCGGTTACCGCCGGGCCTAGATGCCCATGCCGTTCTCGGCACCCTGGCCGACTTTGTTGTGCAAGCGGCGCAACACACCGCCCGATGACAGACATGGGCTGTAATGTAAACAACATGGAAGCGAAGAGGAAGAAGGTGGTGGTTGGGGGAATGGGATGGGATGGGATGGGATGGGATGGGATGGGATGGGATGGCAGCCGCGGGGAGAGAGAGGGTGTGTGTGTGTGTGAGAGAGAGAGAGACAGAGAGAGAGAGAGAGAGAGTGTGTGTGTGTGTAGACTGGTCGATGTGTGTGTATGCTGATGACCCTTGCCCTCGGATGAAAACATAGTGAACCCCAACCAATTTTGCCATGATTTCGGCTTCCAAACAAGGAAGGAAGTGAAGCAAGACGAGAGCCTACGCCTCATTGGCACACACATACACACACACACACACACCATACACACACACCATACACACACACACACACACACACACACACACACACACTACACACACACACACACACATTGCACCCCACTTTCATCGTCCCATGCGCTCTCCCCGTCTTCTCTCATTCACAAACACGGCTGCAACAAGGGCACACCACAACAAGCCCCCCCGAACAAACAGCTTGCTTGCTTGCAGCTTCTCGTTCGTCATCCTGGTGGATTATTCGTCAGGGTTGTAGATAATCATGAGAAATTTTCATCAAACTTTCTACAATCCAGACGTTGGTGTCCGGCAATCTGCAACACCACCACCAGCAGCACCAGCCGCGCAACCGTCAAAAGCAAGTCAGCCTGCCTGCCCTCCCATCATCCCACCAAACCACGGGCCAGCGGCGGGCGGGTTGGTCAGCAATGCATTGCTGTTCATCCTTTTTTTTTCTCCGACGCTCAGCTTGCTTGCATACGATTGGTCAGTGAGCTGGCTTCAGGGCAGGTCAGTCGTCATCGTTTCCACGTGCCTTGTGGTTGTTGTGTGAACGCGCGTGCGTCTGTTCTGTATGTGCTTGTGCTATGCGTGCATGCTTGCGTTCGTCTGCCTGGGCAAAACACACTGCATGCACGTTGTCGTCGTTTCCTTTTTCACACCACATCTCACACCTCTCACACACAACGCACACCCGCTCGCATTCCAACCGCATGACGAAACCCCAAGGCCAGCTACCACTGTTTCAAAAAACCAGCCAAACCCTGACCATCGCCACCGAATCACCGCATATTGTGGGCTTGGCCGAGGTTGGGTTGGGTGGTGGTTGGGAGGTGGCGAGCGTGGTTGGGTGCGCTGTCGTAAGGGATTTCACTGGCTATGTGCCTGCGTCTCTCTCAACAACAACAACAACAACAACAACACACACACACACACACACACACACACACACACACCTCACTGCTTTGCCTTGACGATCCCAACATTCCAGACTCCACACACAGCATCAACAACACAGCAAGCCAAGAAGCAAGTCGTGCGTGGCTCAGTGGCTGGTATGTTCTGAATGGATGCCTTTGGTGTTCTGTTTGCTTGATTGTGCTTGCTGCTTCTTCTGGCTCATGCGTGGTGTTTTGACCATTTTACATGCATGCCACCCCACCACAACCCAACACCAACCAGCCAACCAACAACCACCGCACACAACCCAACACAGCTGTGGTGGTGGTGGTGCGAGAGACTGGATTGGGCGGCTGCTGCGATACCGGCAATTGGTGAGCCCGCCTTTTCATTCCAATTGCCTGTTCCCTCAAGCAAGGCATTCCAAAGCCAGAGTGTTTTGTTTGTGCCTCTGTTCTGTTCGTGCGGTTGTTCTGCGCGTCTCCCAATCACACACACACACACACAACCGCGCAAGAGGTACGCACATGCTGTTTGCGGCCACGACTGCGACGACGACTATCGCACCCTGCGCTGTTTCCTTCCCACATCCCTCGCGCGTTTGCGTTCTTGCGAAGGCACGCGGCCACACAACAACACACAATCCACATCCGTGCAAGAAAAGGAGGATCACCACTCACTCACTCACCCACTCACTGTTTCTCTCCGTGTTCGGGGTACTTCTGCGCCCTGCTCGCTCCCTCTTCTTCTTCTTCCACTTCTCCCTCGACTTCTTGCTGCTTCTTCTTCGACTTGTTCTTCTACTTTCATGTTCTTCTCCTTCCACAGTCCGATTGATCCAACCACCCAGCCAGGCCATATACGCGCGCGCCGTTGACGCAAAGCAGGACCGGTTTGCACACATCTTACATCTTCTTCGTGTTGGCTCACGCATACCAACCCCATCCCAGCACACGACCCAGACACCCTTTCCTCCTTTTCATCATCGCCGCCAGCAGCGTCATCTGCCTTCATTTGGAACATTCAACGCAAGGGCACACGACGACGACAACAGCGACGACGTCAAGGTCCACCTACTTAACCCGACCATCCTCCGTGCCCTGTGCAAGAACGTCTCGGCCTGAGGAAAGAGGCATCCAGCCACCCCAAGCTTGCAGCAACAGGCCGTCGAAGCTCGGTAAGCAGAACATCACGCATAGCGCACACGAGCAACACCGGCACACGCCTCCACGATCATTTACACAAGAGCAACCGTGTTCTCCAACCACCCTCACGTTCCCCACACGCAAACACTTCCATCAAGCAGCAACCAAAACCACCAACCCTTGCTGCGGTGCCACCCACGCTTGTGCTTCGTGAAGCCTCTCCCCAACACTCCAATCACATCACCACACATACACACATACATACACGCGCGCAAGCATTGCCATTGCTTGGTGAGTTGACGTGAGTCGAGGGTGTGCATGTAGCGAGGGGATGATTGTGTCTCCACCACATGTCATTGTTGTTGTGTGCGTGGTGCGTGTGCGTGTGCGTGTGCGTGTGCGCATCGATGAGCGACTTCGTACTTTATGGCACTGCATGCTTGCTGTGCCACTACGTACTTGCCATCAGCCACTTGCCATTAGCCACTTTGCTGTTGCAACACTGCCATCACGCACGATCACCACCACCTCCCGCCCCCACACATCACGTTGCCCATCTGACCCACCAACTCACCTCAACTTCCTTCTGCTCGTTGGCTGCGCTCTCTCTCCCCCTCCTCTCTCCCTCCTCCTCCCTCCCTCTCCCCTCCTACCCTCCCCCCCCCACCACACACACCACCATGCATAGGTATGTCAACACTTGGGATGAACGCCAACGCAAGTACCATTCAAGCCGCCACCACCGCAACCCAGCCGGCGATCGCCAGGGCGAGCAAACCGTCCTCACGCCACAACTCCACCAACACCATCATCGCACACAACGTGTCCGCCACAAACAGCAAACCCTGCATCAACAACAACAGCGGCAATAACGACAACAACATGGCCGATAAGCCAACCTCACCCACATCATGTCACCAATTTGCAAAGTCAGAGCCCAACACAAGAGCAACAGCAATGCCCCCGCTCGCGGAGAAGGAGCGCGTTACGGTGGCCATGCGACAGGCATTTGATGCACTCGAGTGCAACGACGTCACAGACGAGCACATTGACAGGCTCGCCACCATCATCTGCTCCGCTATGGGCACACCAAATCGCGTGTACCACGCCACACGGCACGTGTTTGATCTCTTCGTGTCTGCGGAGACGCAGCCCATCTCCTGCCTCGCTGGTGTCTTCCACGACGTCGTCTACCTGCAGATTGACGATGGCGTGCATCCTCTCGTCATGGGCGAGCTCTCCCGCGCGGGCGTCACCACATCGGGAGCGGAACGCGGGCCCAGCGGCGAGGACAGGCCCATGTACACCCTCGCCACAGACCAGCAGCCGCTGCCGCTGCGCTTGTGTCGCGCCATCTTCGGCTGGGAGGACGCCACACTCCTCAAGACGGGCCAGCAAGGCGTCAACGAGTTTCTCAGCGCCCTCCTCGCCGCACAGTGCCTGCAGGCACTCGTCTCCTCCGCGGCGCTCTTTGAGATTGTCATCTGCATTGAGGCCACCATCCCCTTTCGCGGCCCCTGCGTCTACAACGACCTCCTTGAGCGCGCGCTCGCCGCCACCGACATTGTGCCCGGTCTCAGCGACACATACACGCGCCACCAGGCCAAGCTTGCCGTGGAGGTGGCCTGCCTCGTTGCCGAGCGTGACGTGGGCAACTTTGCGTCCACAGACACCCGCTGGTTCCTCACCAACTCGTGGAAGCTGCTTCCGGAAATCCACCGCTCCCTGCGTGACGCAGCCGCCTTCACCTTTGCCGACTACGCCAAGGCCATGCTGGCCAACGTGCGCTTCTACCTCTTCCTGCAGTCAGACCCTTCCCGCGTGTTCCACCAGTTTGAGAGCTGCCGCACGCGCGAGGAGTACCAGCGCCTGCTCAGCCTCACCACGCGCAACCTCAACATTGGCATGGAGTATGGCCGCACCAAGCTCATTGCCGCGTGTATCCTGGACGCCCTCGCGCGCCAGCAAGGGCTCGCCCATCGCCCGGCGTCGTGGTTTATGCAGCAGCCCGGCTGCGGTGTCGACATGCTCGGCTGCGGCCGCCAGCGCGTCGTCTGGTCTGCACGCAAGCGCCAGTCGTCGGGGTCGTCGTCCTCGCCAGCAGCACGCCGCCCCTCCCTCAGCCTCTGCACGCCCAAGGGCACGGCAGCGCCACGCACCCGTGCGAGCGTCCACGCCATTGCCATGAGCAGCCTCGCTGAACGAACCACCACCACCACCACCACCACCAGCAGCGCCAGCCGCAGCAGTGACCCAAGCAGGCGGTCGTCCCACCAAGTCCACCACCAGCACCACCAGCACCGGCGCTCATGCAACCCAGCGATCAACCCGGCGATGAAGCACAGCACAACCACCACCGCAGCATCCCGCCTCTCCGCAACCGCGCCCGGCCATTTCGCAAACGGCGTAGCGATGCATGCAGGCAACCCACGCGGCTCATACACGCTGGCGCCCTTCACGCTGGCCACATCTGCACCCCGCACACCCCGCGGCAGCGCGTGTGTCGGCTCGTCGTTCACGGAGGTGGGCAGGCGAAAGAGCTCGCTGCCCTCCCCAGCAGCAATGCGGCGACGCAGCATGCTGCCACCTGTTGACGACCACTTCTTCACCAACCTGCTCGTGCCGTCGTACGACTACGTCGAGGTTCTGCTCGAGCTTGGCACGGGCTACGAGGCCGAGTTTGATGTGGACGCGGACATGACCAGTCTCTACGTGCACCAGGCGCTTGTGACAGAGGAAGGCGTGCACGAGGCAGCAGACATGTGCGCTGAGTACTTGGAGGGCAAGATTGACCCCGCCACGTTCTTGGACGCGTTTGAGCGCCGTGTCACCACGCTCCTCGCCCACTGCATGCAGCTGCACACCCACCGCAACACGCCCACAACAGCAACAGCGAACGGCGACAGCAGCAGCAGCAACAACGACAACAACAACACCACCACCACCAGCAAAAACATCACTACCAGCACCACTACCAGCATCAGTACCAGCAAGGGTGGTCACGCGTTGTCAACGACTGCATCATCGCCGCCAAGCTCACCTGTTCCAAAGCGGCCGGCCACTTCGGCGGCAAAGGGCGACGTTGCTCTCGAGCAATCAGACGCGTGACGATGGTGATGGTGTGGTGGTGATGATGATGATGATGATGATTCGTGTTAGAGCGCTATCGACAACAGCACTGAGACATGCAAAGGGCTATCTCACACGCACACGGCCCGTGCTACAGCGACCTTAAGCTGCCGCCTTGTGGTATGGCGTGTATGATTCGCTTGTGTTGCGTCTCCCTTTGGTGAGGTTTTGCCCCAATTTTCCTCTTCCCTTCTTGTTGGCTTTGGCCAAGTTGATTTGCTGACCCCCAAGCGTCCACCGACAGCCATGCCTGTGCGGAAGGTGGCGCACTCGCACGAGTATATCACACTCATGTCTGTCCCGTCTTGTCTCCCATCCACCTCTTCTGGTGTCGTATTGTGTTTTTGTTTGACACACCCCCTTCCTTCCCCTCCCCCCCCCCCTCTTTGGAGTTTAAGCGTTTGCAAGTCGCACTAGTACGCCATGCACTCCTGCATGCGTGCATGGTGACCACAATCATTGTATTCCCCCCCCCCTTGCGTGTTTCAGACATGCTGGGGGGCGTTGTCCGTTTCACGGGGGCGATGGGCCTTTTCACTACGTTTGGTATTGATTCCCTTCCACCAGTTGGTTTTGATTCGTTCGATTGCTTTGCTTTTGTTTCGATTATGTCACTTCTGTAGTTGCAGCATTCTCTGTATGTGTGTGTGTCAGTGATGGAGTGTTGTTACCACGACGGATTGATCTTGCAACAGTTGTCTGGTTGTGGTGATGTTTTGACCAACTGAGCAGTACGTGTGCCATGTGTGTGTGTGTGTGTGTTTTCGTTTGTTATTTGTTGGAGC
>NW_004754924.1:1346940-1356458 GCF_000188695.1 Salpingoeca rosetta | reverse complement strand
GGGTCATGTTCTCTGCGAATGTGCAGTCCATCTTCAAGAACCCGATCCCCCACTCCTCATACAGCTCCACAAGAGAGGCGTAATACGCCTGCACAGTGATGAATGAATGCGGCACGTTGCGCGCAAATGAATGAACGCGCGCAGCATCATGGGATAAACGTCGGCGGCTGAGAGAAACCAAGCGCGTGTGTGCGTGCAACTGTGTGCATGTCAACACACACACACACACACACACACACACACACGCACGCACACTTGCACAAATCACACACACACACGCACGCACACTTGCACAAATCACACACACACACACACACACTTCACACATCACAAATCACGCCCACACACACAACCGCACACACAATCTACCTCTGCTCCCCAGCCAACAAACACACACATGAGACAACAACCGACCTGACCGCCTGGATGGGTGGTGTTGATTGCATATGTGAGATTCTGAGCCCACGGACAAGTGGTGTTGACGCCGAGGGAGATTTGATCTGCGGTGTATGTGGAATTCCGGATTGGCAAGCGGCGAGCCACGGCGTCAGCTGGAACGCCAAACATGGTCCAGAGGCCCAGGGTAAGGTTCCTGATGCGCAGGGTTGTGGCCAGTTCCCTGAAGCTGCCGTTTGCAAACGGGTACTTTGACTTTGCGGGAATCATGCGCCCCCACTGGTCGAGGGCAATGCTGTTGTCGCTCTCGCGGAACCAGCCTTCGTCGATGGTGACGTACTGGTAGCCAAACGGGGCCAGGGACTTTGAGATGGCCGCCGCCACCTCCACTGTCTCCGTGCCGTTGCTGGCGCCAAAGCTGTCGTAGCTGTTCCAGCCTCGCGGTGGCAGCGCTGGCCGGGCGATCAAGCCCTGGACACCCGGCGCACTCACCGACAACCACAACACCGCCACCGCCAGCCACCGCAGTTCAGCACCTGCCATCATCATCATCGTCTTGCTGCTTGTTGTTCGTGAAGTTTAATGGGTAACAATGCAAACTTTCTTCAACGCTGGTGAAATGGGTGAGTGAGTTGACCGAAGGTGACAAACAGTGCGAGGAGACAGAACCAACTGCGACACGAAGATGTAAGGGGGGGGGGGGCAAACAAACTCAAGTGAGGGCGAGCGATGTGTTGTAAACAAGTCAATGAATGCTTCAAACAACAACGAAAAGGCAAACAAAAGAAGAAGGAGGGAAAAGAAAAAGGTGGAAAGAAGTGAAAACGAAGTCAGGTGATGGATGATGAGCGCAGCCACAAGCACGACAAAGTCAAGCAGCGTGCACCTGTCAACATCAAACAACAGCATCACACGCACAGCACTGCACTGCGTCCATGTGCTATAGTGTGTGTGTGTGTGTGAACGTGACTGTCTGTTTGCGTGTGTGTGTGTTTGCGTGTGTGTGTGTGTGTGTGTGCACACATAGACCCTGTTCTTGTCGGGCCGCCAACGGAACTGTAAAGAACAACACCAAACCCGACACCGGCACAAGACACACAACAAAAGGCACCGCAACAGAGGACCGCAACGCAAACGCTTTGGCCTCGTGTGGTGAGTGAAAGCGGGATGGCGACCCATCTCTACAGGGTTGTTGTGTGCTGCACGTTGAAGTGGCGCTGATAATGATGCATGTGCTGCGTTGACGACGCACGACGCGGCTGCTGCTGCTGCTGCTGTTGTTGTGATTGCTGTTGCGACTGTTGCTGCTGTTGTTGGTGCTGCTGGTGTGATTGTTGCTGGCTGTCGCTGTGCTGTGCAAACGGGCGAGCAAAGTCCTCAAACAGGCCCGGGTTCGCGTCCGGCATTCCGAGGAGCGTGAGCTCTGCGTCAATGAGGTCGCCCACGTTGCCAAACAGATCCATGCCGTCGTCCGTGCCCTCGAAGGAGCCCGTGAAATCAGGCAAGGCAGGGAGCTGGATACCCCGTGGCGCATGCGAGTGGATGTAACCATGGTGGGTGGATGGTGTGTGTGAGGCCGTGCAAGAGTTGGATACACAGGGCACCAGAAGAAAAGCGTGGGAAGGAAGCCAGGCCTGAAACAGTGCAACTGCGCGCATATTTAACAACGCAGCGCAGTGCACGTTTGGTCTGCCATGTACGCACACACACGTAACCAAACGCCACAACACGAGCACACACACACACACACACACAAGACACAAGATACGAACAAAAGACACTAACAAAAGACACTAACAAAAGACACTAACACAAGACACCCACACCCACACCCACACCCACACCCACACACACACACACACACACACACACACACACACACACACACACACACACACACCTCGTCTGAGTTGTTGGGGGAGCCGTTCATGCCGGTAAAGTCTGGGAGAGTGAAGGGCGAGTGCGTGTTGGAGCGGCCGGCAGTGAGAGCGAAAGGGTCGCTCGTGTCATGCAGAAGCTGCATATCCGGGGGTGTGATGTCTGCCTCGCGTGGGGCGTCCGCTGTGTGGTGCGCGCTCTTGTCAAACGGGCGAACAAACGCCGTGTTGAGTTCGTGCTTCTGCATGCTCTCTGGGCTTGCGTTGAGCGCGTGCGTGCGCTGGTTCTGGCCGTGCCCTGCCGTGGGGAGGGCGGTTGACGTGCATGTGACGGTGCTGCTGACAGTGTGGTCGTCGGCCGGCTGGAACGACGTGGACGACGAAGACGCCGGGATGGTGGAGGTGAAGGCGCGCGTGGCCTGTGCACTGGACACCGTCGTGGCCGTGTTGTATGTGCTGGTGGCAACGGATGTGCTGGCGGAGGTGGACATGGGCTGGAACAGCGACTGCTTGACGGACGATGAGCTGGGGCCACCAAAGCTGCCGCTCCGGAAGTTGGCCAGGGAGCTCGCAGGCTGTGTCGCGGAACGCACCGGCGTGGCATGCACACTCGATGACGACGCGCGGTGCTGCTGATGCTGATGGCTATGGTGGTGGCTGGCGCTGTTATGGCGGTGAGGAAACTGCCGCACCCCCTGCATGCTGTTGCTGCTGCTGCTGCTGCTGCTGACATAGCGCGCGCCAGCGGGGGAGGCCGTGGAGATGGTGTTGCTGCGCGAGTACTGCTGCGGTGACGCCGACACAGACTGCGATGTCACCACCACACCCTTCTCGGGGGTGTACACGGTGCGTCCCAGGTTTGATGTTGCGGGCGCAGCGCTGCTACTGCTGCTGCTGCTGTTGGGCTGCATCAGCTGCTCGCCGAGCGTGGCCACCATCTGCAACGTGAAAGGAGGTTTTGGTGAGGTGGGGAGTGAGGGGTTCTTGTGTGTATGTGTATGCGATTGTGTGCGTGTGCGTGTGCGTGTGCGTGTGCGTGTTTGCGATTGTGTGCAAGTACATGCGAGTTGTTGCAGTGATCGACTTGGTCATCCCATCACTTGAGAACACCAAGACGGCGCTGCCACGAACCGATTTGCTGGCCGGGTTCCAAAAGGAATCGGGGAGATCGCGGTTGCGCAGTGGCGGTTCTGATGTGGTTGGTGACGATGGTGAAGGGGGTGGACACGGTGAATATGGATGCTATCACGTACCTGGAGACCTACCCCTCCCTCTCAAAAGCAGACACACAGACACACAAGAACAAATACAGACAGACAGACAGACACACACACACACACACAGACACAAACAGACTCACACACGGACAAACACAGAGACAAACACAGACACACAGAGACAAACACAGACATCCACACACAGACACGCAGAGACAAACCCACACCCACACAGACACACACACCCACACACACAGGCAGACACAATTTGACGCAATGCGCGACCAAAACAACACTCACGGGATGTGGGTGCGGCCAGGCCGCCAAGGGCGACGTTGAAGAGTTTTGCGAGATCATCCTCAATCTTCGTGTTGACAACATAGCGCACATTCTGTGGCTGCGGCGGCGGCGGCGGTGGCATCAACTCGTTGTCATCGTAAGGCGAGCGGAGCACTGGTTTGGCTGCATAGTCAGGCAGGTTGCTGTTGTTGTACAGAGGGGGAAGGAAAAGGGGGGGGGGGTGGATGGAACAAAACGCGGCAGTGATGTAGGTGTGAGGGCACTGTTGAAGGCAGATGTCACATGGGTGCGGACTTGTCGCGCTGCAACTGTGCATGCAGTTGCTCGCAGACACACACACACAGACACACACAGACACACAGACGCACAGACACACAGACAGACAGACAGACAGACACATACACAATTGCACATTAACGTGCTGGACGTACGCGTTGTCTGGCGTCGTGTAGCATCGCTGGCGGAACTCCTTGTTCGGCGGCTTGCGTGCGCTGCCAGCAGATGTGCTGTTGGCGAGCGAGGACGAGTGGGCACGTCTCCTGTGCGCGTGCACGTCTGCATATGGGACGGCGCGCGGGCTGGGGGAGTTGGAGCGGGAGCGGATCTTGAGTGTGGGCCGCTTTGGAGACTGCGGGCGTGGCTGCGACGGCGCAGTTGCCATCTCAAACTCGGCCGTCTGCACACGCGTGTGGGTTGCAAGTGTTGGGGAGGGAAGTGGGGTGTTGGTGTTGTATCGATGAAACAGATAAACAGATGAGATCGTGTGAGAGAGAGAGAGAGAGAGAGAGAGAGAGAGAGAGAGAGAGAGAGAGAATGCGCTACGTGAGACAGGATGGGACGTGAAGAGAACAACAAGCAACAACAACCTCAACACACACACCCACACACACACACATACACAGCACGACAAAATCGCATTCAACAAAGGAAGCGCAGATCAAGCAGCATCCAGTATCATGGACGTACGTCTGTGTCTGTGAGTGCATTGGAGAATGCCTCGTGTGAAAGTGTGGGCAGCGACTGCTGTTGTTGCTGCTGATCTGAGTGTTGCTGTTGCTGTTGCTGTTGCTGTTGCTGCTGCTGCTGCTGCTGCTGTTGTTGTTGTTGTTGTTGTTGTTGTTGTTGTTGTTGTTGTTGTTGTTGTTGTTGTTGTTGTTGTTGTTGTTGTTGTTGCTGTTGGTGGTGGTTCTCTGTGTGTTGTTGTTGTTGTTGTTGGTGGTGGTGTTGCTGCCCCTGTTGGGGAAGCTGCATATCAAGAAATGTTGGCAGCTGGTCAGTCTGCTTGCTGGTGCCTGACGATGCTTCTGTGTGGAAGCGGTTTTCGCTTTCGTCGGCGCTCGCGTGCGCGTTGATCCCGGCCTGCATAATTGCTTTCCTGTTGGGGCGTGCGTGTGTGAATGTATGTGTATGTGTATGTGTATGTATCCGTGCGTGTGCGTGTTAATGTATGTGTATGCGTGCGTGTATGTGTATGTGTATGTGTATGTGTATGTATGTATGCGTGTGTGTGCGTGAGTGTGAGTGTGTGTGTGAGTGTGTGCACATGCGCGCTACCAATGAATGTGTCTGTGGGGTGCAAGTGGTTTGCCGCCTTGCGTGCGTGGCTCGTTCGGGACGGGAGAAAGACCACGAAACCACCACAGCCTTCGCTTCCCGCCTCTCCCCGACGCCCTTCTGCACCCCCCTCCGCTCCTCCAACACCAACAAACCGCATCACAACACACACACACACATACACATACACACTCACTCACCTATGAGGTGGAAGAGCAGTCAGTCGGTCAGCCACAGTCGGTCAAGTCAAGTTAAGTCAAGTCAAGTCACACGGAGCCAACACGGCGAGCAAGATCAAAGGTCCGGTGGGTGAGGTGAGATGAATCCCCGTGTCGATGATAATCCCGCGAGAGTGAGTGTTTGGTTGGCGTGTGAAGTGTGAGGGATGTTGTGGAGATGAGGCGACGTCGAAGAATAAGGGTGGTCGGTCGCAACCAACACAAAGCAGGTGCAGGAGAGAGGAGGAGGTGGAGGAGGAGGTGGTGGCTCAGAAGCAAACGAAACAGCACCCAAACAAAGCAAGGGAGGGAAAAAGTGCGCAATTGACGCGTGTGGTGCGAGTGGAGGAACAAGCAAAGCAAAGAGCGCGCGTTGTCAACACAGTGTGCGTGAGAGAGTACGGAGACGGGGAGATTTGGTCAGCCACCAGAACCAAACACACAAGCACACACGCGGTCACCACCAACCACCACAACCACCACCAAACAAGGTCAGCCTTGCTCGTAGGCTTGGTCTGTGTTTGGGTAATGGTGGCGGTGGTCGCAAAACGGTTTGCGGCTGCTTTGCTTTCAAAACGACAACAACGCCACCAAAGGAATGCATGTCAGGGTGGCGAAGTTGGGTGGCGTTGTGTGTTGTGGGTTTTGTCAGGGACAACGCACCGTTTCTTGCGCAGGGCGCGGCGGGTGAAGAAGGACAGCCCGCGGCGTGGCGGTGTTGCTGTTGTTGTTGTTGTTGTTGTTGTTGTTGCTGCCGCCGATCTGCCCACACGACTTGCAGCACTTCTGCTCCCAATTCGGCCTCGCGCCTCTGCGTGTGCTGTGCTTGCCGTTGTTGCGCGTGTGCTTGTTGCTGGTGTTGCTGTGTGTTGTGATGTGTCAGCAGTGGTGGCTGCGCCTCTGTTTCGACTGGCAGACCTCGACGCCCGTTTACTCTTTGTGTCGCCGCCACCGCCGCCGCCGTTGCTGCTGATAGCACCAGCAGCAACACCGACAGCATTGCTGGTGCTGCGGCTTCCGCTCCTCCCTCGCCTCCGATTGCTGCTGCTGCTGCTGCTGTTGCTCGTGCCGCTGCGCACGCGTCGGCGCGTCATAACCGCTATCGTCGTTCGTGGATGTGGCTTCAGCTTGTGTTCGCAACGAACGCGCGTTGAGGCGACAATCGGTGCACCGAATTTCGCCCCTTGAAATTGGCACTAAACAGGATTGACTTGAATTTACCACAGTAGAAAAGTCACGGGCAAAACGGTGAATCGTCCGTATCGGTTACATTCGGCTAACGACCACCAACCAAACAACCATCAACGACACAACACCAGCAGCACCACAACTTCGAGCAACCAGCGAGCGACTTGTTTGACTTGTTGGACTTGTCGGACTTGCTCGCTCGCTAGCAAGCTAGCGCTGTCACGGATCTTGTTCAACTGCGACGCAAACACACACACACACACACACACACACACACACACACACACACACACAAAGCTGTGAACGCATCATTGGTTGTCTCGGCTGGTTTGTGACGAAAGCGACCTGTTTTGCAACCATCACCATGAGTGACGATGAGGCGCTGAACGCGGCCGTGGAAGAGACCATCGCCACGCTGGGAAAGGTCATCAAGCGACCACCGTTGACGGCAAAGCTGCTGAAGAAGCCTCCCTTTCGCTTCCTCCACGATGTGGTCACAAACCTCATGAAGTCCTCTGCATTTCTCGAGGGTCTCTACGCAGCAGACGAGAAGGTGTGCGTGCGTGCGTGCGTGTGTGGCGTGTATGTGTGTATGTGGTGTGTGTATGTGTGTGTATGTGGTGTGTGTATGTGGTGTGTGTGGTAAGCGACTCGTACGTCGTATGCGTGTGTGTGTGTGTGTGTGTGTTAAGCGACTCGTACGTCGTATGCGTGTGTGTGTGTGTGTGGTAAGCGACTCGTACGTCGTATGCGTGTGTGCTGGTTGTGCTCTCGCGCTTATCGCGTGCGTGTGACGTGTGAGCATCGAACATCTCAAACATGTTGGACTGGCTTCGTTTTGTACAGGATTCCGGCAAGGTGAAGGAAAAGGAAGCCAAGATAACCTTCTTGCAAAAGGCCATTGACACAACCGTCATGGCCACAGGCAAATCCCTCAAGGCAAGGCCAAGCAAGATTGTCGCAGGTCGTGATGCCGTACACACCAACGAATGGCTCCAAGCCATGGCACATGCTGTCCTCGAAGAGGTGTGTGTGTGTGGGGGGGGGGCTTGACTCTATGGGCTGTGCATGTTTTGTTGTGCACGTGCACATGGCTGTGATGGCACATTAGCATCAAGCAGATGCAGATGCATGCGCAAAGGTACAATCGTGTTCAATTGCCGCACCACTGCTGCGTTTGCGTTTGCCTAACGTGCTGTTTGTTGTGTGTTCAGGTGGACTCAACAGATGCAGTTCAGCGTGTGCTTGCCGGTGAACGGTGCGCCAGCTGCCTTTGTTTGCAGTTGAAGTTGTTGCAGTTGTTGCAGTTGTTGTGGTGGCTACTGTAGGCGCTCTTTGCCGGTGATGCTGCCACTGCCTCATGGCCGAATTTCAGTGCTCAAGCCCCCCCCCCCCACCTCTTCACCCCACCACCTGCTCACCCCACCACCTGCTCCCACATCACTCGTGCACAAACCACCACCTTCACCGTCACCCTTTTCATTATGTTGCAGACCAAAAGGGGACAAGTCGAGCCGGGCGAGCAAGAGCAGCAGCAAGTCGGCTGCCAAGAAAAAGCCCTCGCGTGAGAGCGCAAGCAGCAAGACGGACGACGAACGCCACCGCTCCTCCCGCGCTGCCTCCGCCCGCTCCGCAACCAAGGGCGGTCGTGAACGCACGCGCGACAAATCGGCACGTGCAGACAGACAGCCGTCGGCACGCGGCACACGCGACCGCCGCTCTGCTCGCCGCGAACGTACGGTGGCGCAGGAAGCGAAGGAGGGCGAGAGAGAGATTGTTGTGGTTGTTGCTGTTGGTTTGGAGAACATGCTTAATTTGTGTGTGTGCGTGTGCTCATGTGCATCTGTGCGCGTGGTTGTGTGGTTGTGTGTATTGTTCTCTGTTGTCACAGAAGAGGAGCAGGAAATGGAGGCGGAGCAGCAGCAACGGCCTCATCGCCCCGCAACGGTGCGTTTTCCAGCCTGCATGCAGTCACTCGTCCTTGTTTTTTTTTTCCCGAAAGGGGGCATGTTGGGCGCACAGATACTCGTGTTTATGTGTGTACAACAAAAAAAGTACGTATGAGCTCGCGTGTGCTCATCCATGACATGCGCACACAACTCACATATGCACCACAACCTCACCATCAACACATACCCCACACCAATTTCATCCCGTGTGTGCGTGTGTGTGCGTGTGTGTGTGTGTGTGTGTGTGTGTGTGTGTGTGTGTGTGTGTGTGTGTGTGTGTGTGTGTGCGCGCGCTGGCGATGCAGCGTGATGGCTCGCGGCCACGGGAACAGCAGGAGCCGTCCAGGTACTGGTGCCGTGACCATGTGCTGGTGCTTTTGCTGCTGCCCGTGTTGTTGTTCTCTCTGGTCGTATTGTACCGGCTGTGCGCTCTGTTTTTGCTACTGTTGAGCAAGTGAATGATTCGTCCTTTTCCTTACATCTCCTCTCCCCCGCCCCAATTCGTATTGTTTGTGTCTCACTGTTTCCGTGGCAACCTCGTGTGCATCGTCGTCTGTACCATGACGGAGCAGGCCAGAGCCCGAGGAACACGACGACACATCAGCGGCAGAACAACAGCAGCAGATGCAACAGCAAGAGGAACAACCCGCACAGCCGCAGGCACAATCCCAGCCAGAGCAGCAGCAACAACAACAACAGCAAGACGACGACAGCAGTGAGCGGAGTGCAGCAGCTGCTTCTGCCAGCGTGGACCGTGAACCTTCTGCAACCCTTCCTGACGCCCCGCTGCCCGGAAACGTTCAGAAGGCCGTGCGACGA
>NW_004754924.1:1338243-1343243 GCF_000188695.1 Salpingoeca rosetta | reverse complement strand
GCCGCGGCTTGCGGTAGATGCTGCCGCTGTAGTCACCGTACTCCGAGTACGAGCTGTACTGGTACGTGTCATCCCACGCCGTGGCATCCGTGTCCACAGATATGGCGCTAGCACGGTGGCTAGCGCGGTTCACGCGCCGCCCGGAGCCAGAGCCAGAGCCAGACCTGCGCGCTGAGCCCTCGTAGTCGTTGTCGTTTCGGCGCCGGCGCGATGTCTGCGGCGATGTTGGACGCGACGAGCGGGGTGAACCGTGTCGGCCCGCGTTGTACAGGCGACTGGCCACCGTGCGCTCGAGTGTGTACTGCCCTTTGCAGTATTGCTTGAGGTCAGGCATCTTCCGTAGCTGCGGCGGCAGCCTCTTGTCAATAGAGCCGTCGTAGGTGGTGCTGTTGTTGTCGCCTTGGCCCCGTTCGGCGTTGGCGCTGCCCGTGTTGTTAGCTGCGTTGTCGTTGATGCTGCCGTTGCCAACCTCGGCTGTCGTCGCCTGGTACAGGCGGTGGAAGACCACCGCCATGTCCAAGAACGAGGGGCTGTTCATAACAAAAATAAGCGATGGCCGTGTGTGCATGAGCGTGTGTGTGTGTGTGTGTGCATGAGCGTGTGTGTGCGTGTGTATGAGTTGGCGCTGCTGAGCAGAGACGGGTTGCTTCATCAGACACAGAAGACAGACAAACAGGAGGAGGAGAGAAAGGCTCCAGACAGCGAAATAAGTACACACACACACACATGTACATACCGTTGCAAGGGCGAAACGTCCCAGCACTTCAACATGAGGTTGTAGACTTCGTCAACGCAATCTTCAGGCTGTGGCAGACGATAACCGCCTGTCACCTCCGCCCACACCTGCAAAATCATGCGATGCGCAAGTAGTGGGGACACTCGTGAGGGCGTAACTTTGAGCCCGGACAATACTATCAGGCAGAGTAGCAAGAATCACTGTTCTCAACCCCCACACAAGCGAGATGGGTTACTCTTCTGCCGCCACCTCTTCCCGACACACACACACACACACACACACACACGTAATGTGAAGACGACACTCACCCTCTGGTTGTTCCAGTTGCTGTATGGGGTTTCAGCATTTGTCCAAATCTACAAAACACACGCGCACACAGTTAGGAAAGTGAGTGAGTGCTTTGAACACTCAAGAATAAGTACCTAAAACAGAACCTGCGAGGTGCTATTTGTGGTTGGTGTTGTTGATGGTGGTCGTGTTTCGTTCATTCCTGTAGCGGGCGGCTTGCAGCTGCGAGTCAGTACACATGGTGTGCCTCACCTCATACAGCAGAATGCCATAACTCCAGCAATCTGATGCCGTGGTGAATCTGCGGTCCTCCAGCGCCTCAACTGCACACCAGCGCACAGGCAGTGGACCGCCGCGCCCCTGGTAGTACGCATCGGACTCGGGGCCTGGATGGACCCATGCAAAATGAGAGAGAGAGATGTGTGTGTGTGTGTGTGAGTGTATGAGTGAGCGAGCGAGAGAGAGAGAGAGAGAGAGAGAGAGAGTGAGTGAGTGAGTGAGAGAGAGAGAGAGAGAGAGAGAGAGAGAGAGAGAGAGAGAGAGAGAGAGTGAGTGAGTGAGTGAGTGAGTGAGCGAGTGTGTGTGAGCGTGTGAGTGTGTGTGAGAGAGAGAGAGTGTGTGTGTGAGTGTGTTCGTGAGTGTATGTATGAGTGAGTGTTTGCACTTGAGTGTACGTGAATCACGCGCACATCACCTGTGTACACGCAGTTTCCACATGTTCTGAAACACCACCATCGCCCCGCCACAGTAGCCAGCCCAGCTCACCTTTCTCGCGGGAGAGACCAAAGTCACTGATTTTGCAGTGAAGGAGAGAGTTCACCAGCACATTCCGCGCCGCAATATCACGGTGCACATACCCACGCGAGGTGAGGTACGTCAGCCCTTCAGCGCAGTCTGCGGCCATGCAATACCGCTCGGCAAGCGAGATGTCCTTGCTCTTGAGATAGTGCTTGAGGGAGCCGTGCTCGCAGTACTCAAGCACAGCCAGCATGGGCTCGCCAGCGGTCACCACGCCAATCAGGCGCACCACATGCGGGTGGTTGAACTGGGCCTGGTGTGTGTACGTGTGTGAGGGGTGGGGCAAGGTCGTGGTTTGCGTGAGCAAGCGGGCAAGCGGATGCAGTGGTTTTGACAGAAGGTTGAGTGGAACCTACAGCAAGGACGGATGGCAATGGCACATGGGGATAAACATAGACGCAAACAAGCAACGTCACAAAGTGACAAAGTGACAAAGTGACAAAGTGACAAAGTGACAAAGTGACAAAGTGACAAAGTCACACACCCACACAAACACACACATACAAGCTCACAACACACACACACACACACTCAACAAACGAACTTCCACAACCACACACGCACACCATCACAGACGCACAGCACGGAACGCACCATGATTGCGCATTCTTGAAGCAGTTCCTGCCGCGCAACAGCACCGGCCGATTCATGCAGCTGCTTGATGGCGACAAGGTACTCTGGCCTCACGCCATCTCGCACACACCCCTTGAAGACGATGCCAAAGTTGCCCTTCCCAAGCTCCTCCAAAGTGAACACAGTGGACCGCTTCAGCTCCATGGGTTTCACGGGCTGGTCGTTCGTGGCACTGTCCATACACTGCAGGTGCATGTCCTCCAACATGTCTGAAAAGTCGTGTGGCTTCGCGCGGCTGCGGCGGTACAGCACAATCACGGCAGCGGCCAGACTGAGGACGAGCAGCACACCTAATGACACACCCACTCCGATGCCGATCTTGTCCGCGGTGGTGGTGGTGTCCTGATCGCCATTGCTCGAGCTTGCACCAACGTTGACAATGGTCACGTTGAAGCGACAGCGCGCGACATTGCCACTCACGTCCTCAGCCTCAACCACAACTGGGTGCGTGCCAATGGACAGCCGCGTGCCCTTGGCGGGGATGCTGGAAACACGCAGCAGCACGTCATTGTCGGTGGCACCAACGTCGTCCCACATCACGCGAGCCGTGTCATTGGTGGTGAGGATGTCAGGCTGCAGGGTGGGACAGTTGGAGATGGTCGGGGGCTCTTCGTCGCGCACGACAATGGTGAACGTGCACATGCCAACGTTGCCGCTCGCGTCCCATGCGGAGAGGGTGATGACATGCGACCCCACTCCGTACTCTGGTGATGGGGTTGAGGTCGTCAGGCAGGGTGATGGGTCAAGGCCAGCCTTGCTCAGCGTTGATTCGCATGCAGTCAGCGCGTTGTCGCTGATCGTGGGCGGCCGTGTGACGTCTGGTGTGATCGCCACCGTGTTCGTGCCGAGTCCAGCCACGTACACATGGTCACTGGGACACGTGATGGTCGGTGGCTCCACATCGCGCACCGTGACGGTGAAGGAGCATGTGGCAGTCAGCCCGTGTGTGTCCATGGCCGTGTACGTGACCGTGTGATACCCGTGCCTTGCCTCTTCGTCCTTGGACTTCGCAACAGCGTCACTCGTCGAGAACTGCGCGAGCAGCATGGAGAACACAGAGCCGGGCGTGTGCGAAGCCGTCACTGCGATGATGCCATACTTGTCCATCGCAACAGGCTCCTTCCACCACACCCTCTGCTCTGCCGTCCCCGGGGCGGCGTCAACCACAATGTCCGACGGACATGAGTCGCCAAAGCTTGGCGGTGCGCTGTCTGCGATACCGAAGATGTGGTGGCGCTGCGTGCGCACAACCCTCATATCAACGGGATCTGTGAACGCGTAATTCATTTGCAGGGCGCTGTTCACGTGTATGCTGAACGGCATGATGTGCGTCCACACGGGCTCGTCGGCACTTACAGCTGCACCTGTGGGCAATGGTGGTGGCCCAGTTGTTGTCGCTGTCGCGTTGTGGTGCGTTGCTGTATTGTTGGCTGAATCATCCACAGTGCTGCTTACATTCGCTGTTGCCGCTGTTGCCGCTGCTGTGGTGGTGATGGTGGTGGTGGTGGTGGTGGTGGTGGTGGCGGGGCCGTGTGGTGTTGTTGCGGGTGGAGGCGCCAGAGATGCTGGCGTGGACACCCGTGCACTTGCATTCGCTATTTCGACGGCGAGCGGGACGTGGGGCCAATGAAGAGAGACTTCAATGGCCTCAAACGTGAAATCCACCGCTGGTAGACTGCCCTCACCGGCAAACCGCAGGTGCGTTGGTGTCGTGGGGTCATCTGGCTGCAGCACAATGCTCGTCTCCGTGGAACTCGTGAACCAGTGCAGTTTCTGCTCGACGGCCTCGCCATTCAAATCGCGCGGATCAACAATGGTGACGCGTGTGTACGCATCAGGCCACGCAGCGTGCGAGGTGTGGTTGTGTGGCGTGCGCAGCGTCACGTTGTCCACCAGGAGCATGTCCACGACAAGGCGGGCTTGCGTGTCGAGGCCACGGTACGTGATGGAGAAGCGATCTCCGTTGTTTGGTTGGATGCGCAGCTTGTACTCGTTGGCATCCACGCCATGGGCTGTGGGCATTGACCACAGCAGCTGGTGGTCTCGCAGTTGAGTCATGTCGATGAAGTCGACCTCTGCGCTCTCCACAATGCCGCCGTTCTGCAGTTTCCAGCCAGAGCGGCTGTTGAACGCCGCGTACTTGAGCGGGATGGTGGTGGCGGTGGTGCGAGGATTGACTGCCACATTCACAAGAAACGAGCACGTGGCTGTGAGGTCGCTTGTATCCCAGGCCGTGACCACCACGCGATGCGGTGAGTCGAGAAGCGAAAACGCGCTGCCGGGCTTGGTGTTGGATGCGATGCGGGCAATGGCGATGTTGTCGTATGCCTGTGGCTCCTCCCACGACACCACGGCGCTTGTCTACGTCGTGTGTGTGTGTGTGTGTGTGTGTGTGTGTGTGTGTGTGTGTGTGTGTGTGTGTGTGTGTGTGTGTGTGTGTGTGTGTGTGTGTGTGTGTGTGTGTGTGTGCGTGCGTGTGTGTGTGTGTGCGTGTGTGTGTGTGTGTGTGAGTGTGTGTGTGTGTGCGCGTTTGCGCGGTGGAGGG
>NW_004754924.1:1327378-1338143 GCF_000188695.1 Salpingoeca rosetta | reverse complement strand
ACGCACGCACGCACGCACGCGCGCGCACACACACACACACACACACACACACACACACACACACACACACACACACACACACACACACACACACACACACACACACACACACACACACACACACGCACACAGAATCACATACGAACCGCATTGTCAGGAAGGACGATGGAGATGTCGGATGGACAGGAAATAAAGATGGGCGGAACGTTGTCGTCAAGGGTCAAAAAGGGCGTGGAAGGGTCATAGGGAGCAGGGAGCGAAGTTGTTGTGGCGGTGGTGGTCGTTGTCGTTGTCGTGGTTGTGGCGGTTGCATCATCATCTGTGGATGACTCGCGTGTGGTGAGGCCGTCGGCGGCAGCAGCGAAGTTGTTGTTCCCTTGAAACGACTCAAACACTTGCCCATGAAGGTCTTGGTCTGGAGGAGGGATGGTGAGTGTGGCGGTGATCCGGCTCCAGGGCTGTGGCAGGGCCGTTGAGTATGAAGCAAGCAGGTGCTCAAAGAACTTGGCGCGGTGGCCTGCGCTGTACACTGAAGCCCCATCAATGTCCAGCACATCCACAAGCTTGGCCACGGGGTGTGTCACGGTGGTGAGGTCCTTTGACACGAGCAGCAGCGACACGCGGTCAAACTCAATGTCCGCCGTGATGGGCGCGGTCTCTGCAAACAGGTTGTAGCAACGGCCGTTCTGCGACAGCCCAGATGCCGAGTCGATGGAGATGATGGGCTGGGCAACGTCCTCGTCCAGGCCATCAAACGTGATCTGTGGTGCCGCGGCGCCAACGGTGATAGTTTCGTTGTTGTCCGAGCAGTACCCGACCTGAAAGCGCACCACCACCTCGCCAATGGGCGGCACCGTTACGTGGATGCGTCGCCCTTTGGGGGCCGCAAGCTGCAGCCCCACGCTCAAGCGAAAGTTTGCCGGCACGCGGATAGAATCCGCAATGGCGACATCTGTATGCACGCGTGCACGGTGTTGTGAATGCGTGTGTGTGCATGCGTTAATGTGTGTGTGCATGTGTTTATGTGTGTGTGCATGCGTTAATGTGTGTGTGTGCATGTGTTTATGTGTGTTGATGCGTGTGTGTGTGCATGTGTTTATGTGTGTTTTTGAGTGTGTGAGTACGAATTTGTCGCTTGCATGGGCCTGTTTGAGTGGAAGTGCAGGGTCGTTGTGACACACGTGTGCGTGTGTGTGTGTGTGTGCTCTCCACGTCAACTCCCCACAGCGTGCTCACCGTGCGTGCCAGAGTTGTCGAGAAGATAGGCGTTTTCTGCATATGGAGAGGTGCTGATGACATCTGCAGCCACGCCGTTGATCTCAACAAACTCGCCCAGCGCAACCGTGATCTGGGGTGGAGCGGAAACAGTGAGGCGCGGTGCGAGGGTAAGAACAGAGGTCACGCTGACATTCAAGCGCAACAATGGACAGGCAGAGACGGAACACACACACACACACACACACACACACACACACACACACACACACACACACACACACACACACACACACGCACACAAAGTCACACACATAAACACACACATACACACAGATACACACACGCACACAAAATCACACAAACGCACACAAAATCACACACGTCACGCAGATACACACCCTAATGCGGCATTCAACGTTGCGTGTGAGCGCCTGCGGCTCAATGCCATAGACGACGTCGTACACGCCCTGGGAGAAGAGGCGGTTATCCGGGTCCGCGCCCGGCTCCGCCATGAGTGGAATGATCTCAACAGTCTGGAACAACAGCGGGTTGCCAACGATGGTGGGCTGGGGCACGTCCCACTCAATCTTGGTGACCTCGCCAGGCAGCACAACGCGGTTGATGTGGGGAATGCAGCCCTTGAACGTGTCGAGGTAGAACAACGTGGTGACGTTGGAGCGGCAGGGTTCGTTGAAAAACGTGTCCTTGTCCGGGCGGCACACGGGGGAGTAGACGTTGATTGCGTCAATGTTGACAACAAGCGCGCGGATGTCGGCGTCATGCAGCCGCTGCACGCGCTTCACATACACGAGTTCGTACTCTAGCATGTTGTCACGCCCGTTGTTTGCTGTTGGTCGGAGCTCAAGGGCTGAGGTATCAATCCACTCTGCGCCCTCCCTGCCACCAGATGCCGCGTAATCAACAAGCACCTGCACAGCGCGCGCCCACGTGATGAGCACAAGCGGGGGCTTGCCGTTGTCCAGGTAGCCGATGCGGTAGCGAGCAATGACGTCGCCGACAGCAAACCCGCTTGGTCCCAGCTGCATGATGGACTCTGCGAGGGTGTGGAAGGGCCCGAGGTCAAGATGGCCGCCGTCAACGAAGACGAGATAGTCGTAGAGGTTCAGCAGCAGCGCGCCGTCCGCCCCTCGGAACTCGGGCACCTCATCATACTCTGGTTGGTTTGAGTGGTTGGTTTGAGTGGTTGGTTGCGGGGTGTAGAAGGAAAGCGTGAGGAGTGTGAAATGCATTTGTGAAGGTGTCGCGGGCATGTAGCGAGCATGCATGATGAGCAATACGTCAACCAACACATGGCAACATGCATACACATGCAGACAAGCGTACATGTACACACACACACAAGTACATACACGCGCAAGCACACACGCACACGCAAGCACACACGCACACGCACACGCACACAAGCCCCCACCTCTGCAGGAGCGGTCTGATGTTGGCGTTGGGCTGATGGCCTCGTACTCGTTCGCCCTGCATGCCGTATTGCTGTGGCACACGACGTCTGATGTCGGAGTTGCGGGCACGACCATGTACATGCCATCGCCGCACATGGAGATGTTCGCACATGTGCGGTCAGAGAGCAGCGTGGGGGCGTTCGTCTCGTATTGGCCGTCGCCACACTGTGACACCGGTGCACACTCCCTGTCCATGGTAGGCTGGGGCGCCAGGACCTCAAATGTGGCGCCGAGCTGGCACGTGGTGAGCAGCTCGCACGTGTTCGTGGACGTGTTGCGGAAGGAGTCGGGGTCACACGTGGTGTTTTTGGCGACACACACGCGGTCTGTGGTGGCTGTAGGCGACTGTGCTTCAAACAGGCCAGGTGTGCAGATGCGTGTTGCCATGCACACACGGTCTGTTGTCGCTGTTGGCTGCGCCACTGCAAACTCCGTTGGTCTGCACGGTGACACGCGCGCGCACTCTCTGTCTGTGGTGGGGGTCGGATGGGCCGTGATGTATGTGCCCTCGCCACACTCCGTTGTTGGGCGGCATTCGCGGTCTGAGGTCGCTGTCGGTGCCGTTGCCTCGTATTCCGTCGTGGGGTGACACGTGGAGACGTTCTTGCACGCGCTGCACGGCACGAACGAGTCGTGGTGGTGGTGATGAGAAGTGGCGGTGGTGGTGATGGTGGTGGTGGTGGTGGCGGGATGTGAGCAGGTTAGCAGGTGTTTGCGGGGAAGTGAAAGATGCGCATTCGCACGCGCGTGCGTATGAATGTGCGTGTGTGCGTGTGCAAATGCGACTCAACAGTGACTTACACATCGCTCGACCAGGTTGCCTCCTGCAGCAGAAACTGGTCAAGGGCACATCTGCTGATGCGTCTGCACACGTGGTTGTCCGTATCTTGGTACTCTTTCGAGGGCAGGCATACCAAGTTGCGCTTGCACATTCCAGCCAAAACGGTGTCCGTTCTACAATTGCGGTTTGTGTGGTTTTGCATTTGTGTGTGTGTGTGTGTGTGCGTGCGTGTGCGCATGTGTGTGTGTGTGTGTGTGTGTGTGTGAGCGGACGAGGGCGTCATATCAAGAAAGACAGGCGAGGGGAGAGCAACAAAGGCAATCGACACACACACACACGCACACGCACGTACACGCACGCACACACACACACACACGCACGCACGCGCACGTACACGCACACACGCACACACACACACACACACACACCTGTTGTCGATGTGAGCCCATCTGCCGCCACGAACCATGGCCAAGTCGTACACTTTCGTGCTAAAAGAGCAGGTGACAGGATCAACCTATACCGTATAGTGGCGTGGGTGCATGAGTATGAGTATGAGCGTGAGCTGGGGTGGCGGTGACAGTGGTGGTGGTCGTAGTGGTGGTGGGACAGGAGGTCACGTGTCATGCTCAGGTGGTTACAGTGTACAGCTGTCGTGTGGGTGTGTATGGTGCAGGGCACAACAGAAAGCGAGTGTGGCTTCACAGCAAACATCAAGAACGTTCACTTGCAGGAAGGACTGACCTCGTTGAGAAGGAATTGCTCGTGCACGTCGGGGCGATATGGGGTACCGTCCAAGAACTCAAAATCGCAGCCAATGTTCCTCAGGCCAATCCTGTGTTCGGGTGTATGAATTGTGGTTGGTGATGGTGTGGTATCAGAGGGGGGTGGGGGATTGTTTGAGGCCAGCGCATCGTCGAAACATATAAGCAAGACACGCACACGACGCATATTGTGTGAACATCGACACACCCACACACCCACACACCCACACACCCACATACCCACATACCCACACACCCACACACCCACACACCCACACACACATCCACACGAACCAAAACTCAGAGTGGCCGCTGGTAACCTCTCTTCCCTCGTTGACACACACACACCTGTTGTCGATGTGAGCCCATCTGCCGCCACGAACCATGGCCAAGTCGTACACTTTCGTGCTAAAAGAGCAGGTGACAGGATCAACCTATACCGTATAGTGGCGTGGGTGCATGAGTATGAGTATGAGCGTGAGCTGGGGTGGCGGTGACAGTGGTGGTGGTCGTAGTGGTGGTGGGACAGGAGGTCACGTGTCATGCTCAGGTGGTTACAGTGTACAGCTGTCGTGTGGGTGTGTATGGTGCAGGGCACAACAGAAAGCGAGTGTGGCTTCACAGCAAACATCAAGAACGTTCACTTGCAGGAAGGACTGACCTCGTTGAGAAGGAATTGCTCGTGCACGTCGGGGCGATATGGGGTACCGTCCAAGAACTCAAAATCGCAGCCAATGTTCCTCAGGCCAATCCTGTGTTCGGGTGTATGAATTGTGGTTGGTGATGGTGTGGTATCAGAGGGGGGTGGGGGATTGTTTGAGGCCAGCGCATCGTCGAAACATATAAGCAAGACACGCACACGACGCATATTGTGTGAACATCGACACACCCACACACCCACACACCCACACACCCACATACCCACATACCCACACACCCACACACCCACACACCCACACACACATCCACACGAACCAAAACTCAGAGTGGCCGCTGGTGTCTGCGGCGCGGATGCGGTTGATCTCAAGGTTTTCCTGTGTGGACACAATGGAGGTGAGGGTGCCCTCGTGGGCCACGCAGGCTGCATTTGCATCGTCAAACGTAGCTTCTGGCACGGCGAAGAACTTGTACTGCAAGTCCTCTGGGATGTTGATCAAGTGTGCTTCCGCACTTGATATCAATGGAGCTGCTGAAAACAGAGTAGCAGTCACCAACAACACAGCGGCCAAGGCCATCTGTGTGGGAGGTGGAAGCCGACAGCGCATGGCTGTCTGCTGTTTCGTGTGTTGGTGCTGTTGTAGCGATTGGCAGCACCTCCACATGAGATAAAGGGGTGCCCTCCGTCTTCGGCTCGTGTTTGGCTCGTGCTCGTGTGGTGTGGGGTGGATCGGTGGGTGGTGTCTGGTGTCTGCTCACGCGCTGGCTGGTGGTGTGCGAGTGTTTCTGGAGCGAGTTTGTAAGCGATGCTGTGGCTGGGGACGACGAGGATGAGGGGGGTTTTGCTCGCGTTTCTGGCGAGGCTGCTGCTGGCTTGCGTTGGGTGTGCTCGACTTGGTTTTGCTTATGGTTGCAATTCGTCGACTGATCGAGTTGTGAAGTGCTGCGTGGTCTCTGCTGTTTGTGGTTGTTGTCGTTGCCGAGGCAAGGGTTTTTGCGTTGGCTGCGGTCGTGGGTATGCGTGGCTGGTTGGTTCGGGGTTGGTTGGCTGAGGCTTAGGGTTTGCTTGGCTGCCTTCCACCCAACGGAACCGACGAAAGCACAAAGCCTGATGATGGGAAAGGAGGGCTGGCAGACTGACGACGCAAAGGTCTGCGCTGGCGATGGATGAGCCGATGCAAAGGTATGTGAAAAGTGGTGGGTTTGGTGGATGGGCTGCTTGGTGGGGTTGTTGGAATGGATTTCGAGCCTGCCTTGCTGCTTGCTTGATGGCGCAAAGTGTTGCGTAGCTCGTGCTGCACGAGTCGTTGCCTCATTTGCTTAGCCTTGCTCGTTTCCGCTCGCCGTTGTGCCTGGTCTGCGTTTGTTGGTATGCGTGCAGCAACCAAAGCACCCAACCAACACACGCTGCATGATTCGTGATTTGTTCGCAGGCGCAGCGCGTCAGGCACGTTTGGGAACGAAACACGCACTGGTTGGGTGAACATGTTTAGCTGGGGAAGCAGTCAGGTTTTGGTTGGTGTGTGGTTGTGGTGATGTGCATGCGTGCAGCCACGACCGACTTGCGTCAAAACGGCGGTCGTCACAACACAACGAACAAGGAACACGTCAAGTCGTCTATTGGTGGGAAACAGCGTGGGCCCGCCCCAACATCACCACATTACCCTCAAGCTGAACACGGCGCAGGAGCGTCGTGGCAACATTGACCAGGCAACCCCTGCCCTCGTCAGCGTTCCGAACGTGCGGTTGGTTACGCGAAGGCGTTCGTCAGGGCATTTAGGCGCATGCATCTCGTCCGTCTTCGTCACCGCACTCTGCTCGATTTGAGGCGTCAGTGTTCCGGAGGAAATTAGACTGAAGATATCGCGAATCGCCAAAGCTTGCATCGAAACCGTTACTGGTGGTGGTGGTGGTGGTTGCTTTTTTTCAGCGAGAAGCGTGCGCTGTGTGTGCGATCCATGACGATGATGGAGGGAGAAGCACAGGACCACCTGCAGGTGCAGCAGCAGCAGCAGCAGCAGCAGCAGCAGCAGCAGCAAACAAGGGAGGACTTGCTGCAGTCACTGCCAATGAGGCAAGCAAGTTCGTTCAGCAGCTTTGGAGGCGCGGGTAGTGTGGATGACGATGACGACGGTGATGATGATGATGGTGATGATAGCAGCGGTGATGTGGTGGATGATGACCACAATGGTGAGAGGCAGTCTCGACACGGAAGGGCGAGCGGACATGGTGGTGGACACCCTGGGTTCACCCGCTCTCAAGCAGCAGGCGGGCACGCGTCAGACTACGGGTTTGACGTGACAAATGCACAGGCCCAGTCAACCACTCGAGAAACAATCGCGCTGAAGGTGCGACACGTGTGTACTCTACGTCAGTGTGTTTGTGTTTGTGGGTGGGTGCGGGTGTATGTGTGTGGGTGTGGGTGCATGTGTGCGTGTATGTTTGTGTGCGTGGGCGTGTGCGTGGGCGTGTGCGTGGGTATGGGTGTGCAGGCACCGTTTGGTTGCACTTCTTGTTTGCTTGTTGGCTGGTGTTTGCTTGAGTCATTGTATGAGTGCGTTCATTGTCTTGCAGTTTCGCAGGGTTGCTGAGTGGTTGAGCATTCGCATGTATGCGTGTTGCAATGCGAGATGCTGACCCATCTGCTTCTTGGGTCCACCACTCGCAGAGACAACTGCAAGAATTGCGCACAAGAGCAGAAGCCGTCGTTGCGGAGAACGAAGCCTTGCACCGAGCACTTGAGCAGTCAATGCAGCAGAACGACGGCGCATCAGACCAGGACTTGAGTCAAATCCGCCTCCTCATGCAGGAAGTGGGCCTCCTCACCAAGACAAACACAGACCTCAAGCTCCAGCTCAAGAACGCCCAGTCCTCCGCCAAGCAACACGTGCGTTTGTGTGTGGGGAAGTGTGATGTGTGCATTTGTGTGTGTGTGTGTGTGCATTGTAGGTGCGTGTATTTGTGTGTGCATTGTAGGTGTGTGTGTGCGTGTGCATTGCATGTGTTCGCGTGCGTGTGCTTCGTTTGCGTACGCCACCGTCACCAATCAAACTCCACCCACACACCCATCTCCGCTCACATGTGCGTATGCGTGTGCAGTTGCAAGAGACAGTGTCGCTGAACGATGAGCTTCTGAACCGGACCATCCAGCTGCAGAAGCTTGAGGCGGAACTGAAGGAGCTTGCAGCACTGCGCTGGGGCAACAGCGATGGCAATTGTGACGCGAGTGCACAGGGAACACTCATCGACAGATTACAGCAGGAGAACGAGCAGCTCAAGCAACAGCTCCTGTGAGTTTGTTTGTTTGTGTATGTGTGTGAGTTTGTTTGGTTGTGTATGTGTGTGTATGTGTGTGAGTTTGTTTTGTTCGTTTTTTGTTTTTTTTTTTGTTTGTTTGCTTGGTTGGCTGGCTGTGTACTCATGCCGTGTGCACATTGTTTGTTTGTGTGTGTGTGTGTGTGTGTGATTGCGTGTTGTCATGACCTGCTTGCCACTCATCTCAACACACATGCAACCTGTTGTCATTTCGTCACAACTATAACAGCGAGCGCGGTGGTGATGGTAGCAGTGGAGGAGCGAAGACGAACAAGGCCGCCGCGCGTGTTGCCTCTCTGCAGAAGCAGCTGCACGACGCACGGCAGCTGGTGGAGGCAAAGGAGCAGCACGCTGCACACCTGGGTTGGTTGGCATACGGCTTCCCGCGCGTGTGTGTGCTTTCCGCGTATATGCTGTGCTGTGTGTGGGCGTTCGTTTGCGCGCGCGTGTGCGCGTGTGCGCGCTTGCATTGCGTTGATGGGTCTCGTTTTATGCATATGTATGTGCGCGTGTTTGTACACCCCTAGCCCTGATGAATCCTCTGCGCGCTTGCGCATGTGATGCAAACAGAACGCAAATTGCAACAGAGCAGCGAGGAAGTGGAACATCTTCAGGCCCACAAGCGCCGCTTCGACGACAGCCGTCAGGCCATGCAGGAAACCATCACCGCCCTCAACACACGGTGTGTGTGTGTGTGTGTGTGTGTGTGTGTGTGTGTGTGTGTGTGTGTGTGTGTGTGTGTGTGTGTCGAGAGTGTTGGGCCGTCATCAACACGTCACGTTCATCCTCGCCTCTCACCTCTTCACACACACATACACATACACGCACTCTCTCTCTCACCATAATCGTCGTCATCAGTATTGCTGACCTCGAGCGAGATAAGGAGGACCTGCGGACGCGACTGGAGACGACAAATCAGATGTTTGATGAACTCCGACAAACGCGCGCTGAGGTGCACTTTGATGCATGAACATGTTGTGATGTGATGCGATAATAGTCTGATGTGATCCATCTCCTCATGCACACACACCAGCGCGCGCGCTGACACCGCCCTCCTTCCCCCAACATTCGCATGAACGAATGTGCAGGCTGTGGAAGGACGCCAGATTGCCGAGGAGCAGCTGACACAGTTGAAGATGCAGCACGCGCAGCTGAAGACAGCCATGCAGCAAACCATCGAGGCAGAGGTGGGTGTTGCTGATGGTGTTTGTGTTGGTGTTTGTGCTCGTGACGAGGTTGCATGACCAGGCATGCTGCGGACGTTCGCATGCTGTTGTGGGATCCACATCGCCAGTATGCACATACGCACACGTACCTGCTCACACACGCACACACACACAAACGCACATATATCCTCTCTCTCTTTCTCTCTCTCTCTCTCTTGCCCTCACATGACTTTGCTTGGGTTCATGGGCATCTTGCACAGACATCAAGTGCAGTGCAGCGATACAAAGCAGATGTGAGTTGTTTGCGAATGAATGAGCGCACCTGCAAGTTCATCTGTACTTCGCTATCCTGCAGGACACGTGCTCTTCTTTCTCCTTTGATTCGTACAGTGTTGCCGATGCGGACGCTTGCTGGTTGTTGTGCCACGGTAACTGCCTTTGCTCACATGCCTGTCGTCGTCGTCGTCGTCGTCGTTGTTGTTGTTGTTGTTGTTGTTGTTGTTGTTGTTGTTGTTGTTGTTGTTGTTGTTGTTGTTGTTGTTGTTGTTGTTGTTGTTGTTGTTGTTGTTGTTGTTGTTGTTGTTGCACCATCCCCTGTCCTTCTCTTGCTGTCCAGAGCATCAAACTGGAGGAAGCGCTCGTTGATCGCGAGGAGCGGATTGCAACGCTCTCCCATCGCCTCGAGCGCCAGCAGCAGACATCAGACGACCTCCGTGCAGAGCTGGACTTGGTGCGCGCTCATATATGTGTATTGTATGTGTGTCTGCGTGCAACCATGTCGCAGATGCCAAGTTGTGTCACGGCTTTTCACCATTTGGAGTTGAGCAAATTCACACTCAACTCACTCACTCACTCACTCACTCACTCACACGAACTTGCTCACTGCAACTTCAGGCGAAAGCTGGGCCGCAGGATCAGCTGCACGGCTTGCAGGAGGCGAACGGCAATCTCATGCGCTCGCTCGCCGAAGCCCAGCAGGCCCGCGATGACTTCAAGGTGTGGTGGTGGCAAGTGGTGGTGGTGGCGACTGTGCACCTCAGTGTGCGCGCGCATGCGTGCAAAATTTTGGGATGATGAAATCACCGCATCCCCGACACGAGCACCCGTTGCTTCGGGATACGTGTGTGGCCACGCAGCATACTCTCCTTTTGGTTTGTCTGCCTTCGTCTAATGGTCAGCAACAACGCAACACCCATCATCACCGTCTCAGCTGCAATGCGAGATTGCGGAATCCCAGATGGCGGCAATGCAAGAGGAGCAGCAGCGCACGCGACGCGAACACTTGCAGCAGGTGTTGTGTTTTATGGCGTTGCGTTGTGCGTGTGTGTGTGTGTGTGTCTGTGTGTGCATCTCTCTCTCTCTCTGTCTCTCTGTCTCTCTGTCTCTCTCTCTGTC
>NW_004754924.1:1307720-1315220 GCF_000188695.1 Salpingoeca rosetta | reverse complement strand
TGTGTGTGTGTGTGTGTGTGTGTGTGTGTGTGTGTGTGTGTGTGGTGAACAAGGGACGGGGCAGTGACATGACCGCATGCGTGATGAGAATGTTACGGCATCCAACCACGTACTTGAGATGCAGTTGCTGCGGAGAAAGTTTCCGGCAAAGACAACGTGGCACACGTCATGCGTTTGCGCGTGCAGTAGCGCCAGTTGGCCCTGAACCATCATTGTGATCATCATCACAATCATCATCATCATCGTCATTGTCGTCGTTGAGATAGGAGTGTGACGGTCATATGTGAAACAGGACAGGATGTCTTCGCACATGGCCTGGCGCACAATGAAACACACAGACACGCGCGCACATACACAATGAAACACACACAAGGAAACGCACACACACACACACACACACACACACACACACACACACACACACACACACACACACACACACACACACAGAACATCACACGCACCACGTTGTTGGTGATGGCGTCGAGGAGGCCCCTTGCGAGATCACACGGGCGCGCGTGCTCGCGGTCCTTTGGCCGAACCAACTTGCCAAGACTCGCAGCAACAATGTCTACGCATTGAAGATTGCCAGTCGGCGTAGCGGTAGAAGGATGTGAGTGAGTGAGTGAGCGTGCGAATTGTTGACAGCTCAGTCGTCCCTGTTTCTTCCCTTTCCTTTCTTCAATACACACACACGCACACGCACATGCGCACACACACATACAAAACCATGCACACACACATACAAAACCATGCACACACATGCACACACACACACATATACACACGAACACAGGACGTGTAACATGGGCGTCACCTGCAGAGAGGCCGTACTCCTCGTAATCGCCGCCGTAAATGTCACCGACGAGAAGATCGACACCAGAGGCTTCGCCCTCGCCAGCCAGCGCCAGTGCTGCAGGCACACGCGAGAAAGGGTGGCAGAGTCGTGGTGGGTGTTGAGTGAATGGCATGGACACGCTGGGAATGATAACCTTGCATGTGACGCACACACGCGCAAGAGGCAGGGGCATGCATGCCAATGGACGCACAATAGTACACGCACACAAACATGAGCACATTAGCACACCAGTAAGAAGGAACGCACAAGCTACCACACACGCGCAGACATGCACACAGACCTTCGTCAAACGACTTGCATCCCGTGAGCAGCGATGCGAGGCCAAAGAAGGTTGCGCCCCCAAGGGATGAGCCGCCAACACGCTCGTTCTGGCCGTCTTCGTTCACTTTCAAGATGCTCACACCACTGACGCCAAGTGTGAGGTGCGGACACACACTTACACGCATGCATTCTTTCTCTCTACCTCTCTCGCTCGCGCGCACGCACGCACACACACGCACGCACACACACACACACACACGCACACACACACACACACACGCACGCACACGCACGCACGCACGCGCACACACACACACGCACACACACGCACACACACACACGCACACACACACGCACGCACGCGCACCTGCCAATGTTGACGAGGAGGTAAGGGAAGATGCTCTTTTGTTCGTCCAAGCTGAGGTAGCTTCGAACTGCAGTGCCGTCAGGGCACCTGTGTATCCAGGGGTTAAGAGTAGCACCAGGCGTTGGTGGTGCAGTGGTGGGTTTGGTGCGTGCAACGGTGGCGACAGAGGGCAGCAGTGAGGCGATAGAGCGAGCATAACAGAAGACAGGCAAGCACACACACACACACACGCACGCACGCACACACACACACACACAACACACACACACACACACGCACGCACGCACGCACGCACACACACGCACGCACGCACACACACACACATACATTTGCTCGTGGCTGACTTGGAAGAGCTGTGGGGATGGGTGGTGGAGCACAAAGTTGATGCCGTCCACAAGACACTCCAGTTCGTCGGTGTGTGGCAGCTCGATGTGGAAGAGGTCGTAGATGGGCTTCTTGTACTTGCGGGCGCCGCCGCCAGTGCAGCAGAGGATGTGCTCGTGGTCCTCGAGCAAGTGCATGCTGCGAATGGCCTCAAGGAAGTCGTCCATCTTGCGGGTTTCGAAGCGCATGAACAAGATGCGCCCGCCGAGGCGTATGCTCTCAAACTCGAGGTGGGTGTCGCGCCGGCCTGTCTCACCATAGGTGAGCTCGTCCTGAATCAGCGCCTGGGCCTTGCGGCGGAACTCCCGCCAGTCCTCCGGGTCATCCTCCTGCTCAAAGGGCTCAAAGTAGCAAATCTTGCACAGGGTGCCTCCAATATCAATGCCACAAGCAAATGACCGCTTGGTGTGCATGTCAGTGACGCTTGCACGTGGCGTGTGCACCCTCTGCGCCGGCTGCTCCTGCTGCTCCTGCTGCTCCTGCTGCTGAGGTGGCGCTGAGTTCCCACTGTGCTCGCTCTGTGCTTCTCGCTGTTGTTGTTGTTGTTGTTGTGGCTGTGGCTGCTGGTGGTGGTCCATGCTTGCTGTCTCACCTTGGTGTGTGTGTGTGTGTGTGTGTGTGTGTGTGTGTGTGTGTGTGTGTGTGTCTGTGTGTGTGTGTGTGTGTGTGTGTGTGTGTGTGTGTGTGTGTGTGTGTGTGTGTCTGTGTGTGTGTGTGTCTGTGTGTCTGCTTTCTTCGGCTATCCTCCTCTCTCTCTGTCAGTGCAAGCAAGACAACAAGGGATTTGTGTGCACGATATGTTTGCATGTCGTTGTGTCGCAGCTGACTGTCCTTTCAAGCTTTCAATCATCGTCATCGCGCATGCACGTCTGAGTAGGTGCTTCGCAGCCGCATCGTACAACGTTGCACTCGCACGTTCTCTCACTCGTTGTCGTTTGTTGTTGCTGTGTGTTGCAGAGCAACAGTGTACTTAGTGTTGGATGTGTGTGTGTGTGTGTGTGTGTCCGCACATCATCAAGGACGGAGGCAGACACACTTATTACACACTTGTCAGCAGCATTGTAGCAACAACAGCAACAACAACAACAACAACAACAACAACAACAAAAGAAATCAATCATGCCACGAAGGAAAAAAAAAGGCATGGCGCACAACACGCAAGAGACGAGTGGACGATGATGATAACAGGGTGGCGGCAGAAGAGCAGAAGAAGAAAGGAAAGAGCAAAGACACGCCCATCCCCTCACTTGCCGCTGACGTATGGGTTGACGTCTGTGGTCTTGAGGGTGGACAGGGTGTGGTTGACGTCGCGGTGGTTGGCCTCGTCTGCACGCACGGCGAGCAAGACATCGCGCATGAGCGCATCGTCAGCCAGGCCCCAGTATGTCTTGGCAATGTCCGGGGCGGGCTTGTTGGTCCATGTGGGCATGAGGCCGTCGTCCAGCGCTTTGATGGCGTCTGTGTATGTCTTGACAGCCTCCTCCTCCAGGTAGCCGACAAAGCGGTGGCACGTGCGTGGGGACGCGAGGTAGCCGAGAAAGTACAGGTTCCAGAAGACGCCCTGGGCAGCGAGGACCATGCCACGGAAGAGCAAGCCAGGCTCCCTCAGCTGCATAAACGTCAGCAAGTGCATGCGCTCGTTCTCAGCCTCCTCCAGCAAGGTGTGGATCCAGCTGAACACCAAACAACACAGCGAGCATTGGTGTTGCGTTGGTGTTGCGTTGGTGTTGGCGGGGAGTGGAATGAGGGAATGGTTGAAAACAACAACAACAAACAAAAAAACAAAATACAGTAACTATCAAATGTGCATTTGACTTGCAGATGGGCGTCAGCACAAATCGCGGGACGCCACCCGACACTGCAGACCATTTATTTCAGCAGCGGTGCACACTCACCCGTGATCACGCTTCATGAGTCGAAGGGACTTGAGGTGGCGAAGGCTTCCTGCAACCATACCTGGGATGCCTGCTACGGTCTCCAAGAAGATGACACGGCGCAGGAACTTGTGCTCGTTGATGGGCCCAAACGCATAGCCACTGTGGGGGCAAGAAGAGGGTGAGTGAGGGTGGGGTAGGGTTGAGGGAGTGAGTCATTGTATGTGGGTGGGCAAACGCAATGGTGGTGCGAGTCGGGACTTGGGGTGGGTGTCGGATCATGGTGAGGTGAGCAGTTGTGAGGGGATGCGAATAGTATCCCTTGTTGCGCTTGCTTTGTTGCTTGCATGCATGCACGCACGCATACGTGCGATGAGCAGAACAAACAACAAATGGGTACTGACCTGAAGATGTCAAAGCCCCTGCGGATCATGCGAATGAGGTAGTAGGCGACGCGGTCATGGCGGTCCTTGGGATCGATGTGCGTCACCTTCACGTCCTTCACTTCCTCCTCGCTCCACACCTTGTTGTCCACAGGGTTGACCCACACTGTTTGATTGGATGCAACAAGTTAGAGACACGTAAGATAAAGATGATGTGCGATTTCGTGTAGATGATGAGCGATTTTGTGTTTAGTCGGGGAGAGAGGATGAAAGGATTGGGAGCAGATGCATGGCTGAGCAACTCTGATGATTTCACAGTGCCTCGCAAACGTGCATGCAGGCAACTCAAAGGGAGAGACCAAGCAAGCGAGCCAAGAGAGAAACCGAGCAAGGAAGCGAGAAAGGAACTCAGCAAGGAAACAGGCACACACACGCACACACTTGCGCACATTCACACATGCACGCACACATTCACACATTCACACACACACATTCACACATTCACACACCCACTCTCTTTATCTCCCTCGCACCTGGGTTGCCGTGATCGTCGACCTTGCTGAAGAGCGGATGAGGGTTGTTGGAGCGGCGGAAATGCTGCACAGAGACGTCGTGGACTTTTCCTTCCAACTGTTCGTTGTCCTTGGAAGTGTGCACGCCGCGAACTTGACTGGTGGCAGCAAGCGCGTTGCTGGCAGTAACAACGCGCACGCACGGGCGCCGCAGCAGCACCTGCTGCAGCAGCAGTGAACGCGATGCTCTCAGAAGCACGGTCATCGCTTGACGTGATGGGTGGAGTAATGGGAAGGGGGGATGATGGAGTAATGGGAAGGGGGGAGACGCGGTTCGTCGGTCGATTGGTTCGTCGGTCGATTGGTTGTTGGTAAGGGGGGAGGGGGGATGAATGAAGGATCAGTGATTTGATGAGCGTTGGAAAATGCAGCTGCAGCACAGCGGACTTCACCTCAGCAGTGCTGCGCTCTGACCAATGTTGTTGCTTGCGTTCGGGTATTGCATCACGCAGATGCGTTCGGTTGCGTTGGGGCGCCGTGCAAACGCGTGCAATCGTGGCACATGATGTAAAGGGCATCTCGTCTGCCCAATCCAGCGCCACTGAAATGACGAGTGACAACGACCATCAAGGACAGAAACGGTTCGTCAGCCGGTTCGCACAGCACGCACAACCGAAAACAAGCAACAATGATGGGTGGTTCTTGCTCGTGCGGCCTCCGCACACACCACCACACCCACAAGACGCTGACTGGCTGCCTTTGGTGAAAATTTTCACACAAGCACGACTGCAACATCAACATCATCATCAACATCAGCGGGTGGTCGCCGTCGTCATCCTCCTCCTCCTCGTTGTTGTCAGGTGTGTGTTGATATGTGAGTGTCGTGTCGTGTCGTGCATGTTGAGGGAGTGGTGGGAAACACGAAAACGAAACACCCACCCACACACCATTCAAACAACGACTTCTGTGAGTTGGTTGCTGCTGCTGTTGACATGATTGATGTGCCCATCAACAATGAATGCGCGTCCGTCCTGCTTTGCTTGCTCTGTGTATGGATGGATCAATCAATCGCAACAACACCCCCCACCACCCATCCACCCATCCATCCACCCATCCACCCGCACCACAACGCTCAAAGCAATGCAACGCCACGCGAGCAACCGCTAACTGTTTCCGCTCCCGCTCCCGCTCCCACCCCCCACCTGGACTTGCTATCTTGCCCCACGCGCACACACGTCCTCACCTTTGTTTGTTTGTGTCTTTGTCCTCCTCCTCTCTGCGCCCTCTCTCGACTCGCCCTCGTCCCTCTCCCCTCCTTCCTTCTCTGTCTGTCTGTCTCCCCCTCCCTCTCTCTCCTCCCTTCTATCTTTGGAATAGCCAACCAGAAGGCAAACAACGCCACTACCACCGCCGCCACACACACACACACACACACACACACACACACACACACACACACACACACACACACACACACACACACACACACACACACACACACACACACACACACACACACACACAAACACACACACAAACACACACACAAACACGACCCGCCAATCGACCGCCGGCCACCTTCCCTTCATAGAGTCGCTCAACGAAGACAGCTGCCGCCCCAACACCAGCAGCGAACGTGACAAGGACAACGCAGGTACATCGGCAGCCCACCAGTGCAGTCGGCAAGCACATGGCGACAGCCAGCACAACCGTGATGCTGGCGCTCGTGCTTCCTGTGGTCTTGCTCGCATGCGCGGGGCCAAGCAAGGCGCAGGATTGGCGCGTGCCGTTGCCAAGCCAGGACACCCCGTACGATGACCTCTTCCATGTAGGACCTGTCATGTCGTTTACAGAGAGCATTGTCTACTGCTCCGACCCAGAGTACCAGGACCGCACCATTGCGCGCCTCGACGACCCGGCGCAAGTGGAGCAGCTCAATGTGCTTCGCTACACTCGTGGCACCTTTCCCACCAGCGGCACTGGCGGCAACAGCCCCAGCACAGGCGGTGGCAGCTACTTCTGGTGTGTGTGTTGTGTGTGTGTGTGTGTGTTAAATGTGTGTGTGTGCGTAAATGTGTGTGTGCATGTGTGCATTGTCTCTTTGTGCTTGTGTGCGTTGTGTCTCTTTGTGCTTGTGTGCGTTGTGTCTCTTTGTACGTGCACATGCTGCATTTGTCTGCATGTCCATCGCGTCTCCCCTCGTCAGCATCACGCCGCTCTCTCCAACACAATACTCTCTCACACACACGCGCCCAACCGTGACTGTGCCGCATCTGGCACTTGTTTGAACTGCGTTCAATCTCGCGCATGATGCGGGGCGCATGGTACAGGATCCCCATTGTGGTGCAGGGCTGCGTGTGGCAGTGGTTGGCCGATGCAGCCATTGTCGAACACGTCCTCTTCCAACAGTTTGTTGACTGGGTAAGAGGCAGAGGGAGAGTGTGTGTCTGTGCGTGCGTGTGTGGATTGTGCGTGTGTATGCTTATGTGTAAATTTGTCTGTGTGCGTGTGTGCGTGTGGTCAGTCGGTTGCATTTGTGTGTTTGCGCCTGTACCCATGTGTGTCCTCCACCTGCAGATGAGTCTTCACATGCATTCACGTACACGAGCGTACATTCGCTCACGTTACTGCGTGTACAACGGCCACTCACGACTTGTCTTCACGTCACATCACACGCACGCACACACACACACACACACACACACACACACACACACACACACACACATATACACACACAAACAAACACACACACACACACAGCACCAGCAGGAGTGCCACCCAGATGTGTTCTAACTATGGTGTTCTCGGCAGCGCCCGGTCGCCTGAATTTTCTTTCCGTACGTCACCAGCAGCTTTG
>NW_004754924.1:1293986-1307620 GCF_000188695.1 Salpingoeca rosetta | reverse complement strand
TGCGTGCTTTTGTGCACCACCCGCCTGTGTGGGTGATTTCGTTGTGTCATGCAATGGCACACGCCTTCCACTCCATGTGTTCAAGACCTCGTGCTGAACAACGTCTTATTCGCTGACGCTTGTGCTCGCATTCTTTCGTTCGCTCACGTGCATGTTTCCTCGCGTGCCTGGCTCCTCGTTTGTAGGGACTGTGCCAATCTCCGGGAGTGCACTGACACCCAATATGAGACGCTCGCCCCAACTGCAACGTCAAACAGGTGAGCTCAAGCGAGCATGGCCGGTTTTTTGCCGTGTCCTTCCACTGCTTGAGTTTCACTGACTTGACTTCCCAGCTACACTCCAAACACCACTCTTCACCACCACAAAACAAATAACCACAGCCACCCGCTGACATGCACATGCCGTTCTACTCCCCTCACCCGCCATCCACCCATCCACTCACCATCCACCCATCCACCCACTCGCCATCCCACGCACCATCTACCCACTTACCATCCCACGCACCATCCACTTCAATCCATGCACGCCATGACAGGGAGTGTGCTGAGCTGACCGTGTGCGCCTCTGGTGAGGAGTATGAGACAGTTGCTGCCACCGCCACGAGTGACCGACAATGCCAGCCGCTCACGGAGTGCTCCGACATCCAATATGAGTCGCGCGCGCCAACGGCGACAACGGATCGCGGGTGCAGCGACCTCACCTTCTGCGCCACCGAAACGGAGGTGCAAACCACGGCCCCCACAGCCACCTCCGATCGCGAATGCGAGCCTATGGAGGACTGCGTTCGGGGCAACACATATCGTGGCGAGGAGCGCCCGGATGATTGGGGCGAGGACGACCCAACCGTCGACGCCAACGAGCCGGAGCCGCTGCTGTTCACCACCACGGGTTGCCGTCGCATCACAAAGTGCTCTGGGAACGAGTACCAGTCCCGGCCGCACACCGTGTACCACACTGCCATCTGCATGCGCGTCTCCAGGTGCGAGAGCGATGAGTACGAGCCCAGGCCAGCAACGGACACCACAGACACGCTGTGCCTCAAGTACTCGCAGTGTGTGGACGGTGTGGAATATGAGGCAAGGCCGCCCACGGACACCACAGACAGGGACTGCCAGCCCATTGCTGATGAGTGCAGTGCCGAAGATGGCTTTTATGAGGCAGCGGCGCCAACAGCCACCTCAAACCGCGTCTGCAAACGTAAGCAGAACGAGGCATCTCGTCTGGTGTGTGTGTGTGGGGGGGGTGTATGTGTATGTGTGTGTGTATATGTGTCTGTGTCTGTATGTGTGTGCGTTTGTCCGATCTGCTGTTTTCTACTTCGTATTTTTGCGAGCTCGTGCTCCACTTGCAAGCAAGGTCGCCATTTGAGGCATGCTAGGGGTGTTGGTGCTTAGTACCTCTCCCCCTCCCCCCCCCCCACATGTGCACGTCCATTCCTTCAAGCTGTCATTGCTCATCTCACTAACTCTTGCCATCGTGTCACCACAGCATTCATGCGCCGGCCAGAGTTTGCGCTTGGGACAGGCACGTCGCTGTCACCGTCCCTTTCCCTCCTCTTCAACAACGAATCACTCAGCAGCGCCATCGCCCCAGTTGCTGAGTCAGCAGATACCACCTCCTTCTCCGCTGTGGTTGCAGCGTCGTCCCCAGATGGCCTGGGCGTGAATGTGCGCGTCCGCAACCAGGGCTACCTCACAGCCTACGACACGTTCATGCTGCCGGATGAGTACGGGTACCAGGAAGACAGCAACGTGCCTTTAGCCGTGGCGTGGAGCGCGGCGAATGGCCAGGCGACCATCTCCCTGACGCAATCCATCGCTGACGTCACACCGCCACGCCGTGCATATGTTCTCGTCTTGGAGGCGGCGGACACGCGCAGCACGTGCATTCTGAGCAGCACCAGCACCTTGCCCGGCCCATGCACGGCCGCGTTTCTGCTTGTGGTCCCTGTCATCGCCACTGTGGATTGCGCAGGTGCCCAGCACTATGTGCTCACGGGCAACGCCACCACTGCGGATATGGAGTGGACGCCACTGCGGCAGCGCTTGCTGCGCGCATCGCCACTCGTGCACTACTCACACACGCTCGAGACGGCGCCAGGGAACACCTTTGATAACAACACGTACTCGCAGGGCGTGTTCGTTCACTCCTTCTACAGCAGCGCCACGGTGCAGCCGCCATCATGGTGCCTGGTGCAGGTCACCGTACTCCCTGGCGTCACTCTCACCATCAGCTCTGTTGGCCATGTGTTCCTTCCGCAAAGCAGCAGCGGTGGAAGCCGTGCCATCTCCCTCGACTACATCATCGACCAGCAGCAAATCAGCGGTACGGTTGTTGATTTGTGTTTGCGTGTGTGTGTGTGTGTGTGTGTGTGTGTCTGTATGTTGATTTGTGGTTGCGTGTTTGTCTGTTGTGTTTGCGTGTTTGTCTGTTGTGTGTGCGTGTCTGCTTGTGTTTGTTTGTGTGTATTTGGTTGCTCGTGTGTATCCATTGTGTTGTCGGCTTGCTTCCGTGTTGTGTCTTGCATTTATCTTCGTTGACACCACCGTTCACACACACACACACACACACACACACACGCACACACCCTCCCTCTCTCGCACACACACACACACACACACACATGCAGGAGCCGGATTGCAAGTGAATGCGCTGTATGGCGCAATTCTTCCCCTGCACGGGTTTGGGCTCGTGTTGCAGCCACCCGATGGCGAGTCGTTTTCGTTTCAGGTCGCTGATGCAAACACCGAGGCCTCCGTGTCCACGCGTTTGGAGTTTTGCCAGCAGCCTGGCTTGACCGAGTGGGAGGATGACGCAATACAGGTGGAGGCGCAGACCGTCTTCCACTACACGGGGAATGGACAGCGGCAAGTGGACCTCAGCGCCAGCTCTGCGCTCATTGCGGCAGACGGACAATGCTTCCGCTTCACGCTGACCACCGCAGCGCTGACACAGCCATTCCAGCTGGAACGGCTTGTCTTTGTTCTCAACGGCGCCGCAGCAAGCAGCGACACGCCCATCAGCCGGGACGTTTACTCCACCTTCTACAGCAAGTCGCAGAACTTTGTTGTGTACAAGACAGACCACTCTTCAAGCGTCAGCACGACTGACCCCGGCGCCGCTGTCACCATTCAGGACATCACGCCACCGACGTTTGAGAACTGCCCCACTGTCGTCTCTGTGCGCGCAGACCGCAACAGCGTGAGTCTCCCTGACTGGCACCAGCTCGCTTGCTTGTCTTGTGTTTGCGTGTGTGTGTTGTGTGTGTGTGTGTGTGTGTTTGTGTGTTGTGTTTTGTGTGTGTGTGTTGTGTGTGTTTTGTGTGTGTGTGTGTGTGTGTGTGCATGTATGTGTGTGTGTTTCTTTGTTTCTTCGTTTCTTTGCACACCTTGTGTTGGGTCCCTGTTGAATTCAGCCCTGCACCATGACTGCGCGTCTGATATGTGCCCTCCTCCAACTATTCAACTCCCTCAACCTCCCCCTCCCCCTCTCCCTTCCTCTCTCTCTCTTTCCTCTGACTCCCCCAACCCCATCCCAACCCCAACCCCAACCCCGAACATGTGCAGGCGACTGCTGTGGCGACGTGGACGGAGCCGACAGCTGTCGACAACGTCGAAGTGCGCAGCGTTGAGCGCTCACACGCCCCCGGGGCTGAATTCAGTGTCACAGACTCGCCCCACGAGGTCACGTACACGGCACAGGACACAAGCGGCAACACGGGCACATGCACGTTCCTGGTGCTTGTAGACTACGACCATGTGACACTGCCGTCTGCCTTCAACGTCCGCTTCACAGACATCACCAGCGTGGAGGTTGGCTCCGTGCCGCTTGGCGGCAACGTCGTGCAGAGCGTGTACGCGGACCAGATTCTGGCGCCGGGCAACCGCGCACCGCTTTTCTATGCCGTCACGGGCGTTGTTCCGGAGACCAACACGCTCAGTGTGGGCCTGCAGCCGTCCACTGGCGATGCGTTTGCGCTTGTGTTTGGCGAGCAGGAGGTTCGCGCACGCTTCGTCATTGACATCACGCTCGTGCGGCTCACGGACGAGCAGGCAGCCGATGTCCCGCCCTCCACAACAACCACGCCAACCACGACGACGACGACGACCACTACGATCACCACCACCACTGGCACGTTCACTGGCACAACTCGACCGGGCTCGTCACCAACAACACCCTCCGATGCCCCACCCACCACTGCAAGCACGGGCACGACGACGACGACCGAGGCGCCGCTGGTGCTGCAGGATGCGCTGCCCTTTGAGCAGAACGAGAACGAGTTTGTGTCCGCCGCCCTCAGGCTGGGAAACCTCTCCCTGCCCAACTCCCTCCAGTTTGGAGACGGAGGACCGAACAACATCATGCAATCAGACGGAGCAGGCAACAGCGGCCCCTTCTTCCGGAACGAGAATGGTGACGTCATCCTCGAGTTCCAGTCATCCGCCGACAGCACCATCAAGTTCAACACGACGACCAACGACGTGGAGACGATTCGGGTTCGAGGAACGTCCCGCATCTTCACGCAGGAGCTGTCCTTTTCCGGCGTCAACGTCCTGCTCCAGTACCCGGGCCTGTTCTCCCTGGCCGACGCGCGCCGCCGCAGGAGGAGCCACGGAGGTTCACACGAGCCCGCCACGTTTGGGCTCACCCCAGACAGCAGCGTGCGCGTGGAGTACCTGTTCCTGTCCTCGGACGAGCAGGGCTCCACCCCGACGCGAACAGACGGCTTTCTCACCTTTGAGGACGACGTGCCGCCAACATACGGCAACACGTGCCCAGACAACATCACCGCCATTGCACCGGCCGACGCCAGCGCGGCCAACGTGACGTGGGTTGAGCCGCATGCAACAGACAACCGCCGCGTCGTGTCAGACGTTGGCTCGCTCACACCGCCCGTGCTCCTGCCCATCAAGACCCCAAGCGACCCCGACTACCAGGTCGTGTACGAGGCCATGGATCAGTTTGGCGCCACGGCAACGTGCGTGTTCTATGTCCGCGTGGTGGACGCTGATGCACCGGTTGTCACGTGCCCGCCTTCGCAGCTGCTCAACGCCGACGAGACGACGGGTGTGGGTGTGCTGGATGCATCGCTCGTGGAGCCACCACGCGTGGTTGACCGCGGTCGTGTGTACACGCCACCCGACAACCTGCAGGCGACGTTCGACGTGGAGACTGCACAGAGCACCTATGCAATTGGCGTAACGCAGGCGCAGATTAGTGTTACGGATGACTGGGGCAACGCGGGCACGTGCACGTTTGAGGTGGAAGTGGTTGACGTCACGCCGCCAAGCGCCCTCAACTGCCCGAGCGTGGGTCCCAGCGCGGTGTCGGACGACGGGTCAGATGTGGCAGCGTCGTGGACAGACGTCACGTGGACCGACAACGACGGCCCACCAACTGTCGAGGCGTCACACACGACGGGCGACCTGTTCCCAATTGGCGTGACGCTGGTGAGCATCGTGGCCACGGACGCCTCTGGCAACAGCGCCGCGTGCGAGTTCAACGTGACGGTCGTGGCAGCAGGCAGCGGCACGGGCACAGGCGGCTCTGCGGCAGGATCGCTGTCCACGGCTGGCATTGTTGGCGTTGCCGTTGCGGTTGTGGCCATCATCATTGTCCTGTGCGTTGTGATTGCCGTGCTCATTGTGCGCGCCCGAAAGCGCCCACACGACTTTGAGGCGATCCTGGAGGAGATGCGTCAGCTCAAGGCGCTCACCGGGTTTGACACGGCCAAGGGGGAGGGGCCCGTGAAACCGCGCGAACTCAAACGCTCCTTCGTCAAGATCCTCGATGTCCTGGGCAAGGTGCGTTTGTTTGTTGGGGGGTGTGGGTTGCATGTGCGTGTGTATGTGTGCGTTTGCATGTGCGTTTGCATGTGCTTTTGTGTGTGCGAGTTTGTCGAGTTTCGTTTGGCTGCATGTCTTGTGTGGCGATGGCTCTCTCCATCATGACATGACATCACGACTGATGTTTGTGACCCCGCGCAACACCTTGCTTGCAGGGCAACTTTGGCAACGTGTGCAAAGGCCTACTCAACGAACCAGGGCGACCACAGTACGTGCTGTGTCACTATTTTGGGATAGAAGAACGGGCACAGGGAGGGTGGATTGAACATGTACCCGTGCAATTGTTCTGTGTATGTTGCGAACACAAAACACATCAGTACGTGTGGCTGATGATGCATCGCAAACACACGCACACACGCACACATGCACACACGCTCACACACTCTCTCAATGTGCCTCCGCTAGATACATTGTGGCCATCAAAACACTGCACGAGGAAGCTGGCGATATTGGCCGACGCGAACTCCTTCAAGAGAGCGCCGTCATGGTTGGTTTTGCATGTTTGCTCTTGTCGTGAGCAGCTGCTTGTGTGGTGGCTCGTTCATCCTGTCAGACTTGTGTGTGTACAAGCCGCACACGTCGTAATGGTGGGAAAATCCCCCCGCACCGTTGAACATTCAACACGCCCATATGCACAGCACACGCCCACATGCGCACACACCATGCACACACATACATGCCTGCTTTCTCACCCGCCCTCACCCACACATGCTCACACAACAACAGGCGCAATTCCAGCACCCGAACGTTGTTGGTCTGGTTGGAGTTGTGACTGCTGGTGAACCGATGCTGATGGTCATTGAGTTTTGCGAACTCGGCGCGCTGAACGCGTATCTCGCTGCCAACGACCCACCACTGGACATGAAATACCGGTTTGCCGTCGATTGCGCAGCCGGCCTCGCCTACCTCGCCTCACGCGGGTGAGTGATTGCCATTTGTTTGTTTCGGTTTGCTTTGGTTTGTGTGCTTGTAAACTGGTTGCGTGTGCGACTCTGTGTGTCTACATGGGGCTATGACTCACGTGTGAGTGCGTGATGCACTTTGAACTCGTTTCCTTTGTGGCAGGTTTGTGCATCGTGATATTGCGGCTCGAAATGTGCTGCTGAGCTCTGAGGAGCGCTGTAAGATCAGCGATTTCGGTCTCTCCCGCGAAACAGGTGCGGTACATTCTGTGTGTATGTGCGTGTGTGTGTGTGCGTGTGTGTGTGTGTGTGTGTGTGTGTGTGTGTGTGTGTGTGTGTGTGCATTTGTGTTGTTTCATGTGTTGTTTCATCTGTCTCTCTGTCTTTCTGTCCTTCTAGTCTTGATTTTTTATTTTTCTCACATCAGCCATCCTTTTCTCTCGTTTCAGAGCACTCCGACTATTACCACTCGCGCAAAGGTGGCGCCCTTCCAGTGCGATGGTGAGTGATCACGACATGCTTGCTTCCGTGCACGCGTGCAAAAGGGCAGGTTGCGAAACCACTGAACGCATTGGCGCTTTTTCGCCCAACCATATTCTGGCTTTCCAACCACCTTCCGTACCTCACTCACAAGTACACAAACACGCAACCGCAAACACACACGCGCATCCGCCTACGTGCAGGACGGCGCCAGAGGCGTTGGAGAATCAGAAGTTTTCCAGCGCTTCGGACTGCTGGAGTTTCGGCATTCTCATCTACGAGGTACGTTCTCACATGTTCACGTGCACTCCACCTTGTGTGTGTGTGTGTGGGGTGTGTGTGTGTGTGTGTGTGTGTGGGGAGGGGTGTGGGTGTGGGTGTGGTTGTTGGTCTTGTCGCACCTGCGTGTATGCGATATTTCCTGTTTCATTTCCACGCTGACTTCGATTTGTTTCCTGGTATGTGCAAATACCAGATCTGGACACGTGCCGCTCGCCCGTACGAGGGATGGAGCAACCAGAAGGTGTGTGTGTGTGTGTGTGTGTGTCTTGTGCGTGCGTGTGTGTCTTGTGCGTGCGTGTGTGTGTGTGTGTGTGTGTGTGTGTGTGTGTGTGTGTGTGTGTGTGTGTGTGTGTAATCAGTTTGTTTCGCATTGTGCTCCCTCAGCCACCAAGCATTTGGCTCTTTCCCAGTTCTCACACACACTTGCGCTTGCCGTTGTTGCGATGCATGTTCAGGTGTGGGCCAAGGTGACGTGCGGGTATCGACTCCCGCGTCCGCGCAAGTGCCCCAAGGAGGTGTACCACCTCATGCTTCTGTGCTGGCACCATGATCCCTTCCAGCGGTAAAGCAACTGTGGCCGTCTGGGGACGTTGTTGTTGTTGTTGTTATTGTTGTTGTTGTTGTTGTTGTTGTTGTTGTTGTTGTTGTTGTTGTTGTTGTTGTTGTTGTTGTTGTTGTTGTTGTTGTTGTTGTTGTTGTTGTTGTTGTTGTTGCTGTGATTGCGGCAGGGTTGGGCGAGATGTGTGAGCGTTCAAGGCGCCCAGTGGTACAACTGCTTTCCAATGCACGTCAACGTAGGCTTTGCGGAGTCTCCAAGCCCACCAACACACATACACATGCACTCACTCATGCATGATTTGTGCATCCACACAACATGCAGCCCCCAGTTTGATGAGCTTCGGCGCGCGTTTGAATCGCTGCGGTCCGGCGTTCCAAACGGCAGTCCTCTCCTGGAGGAGCCCTTGTCGCCAGTCCCAAACCTGGTCCCGAACGAACGCGCGGAGACGCGTTTTAATTCGTACCAGACGGAGGGCAGGTCCGTCTCGCCTGCCGGCACAGCGGCAACAGCGAGCACCAACATGACGGGCACCACGTCTGCAAGCAGCAACGGAACCAAGTACGTTGCGCTGGAGAAACAGCAGCGAAGCGACATCCTGTACCCGACACAGCCAGACGGCAACCCGCCGTCCACGCGCACACCCACCACGCTGGACAACAGCACGGACGGCACCACCGTGTGTGTGCTGGACTCGTCGTCACCCGTGCCCTTCAAGCAGTACACGCCTGCGGGCCAACCGCGCCGCTCTGTCGTGTATGACCTCACGCGCAGCGAAGATGGCGACTCCGTGGTGGATGTGGACGTGCACGGGCACCCGCCTGTCATCGACCCTGGTCCCGCCCGCCCCAGCACGGAGGGGCTGTATGACGCCGGCGAAAACACGGCCAACCCATACGCACCAGATGACTATGAGAAGGGCGGCAGGCGCCCAACTGATTACACACGAGCGACGCCACAACTTGGGGATGACGACGACGATGGTGACGATGGTCACGAGTACGCAGGGGAGATGCTGAGTGGGAACGCGCAATCAGGCCGGGCGAGCCCACGCCTGCCCGTGAGCGAGTATGAGGACGCAATGGCAGCACACACGCTGCAGGACTATGAAGACACAGCCATGCCTGCCGATATGATGGCTGAGACGGTGTTTGCCGAGAACGGCACCAGCGGCACGCATTATGGCTCACAGCAGCAGCAGCAGCAGCAGCAGCAGCAACAACAGGGAGGGAGGATGCGAGGCATTGGTGGTGGTGGCCAGGAGGTGAGCTTCATTCGGCGGCGCCACGACACGTACGACGGCACGGAGGTGTACAACGTGGCCGAGCACGACTACGCAGAGCCAGACGAGGATGCCAAGGAAGGATACCTGTCTGTGGAAGGCGATGACAGCAGCACACGCGCGGTGACGAGGCGCAACACGGATATGAGTGAACCGCTGACGCCTGTGCTGCCGCCGCAGCTGCCGCCTGTGCACGAGTACGAAGACGCAGAGCTCGTGCAGGGCAACGGTGAGTACGAGAACACAAACGTGTTGGGCATGCATGATGGCGACGCAACGCAGCAGCGACAGCAGTCCAACTACGAAGACGCCAAGATGAAGCGGAGATCAGCGGACTTCCACGAATATCTTCAGCCCAACACGCCCGGGTGAATGAAAAGGAAGATGGGAAGGGGGGGGGGGGTGATGAGTGTGGGATAACAAAGACAATGGGAGATTGTGTGATTGCGAGTGCGTGCCTGTACATGTGCGTGCTCGTGGGTGTTTAATTGTGAGCGTGTGTTTTTTTGTGTGTGCTCAGTTTACGATTGGCACCGCTGTGTCTTGTGTCAAGTTGAAACTTGCTGTTTGTGCGTGGTAGAAAGTTATGTTGCTTGGAGACGAGGGCGGGCGACTGCTGCTGTGTTGTATTCGACTGGTGATGACAGAGCAACAGCGGAAACAAGTAAACGAACCACACAACACTGCACGACACTATCAAGGCAAGGCACGCGGAAGGAGAGCAAGGAAAACAAGCAGCGACCCCCAAAAACAAGAGAGCGCGTGTGTTTTCGTTCAAGCAGACACATTGCTTGCATCAGGGCCTGAGGAGAACCTGCAGTTTCTGCGCGAGCATCATGTTTCCGGACAGCTTGAGTTTTCCGGACATGAACGCCTTCATCGGATCCAACTTGCCATCGACAAGCTGTGCAAAGTCGTCATCACTCAGCGTGAGCGTGCAGCCAGGGCGCCCGCTCTTCGGTTGTCCGCGGTAGATTTCGCCACTTCCCTTCTTCAGGTCGACTGTCCACACGTGCGTGTTCTTGGCTGCGTCCTTGATGTTCCACTGGAAGATTGCGTTTGCCTTCTTCACCATCTTCTCACTCAGCGTCGCTTTCATCCGCTCAAAGATGGCCGTGGCCTGCATCACGCAAGTGTTTGTTTGTTTGTTTGTTTGTGTGTGTGTGTGTGCGCGCGCGCGTTTGTATGTTGTGTGTGTGTGTGTGCGTGTGTGCGCGCGCGCGTTTGTATGTTGTGTGTGTGTGTGCGTTTGTATGTTGTGTGTATGTGTGTGTCAGTAGGTTGCATGCGTCATCGCGTCTGTCACAATGCGGAACAGCCATGATGCCAACCCATGCAAATCACAACAGCGAGCCACTCCTCCAAGACCACCCACCGCACCTTCAGTGCCGGCCCCTGCTGCTGCTGCTGTTCAGTTTTGTTTGCGGTTCCTGCTGCTGGGGGTGCCGCTGCATCGGCGTCGCTGGCGAATACCACGCGGCCCGCCGTGAGAACAACAGCATCGCGCTCGACGACCTTCACCTGGAACACCGCCGTGCTGCCGTCTTGCCACACGGATGTCTGGAGCGTTTCGCCGGGGAAAACCGGACTGGCGAAGCGCGCTTGCAGTGATGCAATGGTGGGATGGTTGCCTGTGTCATCATCGCCATTGGCAGTTTTGGAGCAGGCCTGCAACACGTGGCGGATGCCATATCCCATTGTGCACAGGCCGTGCAGGATAGGCTGCTTGAAGTTTGCGACTTTGGCCATGTTTAGGTCAATGTGCAATGGGTTGAAGTCGCCAGAGAGGCGATACACGGCAGCCTGTGTCTCGCAGTGTGTGTGTGTGTATGGGGGCGTGGGTGAGTGTTAGTGTGTGGGTGTGCAAATGTAAGTGTAAGTGTGTGTGTGTGAGTGCATAAATGTGTGTGTGTGTGTGCAAGTGTGAGTGTGAGTGTGGGTGTGCAAGTGTGGGTGTGAGTCAGCAAACGTGTGAGTGCATCAATGTGTGTATGTGTGCTGTTGGTTTTCAGAAAAGGTACAGGGTAAACATTCGCATGCAAACAACAGAGCAATGGTCACCTGGTTCGTGTGCGTCTTCTCCTCGATGACATTCGTCGGCGGGGACGACGGAACACTCACACGCGGCTGCACCAGCAATGCACACACCAAGGGCACACGGTCATTAGCATGTCCCATGTCTGCGTGCGTGCACGTGTGTCTGTGTGTCTGTGTGTTTGTCTGTGTCTGTGTGTTTGTCTGTGTGTCTGTGTCTGTGTCTGTGTCTGTGTGTTTGTCTGTGTCTGTGTGTTTGTCTGTGTCTGTGTGTTTGTCTGTGTGTCTGTGTCTGTGTCTGTGTCTGTGTGTTTGTCTGTGTCTGTGTGTTTGTCTGTGTGTCTGTGGAAAATAAACTCCCAAGCTAGGAGCGGCTCGCAAGTGATTGCAGATGGCACCGTACCAGGGCGTGCTTCGTGGTTGTTGGGCCGCCAAATCCGCCCTTGCCACGAACAAACAGCGAAAACGTGTTGGTGCACACGAGAGCGCCACTCGTGTCGCGCGTATCCACTAAGGAAAGGAAGACAAGGAGGCAACGTGGAACGTGCGTTCACAAGTGAGGAGCCGTGGGTGTGAGGATGAAGCACAACTACGACTCTAACGATTAGGGTTGTTGCGCTGTCTGTGTTCTTTGTGTTCTTTGTGTCTTCCTCACCATGGCCACTCCCACCACCACCACTGTCATCATCATCATCATCATCATCATCATCATCATCATCATCATCATCATCATCATCATCATCATCATCATCATCATCATCGTTGTTATTACCTTGGAGGAGCGCCAGGGCGCCGGATCCTTTGTCCACAATGTCGAGCATACGCGCAGTGGACGTCACAGTGCCTTCGCAAGGTGATAAGTGTGCGTTTGTGGGGAGGGGGAGTGTGCGGAGGCAGTGGAAGCTTGTGAGCCACAGTTCGACGGTTCGCACGTGTCAGACACGCACTCAACCTCACTATCACACACACTCGCTCTCTCTCTCTCTCTCTCTCTCTATCACACACACTCGCTCTCTCTCTCTCTCTCTCTCTCTCTCTCTCTGACACACACACACACACACAATCACAATCACAATCACACACACACTCTCTCTTAAACCCTCACGGTGCATGTGAGCAACATCTCATGCGCGCACGGCAGGAAGCACCTTCTGTTGGCATTGGCTTGTGGAACGCAATGTGCTGCTCGCCATGTAGCAGCATCATCGGGTGGAAGCGAAACCCGTCCATATCCAAGATCGTCGATCCCATTGACAGCTGACGCACGCGCGCCATTACACGCCATGACGATGATGATGATGATGATGATGATGATGATGATGATGATGATGAGGGTGATGATGATGAGGGTGATGATGATGAGGGTGATGATGATGAGGGTGATGATGATGAGGGTGATGAGGGTGATGATGATGAGGGTGATGATGATGAGCGCACCACACATAGACAGACAGACAGAAGTCATGTGTTCCCCTCTACTCACATATCCTACTTCATGTCGTGTGTGTGTGTATGTGTGTGCGTGTGTACCTGGGCCGGGATGACAGCGAATGTTGGGAACGCAGCAAAGTTGTCGGCGCTCTCATATGTGTAGGCGAGATCAGACGGACGTTCAACAGGATCGCACCCGACTGAAGTGGTGGCGGTGTCGTGTGTGTGTGTGTGTGTGTGTGTGTGTGTGTGTGTGTGTGTGTGTGTGTGTGTGTGTGTGTGTGTGTGTGTGTGTGTGTGTGTGTGGTGAGGGGGGCAAGCAAAGGGAGGAGGGCCATGGAGGAGGGTAGTATTAGCGGGAGGTCGGCTCGTGTCGGAAGGTTTGGAGCGTGGGGTTGTACGCGTGGGCGTTGGTGAGGTTGCAGTCTGCGTCGCAGGGGACTGGGGCGTCTGATCGGATGTCGCAGTCATATCATACATCATACACAAAAAAGAGAACGCTCCAGACGCGCATAATATGGAGTGTGGAAGAAGAGTGCGGGTAGGAGCATGTCTACCGTTGTTAGATTAAGCTGATCTAGGATATAGTGACTGACGTGCTGAAGAGGCTCTGGTCGTTATACTTGCAGAAACTGCAGATTAGCTGCATGCAACGAGCGAACAACTGCACAAAAAATTGAAGTCTTTCCGACATCGGGGTCTGCAGTGCATTGTTCATTTTACGATCGTTGCCGATCATGAGCAATGCTGATACGTCGAACAGTCAGAGCTTTGCATACAATCTAGAGAAGGCGCGGGAGGGGCCGGCGATTGTTAGTAGG
>NW_004754924.1:1254975-1293886 GCF_000188695.1 Salpingoeca rosetta | reverse complement strand
ACGACGACACACACACACACACACACACACACACACACACACACACACACACACACACACACACACACACACACACATGTGCAGGTCAACAAATTGGAATGTGTGCACGACGCACCACGTCAACAGGTTCATCTCGAGATGATGATGGTGACGACGATGACGATGACGGTGCTGGTGCTGCCTTCATTGCTTCGATGATTTCAAGCATGCGTTTTGTTGTCTCTGTCAACCGCAACACAATGATACAATTTGACGCGAGAAGCAGATGGGCATGAGGTCTTACGCCGCTCCATAGTTAAGTTCGTTTCCTCTGTCAATTTGTGCAGCAAAACAGAACGCGGAAGCGCGCAAATACAGATGCACGCGCACATGAGACACACGCATGCCTCCACAGGTGTGAGTACGCTGTGACGTACGATCTGTGCTTTCTGGGTGGTCGGCGTTTGTCCAATCGGTAATGACGCTCCATTTGTCCCGCACTGCAACACAACGCAATACAGTGGACGTGATGGTGGTGAGATGATGACGGTGAAGTGCAAGGTGTGGACGGCGCATGACACGGTTACTTCACAAACAGATACGAACATGTATCCGTACCCACGCATGCACACACATACACATACACATACACACACATACACATACACACACATATACACGTACGCACTCACACACATACGTACACAAACACACACTCCATACACGCACGCACACACGCACACATACGTTCATACGGAGCATGCATGTGCACATCACAGTGTCTGTCGGTCGAGCATACAGACCAGTTTCTGGGGTGATGGTTGTTGTTGGGGAACGCATGACAGCGCCGAGTGTTCGCTCCAGCCGGAGCTTGCTCACCCATCCACCGCCAACCTGAGGTGGACACGGGCGCGAACGGAGGTGAGCTTGCTTGTCAAGTCTCGCAGGTAGTGTTCAAGTACACACACACACACACGCATACACACGCACACGCACACACACACACACACACACCTCGTAAATGCCTTTTGTCTCCGTGCACGAGTCGTGACAGAGCCAGAGCAGGAGCGGGGCGACGAATTCCGGCTTGACGGCCGCAGCGTACGATGGTGGCATGACACCCGCAGAGAGGCGTGAGCCGGCTGTTGGCGCAACGGCGTTGCACGTGATGTTGTACTTGCGGCCCTCAATGGCCAAGGTGTGCGCCAACCCAACAAGCCCCAGCTTGGCGGCGCTGTAGTTGGCCTGGCCAAAGTTGCCGTACAACCCAGACGTGGACGAGGTCATAATTACCCTGCACGCAAAACGTCGTCGCACGTGAGAGATGCGTGTGTGTCTGTGTCTGTGTCTGTGTCTGTGTCTGTGTCTGTGTCTGTGTCTGTGTCTGTGTCTGTGTGTCTGTGTCTGTGTCTCTGTATGTCTGTGTGCCTGTGTGTGTGTCTGTTTGTGTTTGTGTCTGTGTCTGTGCCTGTGTGTGTCTGTTTGTCTGGCTCTGTGTCTGTGTGCAAGCTGAGCAATGCAGGAATTAAACATCACAGAAGGAAGACTATGTCCCGCTGGAACAGGGGCGTTCACAGTTCGGTGCAATCCACAACACAAACCTGCCAAACTGTTGCTCTCTCATGACATCCCAGGCTGCCCTGGTCACGAGGAAGGAACCCTTGAGGTGGACCTGTGCAGTGATGCATGTGCACATGAATACGATGCATGAGGAGACGCAAACGGAAACGCACAGCGTGTTGCAGAAGCGTGCCAATCTACTGGCACGGAAAACGGCACACACACACATAAAGCACAAGACACACACACAACACACAAACACAACACACACACACACAAAACACTCGTTCACGCACACACAAAGCACAACATACAAAGCACAACACACATTGTACACGGCGTCCCACTCTGCTTCGGCCATCTTGGAGAAGGACTTGTCACGCAAGATGCCGGCGTTATTGACGAGGATATCGAGGCGGCCAAAGTTGCGGATGGCAGTGTCCACGAGCGATTTGCCGGCTTCAACAGAGTCATAGTTGGCCACTGCGATCCCGCCTTTGCGCTTGATCTCTGCCACAACGTCGTCTGCTGCCCTCGTGCTCTTGCCTTCGCCACTCACAGATCCACCCAAGTCGTTCACTGAACACAAACACCCAAACAACAGTAGTGGTTGTGAATGTGTGTCAAAGTGTGTGTTCATCTGTGTCTGTGTCCGTGTGTGTTTGCATGTTTGTTTGTTTGTGTGTGTGTGTGTGTGTGAATATGCGGCTGCCTTTGCCTGCGTGTCTGCGGATATGCCATTCTGCTACCAGCAAGGTGTGGCACACACACACACACAAGAACACAGTGTGCGTGTAACTTGTCTCTTCAACCTGTGACATTGACCTGCACACATACAAGATCGACAGTCAGATGTACGCACCGACAACTTTGGCTCCGCGCTCAGCAAACGCCAGGGCGTACGCGCGGCCCAAGCCTGTTGTGACCAGCGCGATGTCAAACAAACAAGAACAAGAGCTGTTTTAGTACACACAGCAGAGCTATCAGCACACAACGCCAGCCCTGCTCCAGCATGCACTCACACAAACACAAACACAAACAAACAAACACACAAGCACAACCCCACCATTGCCTGCGCCAGTGATCAGGACCACCCGCCCGTCGAAGCGCAGTGCCGAGGAGGCCATTTTGTGCAATTTTGTCCAAAGATTTGAATGCGCGACGATCAATGCTTGTTTTTCGCTAATCATCGGTGAGTGGCGATGTCGACAAAGCGTTAAAGTTATCCACAGCTTTTCGGAAGTACTCATGGCGCCAAAATCTCAAATTTGGCGTTAGTTTGCGCGCATCGGTTTTGGCGCCACACCATTCGCCAGCCAGTGTGTCTGTGTCTGTTGTGTTGTGTTGGAACAACTGTCGTCGAGGAACGACCACAGAGCCAGAGCCAGAGCCAAGCCAGAGACGGAGACGGAGAACACAAGCCAGCACACAGACAAGCAATGGACAGCAACAAGAGCCCCGTTGCCACCGCATCTGCTGTGCGTAACATGTGCTTGTTCATGTGTGTGCACGAGCATGTGTGTGCGTGATGCGGAACTTGCACCGAGGTGCATCGATGCGAGTGAGGGGTCACATCACCCTTGTGGATGTGTGTGTGTGTGTGTGATCCTTCACAGTCGTGCCATGTACCCATTCCTTTCCGTTTGTTTGTTGGCTCTTATCGCAACGCCTTATGCTCACGCGTTGCGCCCTTGTAGAGTGGTACCATCAAGAAGAAACCGCGCACCCAGGACAAGCCCACCAAGTCCAAAGGCCGCATGTGAGTTTGGATTCAACAGCATACGGGCTGAACGCGTTTGTATGGGTGCAGCATGTGTGTGGTCCAGCTCACAGCACGTTGACCTCACCTTCATCCCAAATCGCACCATTTGTGTGTGTGTGTTTGGGTGGGTGGTGTGCGTATGTGTGTGTGTGGTGTGGGTGTGTGCGTGTGGGTGTGGTTGTGTATGGGTGTGGGTGCTGTGTCTGTCTGTCTCCCTGTCCGTCTTCTGTTTGTGTGTGTCCACCTAGGCCAACACCGCCGCCTGGCCTGACGGAGCGTCAGCTCACCGCATGGTTCAAGAAGCAGAACGAGAAGCGCACAGCCCTCGACAATGTCTTCAAGCGCAACCGCCATGGTGAAACAGCGCTCCACCGTGCCGCCATCAAGGTGTGTGTGTGTGTGAAGGAGATGCGCGAACCCAAGTATGACACACACGCACACCCAAGCAACCAACTACACACACCCAAGCAACCAACCATACACACACACAGACACACGTGTTTGGTTCTACCCTTTGTTACACGTGTGCACAGCATCGCATGATCCACTCAATCAACACGCATGTTCATGCCACCTTACAGAACGACCTTGAGTTTGCGCAAGAGCTGCTCGATCACGGCGCCCCAATTGATGCAAAGGACAATGCAGGGTGCGTGTGCGCGGATGTAGCAATGTGTGGGCGTTGCTGCGATGTGGGTGTTTATGAAATAGGCTGGGCACTACTGTGTTTGGCACGCATCTCCTGGCTACAACCGCTGACTGCTCTGTCTTCCACATGCACAGATGGACACCGCTGCATGAGGCCTGCAATCACGGCCACCTTGAACTTGCAGAGCTCCTGCTGAAAGCAAACGCCAACGTACGTGACAGTTGAACCACCAACACATCAGCTGTCCTTCCTTCCCCAATCCCCCCAAGTTGTGGTCTCCCACCGAGGTGTGTTCTTTCCCCTCCCACCCCCTCACACGAGCTCGTCATGGATGTGTGTGTGTGTGTGTGTGTGTGTGTGTGTGTGTGTGTACAGGTGGATGCGAAAGGGTTTGAGGACATCACGCCCCTGCATGACGCAGCCATGAACGGTCACACGGATGTTGTGAAACTCCTCGTCAAGCACGGTGCCGATCCGGTGCGTGCATCTTGTGTGTGTGTGTGTGTGTCTGTGTGTGTGTGTGTCTGTGTGTGTGTGTGTGTGTGTGTGTGTGTGTGTGTGTGTGTGTGTGATGTCTGCGTCCGACGTCTGTGTGCATCATGTTTGCATCACCGTCTCCGCGAATGGCTTCAACCGCTACCCATTCACCTTTGCGTCTTTTCAACTGCGGTTGTGTCGGCCATCAGACGCTGGAGAACAAGGACGGGCAGACGGCCATCGATCTTGCAGATGAAGAAGAAGACCTGAGGGTGAGGTGTCCGTCAGAGTCGCTTGTCGTGCATGGCTCGTAGATCGTATACGGTGATGGAAGCTTCCACAAGCACTGTCTCGATGCGTGTTCACACCATTGCCCTTGTACTCTCATGCACACACTCACACACGTACATATACAGGATCTGCTCATCTCTGTTGCCCGGGCCAAAGGCAAAGACTTTACCATCTCGTCTCCTGAGCAAAGGTGAGCAAGGGCAAGTGGCACGTGATGGTAGAGCTTATACACGCACACACACGCTCACTCACACACTCATACACACACTCTCTAACACACATACACACACACACACACTCACACACTCACACACTCACTCACACATACTCGCTCCCTCAGGTCGTTGACGCCGGAGAATGATGACGAGTGTGTCGCAGCATCGCCATCGACACTGTTGACAACACCGGACAAGGCGTCCACCACCACCACCACCACGCAGTCGTCATCGCCACAGCGGCAGATGGGCAGCAGCGGAAGCGCAGACACATCGTTCGGCCCACCAAGCAAGAAGGCGGCTGGCGTGACACCACCATCTTCGTCACACCCACAACACGCACAAGAGCAACACCACCACCACCACCACCAGGCAGATGAGACGCCGACATTCACACAGGCGCCGCCCAAGGACGCGCGCACGATCCATCTTCCCCGCCGCAGCAACAAGGCATCACGCTCGCTCGAGCAGCAGCTGGGATCGGCTGTCGACACGCACGAACAGCAGCAGCAGCAGCAGTCGTCCCACCTGCACGTGCTGAAGCCAAAAGTGGTCGTGTTGGCGAAGAGGAAGCAAGGTGAGACGGCAACAACAACAGCAGCAGCGGCGGCGGCAAGCAGTGCTGGTCGCACACACGCGCGCACCAGGCACAACCTGAGGGCACAGGACGAGGTCACGATGCACATGCACGACGACGATGTCGATGATGATTATGACATCGCTGACGATGATGATGATGATGAGGAAGAAGAGTTTGATGATGCACAGAGCGTGGAGATGGTGCAAGGAGTGTTTACCGATGATGAGGTTGCCATTGGCAGTGAGCGCAAGGACAGGGCCCGTGCACCCATGAATCGTGATGCTGAGCAGCCCTCGCATGATGAGGTGGATGTGTCCGACCGTGAACCAAGCAGTGGTGGCACGTCGGGCCGCAGCTCGCCTTCCCAATCGGGAAAGCGGCGCCACGAACCGGACTCGGAGTCCAGCAAGGTCACCATCATGAGTGGACTGCATGGCATCAAGCATTTCATTCTCCGAACGAAGGACCTCATCAAGCGCAGCATTCTCCCTGAAACGGTGCGCTGCCGCCACTGCTGCTGCTGCTGCGTGTGTGTGTGTGTGTGTGTGTGTGTGTGTGTGTGTGTGTGTGTGTGTGTGTGTGTGTGTGTGTGCGTACTGTACCAGCACGAGCACACCTTATAGCGTTGCGTCACCAATTCTGTCCCTCTCCCCTCCCCCCCCCCTTTTCACCCTCGTCGTCACCAGGGTCGCCCTGCTGCGGAGCACACGCGTCTGCCGCCTCGCTATGTGGTGAGTTGATGCTCCAGTCACAGCGTGAGATTGTTCTCGACTTGTTGTACTGCTGGTAACCCATCACCAGCATTCTCTGTGCACACTCGCACACATAGACTCGCATGTTCACACACACACACACACACACACACACACACACGCACGCACGCACACACACACACACACACACGTCCGCACCGTCACGATCACACTTGTCCTGCGGCAGATGAGCTACTTCCCTGTCGCCGCTGAGACGTTTCTGGCGTACAACCCCAAGACGAGCGCAATGGCGGCTGCACAGCAGGAGCTGGAGGAGGAAGTGGTTCCACCCGGTCTCCCAGAGACCAAGCACACCCGTCACGTCAAGCAGGTGCGTGTGTGTGTGTGTGTGTGTGTGTGTGTGTGTGTGTGTGTGAGTGTGTGTGTGTGTGTGTGTGTGTGACCGAACGTGAGGAGATGCACACACGCGGCCTTCCTATGCGTATCCTTAAAGCGCTCCATACAAAGACACACGCGCGTGCAACTGAAGACACCGTCCCTTCCTTCATTTGTGTGTGTGTGTGTGTGTGTGTGTGTGTGTGTGTGTGTGTGTGTGTGTGTGTGTTCAGGTGAAAGAGCGCAACCGCCTGCGCCTGACATATGCGCGGGATTTGGATCGGGTGCGCGGAACATATGAACGCGATGTTCTTGCTGTCATTCGCGCAATCCACGAGTTTGAGGTGAAGCCCCACAGTGGCACTGCTGACAGGTTGTGTGTGGGTGTGGGTGTGTGTGTGGACCCAACGGTTGCGTTGTCTCGGTTCGTGTGGGCTCACGCGCAACAAACGTGCATGTGTGGCTGTGTCTTTGCTCACTCGCAGGAGTATGGCAAGATGGACTGGAACATGGTGCCGTCGTTCTGCTGGGAGGTATGAATCCGGCTGAGATGCGTGAACACGTACATGGCGTGGATATGTCCCTCCCATCCTTTTACCTGTTGCCGTACTGCTGCTGCTGCTGTTGTTGTTGTTGTTGTTGTTGTTGTTGTTGTTGTTGTTGTTGTTGTTGTTGTTGTTGTTGTTGTTGTTGTTGTCGTCATCGTCGTCGTCACTCAACTCGACCACACGCCCGTGTTCTGTTTTGACCTTTCTTCAGATCCGGGAGGAGGACCGCGTTATTGACATTCAAGCGACAATCGCTGCCGTTACCCGCAAGCACCAAGAGGTGACACGATGCTTGTGTTTGTATGATTCTATTTGTGTTGTGGCTGTCCATACAGCTCACAAACGTTCACACACACACACACACACACACATACCACGCACATGCGCGCGCGCACTTGCTCACTCACGTTCCGGACGTTCACACACCACAGCTGCTGGATGCGACGTTTGGGCACAACCACGCACGTGCAGTCACGCTGTACGACTGCCAGTGCATGGGCTGGCCAGCGGCGTTTGTGTCGTGCATCTGTCAGGTCGACATTCGGAGACACGTGCTCGCCATGCCCTGACCTCGCGCCATCCATGCCTGGGACGGCTGACGACTGCTGACCTGACGTGATGTGACGTGTTGTGGTGATGTGATTATGCGACGTGATTGTGCGAAAACTTGTGAGTGATTGTTTGTCGAGTCGAGATTCCCACGACCAGCATCGTCATTCCTGTCGTCACCTCTCACGTGCATCGCACCTGTAGAGATCAACAGGTTGTGTCGTTTGTTGGGCGCTCTGCAACCCCCCTCCCCTCTCTTGACCTTGTCTTCCCCTTCATCCTCAACTCCACCACGATTGATTTGTTCATGCCCACTACTGCTTGATTGAACTGTTGCGTTTTAGTCGCCATTACACCGAAATACCAAGCGAAAACGCACACACGCGCACACGTGAAAGGCAAACACAAAAGGGCGAGACAGAACTTTCGAGACGCACACACACACACACACACACACACACACACACACACACACACACACACACACACACACACACACACACACACACACACACACACACACACACACACACACACACACAGGCTCAGCGGCGATAGCGACGGCGACGGAATCGGAAGTAGAGCTCAAACACGTTGTGATGTGTAAACTGGCACCTGTGTGGAGGGCAGGACACAGAGAAGGGATGCGTATCAGAGGCGTCAAAGCAAATACCGTCACACACACACACACACACACACACACACACACACACCTGTATCCGGACTTGCGCCCGTGGAGCCAGGGGTTGTCGATGACCTTGAACGCCACGTCCTCATACGGCGGGCCGGCGTGGAAGCGAATCATGCAGAAACCAGGCTCGTTTGGAAGCTTCTCAATCGTAAACGTCGGTGTCTGCGACTTGTCAATGAGATCTGGATAGAAGATGTTGAACTTGTAACCTGCACACAGATAGAGAGAGAGAGAGACGTACACACGCACACGCGCACATGAACACAGGGACACATGCATCGTCGTGGTTTTGGTGAGAGGGAGAAGGATGAAGAAGCAACGGTGATGCTGAAGTGTAGGGTGGCCAGCAACGACCCCATTTGGCCGCATCGCAAGACCAAAAGCAGGCAGCATAGCGCCACTGCTATGATGACAGGCGCAAACACACACACACGCACACACACACATACACACAGACACAGACACAAACACAAACACAAACACAAACACAAACACAAACACAAACACAAACACACACACACAAACACAAACACAAACACACACATGCACAAACACAAGCACAAACACACAAACACAAACACAAACACAAACACAAACACAAACACACACAAAATCACAACGCGACTGTGCTGCCTCACCTTGCACCATCTTGGGCGGTGGGTTCTGCTTGTCGTAGTGGGTGCGGTTATACTCGTTCCAGTCGAAACCCGTAAACACGCGGTTGAAGTAGCGCGGTTTGCGCGGTCGGTACTTGTCCCGCCAGAGGTAGTCCCCGCTTCCCTCTGCAAAGATGACAAGGATGGCAATGACGGTGACAATGTGTGAGTGCGAAGATGTGCATGAGTGTGTGAATGTGAAGATGCGTGTGTGTGTGTGTGCGTGTGTGTGTGTGTGTGTGTGTGTGTGTAGGTGAGTGTGAAGATGCGTATGAGTGTGTGTGTGTGTGCACGAGCGCGCATGTGTGAGCAGGAAGCATGCTAAGGAGGCATGCAAGAAACCTGCACCTCAGAAACGTGCACCACCATCACCATCACCATCACCACCATCACCAACGCCACCATCGATCGCACCAAGGTCGAGCTCGTCGGCGAACGTCTCTTGCTCCTCATCCTCGTCGGCCTCGTTCTGAGCGCGCGCCTTGGCAAGGAACTCCTGCTCCCGCGTGGACAGCCCGCGCGCAAGCTGCACCCAACGTGGTGGTGGCCGTGATGGCCGTGGTGAGTGCGGGAAGAGTGGAGAACCACAACAAGGGATAACCAAAGACACATTCGCACGAGCGCACACAAACTCACACACAATACACGCACGCACACGCACACGCACACGCACACGCACACGCACACGCACACGCACACGCACACAAAACTCACACACCACGAACACGAACTACACAAACCCATACACAATGCACACACACACACACACACGTCACAAGAACACAATAGGAACAAACCTGGTTCTTGCAAAAGTCTGGATGGAGCTCGCCCTGGCGCCCTGCCTTGATCATCATCAGCACCACCTTACGCAAGACAAGGTCCTGCGCGTCCATCTGCTGTTGCGTCACGACAGCACTTGCTGCGTATTTCGCCATCAACCGATCATCATCATCCTCCTCCAATGGAACCTCAAACGGCACCGGACTAAACGCCCGGGTAGAGGCGCCCTTGTCCGCTTCGGAAAGCTCGTCGGCAAACAGGTCCACTTCCTCCTCGCCCTCCTGTCCTTGCTGCTGTCCTTCCACGCCGCGCTGTCCAGACACAACATCCTCCTCCGCCGCCTCCGTCTGCTGCTTGTACAGAATGCGCAGCTTGTGTTGCAGCAGCTCCTTGTGCTTCTCGCGAAGACGCGCCTTGGCAAACTCAACCTGCGGTATTCATGTTGTGTGTGTGTGTGTGTATTTGAGTGTGTGTGTGAGGGTGTGTGTATGAAAGTGTGTGAGGGTGTACATGTGGAGCTGTTGCTGTTGTTCTTGTGCACCGTCTGACCCCCCTTGTCCGCACTCAACAACAACAACAACAAGCCCAACACACACACACGCACACGCACACCACCCGACCTTGAGTTGACGAAGAAGCGTCTCCCAATACCCGACATCCAGCGTCTCCTTGGACTTGAGTTTCGTCTTGATGTGCCGCTCGAGCTCCAGCAGCTGGTTCAGCGTCTTGTTCGCAAAGATGGCCATAATGTCCTGCTTCACGCGTGCGTTGATGCCTGCAGGCAATGGTGGATATGATGGAGAGGAGGTGAACATGTCAAAGGGCGATTGAGGGGAATGAGCATGAGCTGGCGTTAGCAGGGATTGGGTTCCAAAGTCGGATATGGACAAGCACGGCACGTCACCTTCAACAACACACACACACACCCTCACACACACCCTCACACACACACGCACACACACACACACACACACACACACACACGCACACACACACGCACACACACACGCACACGCGCACACACGCACACACGCACACACACACGCACACACACACACGCACACACAAGGCTAACCACATGTATCACCTGTCTCGAGGGCACGGCGCTCGGCAGCAGAGAGAGAAGTGTCTTCCATGGCACGCTGCCGATACAGCTCCTTGAGGGTGTGGTCACAAATGAGCGCAATGTCCTCCCAAAACGCCCTGTTCTCCTCCATGTGCCCTTCCAGCCGCAGGTACACCTTGATGTCTTCCTTCAGCGCCTCGCACGCCTCCAGCGACATGGTGTCGAAGATGGTGTACGGCTCGTGCTGGTCAATATCCGGGTCGTCGCGGTCCGTGTGGATGTACTTGGCCAGGAGATCAACGGGCTTTGCTCGCCCCGCACGCAGGCGGAGCTCCGAGCGAAGGCGGGCCTGCTTCAGCACAAACAGCTCCTCTTGGTCAGCCCACTCGCCAAACTGGGCGTCGTCTTGCGCGCGCAGCATCTGGTCGCGCTCGCGCATGCGCTGCTCTCGGTCGATCTCGGCCTGCTCGCGTCGCCGCTTGATCTGCTCAATCTCGCGCTGGTTCTCCTCCGCACGCTCGCGTTCAAGACGGGCAAGCTCCTCCCGCGACATGCCCTGCTCCTCTGCGGCCTCCACCTTCTTGTGCCACACAAAGCGGCCAGACTCCTCGGCACCCTGAACGACGTCCAAACCACCCTGGGCAAGCTTGGCCTTCTTTCGCTCGGCCTTGCGCTCCTTCTTCGCCAAGCGCCGTGCACGCTTCTCCTCGGGCGTCTCCGTCATCTTCATGCGCTGCTTCTCCTGCTTGCGAAGCTCGCGCTCGCGCCGCTTCATTTCCAGCAGCCGCCTGCGGGCCTCCTCATCGTCGCGCCTGTCGTCGCGGCGGTGGCGGTCCCGTCGGCCGCCCCTGCGGTAGTCGTTGTTGTCGTTGTTGTCGTTGTTGCCATCATCACTGTAGCGGCGGTGCCGTCGGCGTCGGTCTGGCGAGCGCGTACGCGACCTTGAACGAGTGCGAGACCTGGACCTGGATCGAGATCGTGAACGGCGGCCGCCGCGGCGCCGACCGCGATCACGTCTGTCGCCGTCTTCATCGCTGCTGCCATGCGATGATGAGTCCTCGTCACTGCTGTACTTGCGGCTGCGCTTCTTGTGTTTCTTCTTGCTCTTCTTGCTGTGGCGGCGCCGGCTGTCGTCCTTCAGCACATCACCCTCTCTTCCATCCCGCTCGTCGTCGTCACTGCGGTGGCGCCGCCGTCGCCACTCATCATCATCATCACTATCCCCATCCCGGCGACGTGAGCTCATCTCCCCTGTTCCTGCGTGCTTGTGGTGTGGTCGTGGTTGTGGGTGCTTGTGTTGTTGTGTGCGTTCGCTTGTTCGCTAGCTTGCGCTTGCCCGTATTGGTTATGGAAGATTTGTTGATGTGCCAGCCATTAATCTTTCGAAGCGGAATGAGAGGCAGGGACTTGCTGCACGCTGTTCGTCGTGTACTGCTTGGCAGCAGCAGCAGCAGTAGCCGTCATGCTGGGAGTGCTGGCAGTGGCTTGACGGTTGAGGAGGTCAGTGTCGCTGCTCGTGAGATTGTCTACCATGTGCTTGGAACGCGTGCATCCAGCTCCTGCGAGATGGAAGTCACGCCAGAGCAGCAGGAGCGCGCACACTCGCTAGCCCATCGCCGTGCATGCAGGTGGCGTGTCGCTTGATCCAAACGATGCTTCTTCCGCCACGTGTACATGCGTAGCTGTGCATATGCCCAGTACTTGCAAATGAATGAACACGGGTCGTCTGTGTGTGTGTGCGTGTGTGCTTGTGTGCGTGTGTGCGTGTGTGTGTGTATATGTGTGTGGGTGTCTCTATCTGTGCTTGCTCATCTGCAGCCTCGCTGTCACGTCTGGTGTGGCAGGGAGCCGCTGCAGTATGTGTTGGGCGAGTGGGACTTTCGGGACCAAACTTTGACCATGCGTTCGCCTGTTCTCATCCCACGACCAGAGACGGAGGTGCGCTTTCAGGGACAAGACTCTCGCTGCTTCATGTCCCTTGCGCCACTCATGTGCTGCAGGACCAAACGAAAGCGACTGTCCATGCTCACGATGCATTGATGTCACTGGCAGGTACTCGTTGACTTGATTCAGCGTAAGCTAAGGCAACAGCACGGTCTACACTTTCTCGAGATTGGCGTGGGATCTGGTGCAATCAGTTTGTCCCTGCTGCATGAGAACCCGTCTTGGACTGCAACTGGCATTGACTTGGATGACGCCGCGATTCAGCTCACGCAGCACAACGCCAGCAGGTGCCGCCTACTCCCTTCTGTGTGTGTGTGTGTGTGTGTGTGTGTGTGTATGTGTGCGTCTGTGCGCGCGTGTGTGTGTGCGTGTGTGTGTGTGTGTGTGTGTGTGCGTGTGCGTGTGTGTGTATGTGTGTGTGTGCGTGTGCGTATGTGTGTATGTGTGTGTGTACCTGCGTACATGCGTGCGTGTGTGTGTATGTGTGTACGTGCGCACATGTGTGTGCGTGTCTACGTGTCCACCAGTCTGCCCGTCTGTTGTAGCGGCCCGTGCCCTTCGGCCATGTGTTCAGTCGCCTCACTCGTGACTCGCTCCGTCTCCGCCCTCTTCAACCGTGACCAATAATGAGTGCAGATGTGGCGTGGCAGACCGCCTGACGCTGCACAAACAGGACATCACCACCGCCACGCCATCATCGCCGTGCTTCTCATCGGGGCCCTTCGACTTTGTTGTCTCAAACCCACCCTACATCCGCCGTGATGAAATGCCAAAACTAGCTCCCGAACTGCGGTGAGTGTGGTGTGTGTTGACGTGAGGGTGGGTGCGTCTGTGTGTGTATGTGTATGTGTGTGTGTGAGTTTCTGTGTGAGTGTATGTGTGTGTATGTGTGCGCGCGCGCATTTCTGTGTTTCTGTCGATATATGTTCATATGTGGTACCATCACACACCGTTTTTCCCCTTGCTCACACATACACATACACATACACATACACATACACATACACATACACATACACATACACATACACATACACATACTCATACACACACGTGTGTGCTTTGCACAGATACGAGAATGATATGGCCCTGTGCGGCGGAGAAGACGGGTTGGATGTTACGCGCGCCATTCTTGATATTGCACCGCACATCATCAGCCGCACTGGTGGTGCAAGGTGTGTACCCGTACTTTGGTGCTGCTGCTGCGGCCATTTGACATGGTGTGGCTAGCAAGCAACTCACGACGTTTCTTCTCTGCGTGCACATGCTGTTGTTCGTCACGTTCACCTTCCAGGCAGTTGTGGTTGGAGCTGTCGCCTCCGCAGTGTTCTGCCGTGGCAAGGTATGGTGTGTGTGTGTGTGTGTGTGTGTGTGTGTGTGTGTGTGTGCGTGTGTGTGTGTGTGTGTGTGTGTGTGTGTGTGTGTGTGTGTGTGTGCGCGCGTGTGTGTTTGTGTGTGTGTGTGTGCTTGCGTGCGTTTGTGTGTCGTATTCTTACACCGATTCCCCTTCCCCTCCCCATGCACTCTGTATTCCCGGTCGCAAACGCTACGGTTGCAGGCTTGTACCACCTGGTTGTGTGTTGCATGTGCACTTGGATCAGTATGGGCATGAGCGGTTTGTGCAAGTCAACTTATGGGATGGCTGATGAGGAGCGAGGAGGAGTGGGATCCGGTGGGGAGGTGCGGGCGGGGCCGAGTGAACACGACATGATGTCGTGCATCTGACATCGTGACATATGTGCGATGCGATGTTGTGAGTGAGATGTGATTTGATGAAAATAAAGCGCCTCAATTAAATGGCTGTCGTGTTGTATTTGCGTTCAGCTTTCACTCGTGACAGAGAGGTAGTCGTGTTGTTGGTTTTATGGTTCGTCGGGGTTAACGGACAACGCAGTGCGAGCAACTGAAGACTGCGCGCGCGCGCGCGCGTGTGTGTGTGTGTGTGTGCGTGTGCGTGCGTGCGTGTGTTGTGCGTGTGCGTGTGCGTGTGCGTGAAGGAGGGAGAACGATGACCAACATGGATGCGTCTCGCTGCCATCGGTTTTGTTTATCGGTCGTGGTTGTGGTGATGGTCGTGCTGTTGGCATCAGCTGTAGTGACAGCTGCCACCTCACATCGACGTGAGCACCGACCAAGCGTCCACGTATGCCTTGCGGGGCTCGTGTGTGTACGGGCTCGTGCCGTGTGCAAAGATGATCTTGTCAAACGCCCATCGCTGCAGCCATGTTTCGGGTAAGTGCATGTGAGTGCACGTGCGTGTGTAGGTGCACGCATGCGTGTATACGTGCGCGTGCGAAGTGTCGCAACATGGAAAACCGAAGTTGATACTCACACGCAATCCCCTCCCGCTCGTTCCTCCCCTCTATTTCCTCCCTGTTCGCTTCTCGCACCTGTGCAATGTCTTTGACGCAGGCGATGAGCTTGCCCCTGTCACCGTGCGAAATGACGCGGCTTGTGCGGTAGATGGGCAGGGTTGCGCTGCGGAACGCCTTCTTCGTCAGCTTGAACCACAGCCGCCCGAACCACGAGGGCGACTCGTCCTGGGTGGTGATGGAGGCGTTGGTTGGGGAGTGGGCGTGTGGATGGTGGTGGCGAGTGGCTCGGAACGATGAGCAGGCAATGGGCATGTGAGGATGGTCAGGGGAAGGTCAGGTGATGGCAGGGGGCGGCAGTGATGGTGGTGACAAGGGTTGGGGAAGGGGGGGGGGGCGGCACAAACATGCTGAGGCCCGAGCCCGAGGCCCGAGCCGGGAGCGGGCACGAAGCAGCAGCCACCTTCGCATCGCATCGACCAACACCAGCCAGCACGCGACTGCCGACCTGTGCATATCCGCCGTAGAAGCTGTCGCTTGCAACGAGGGTGTGGGATGGCGCGTGGAAGAAGACAACTTCGTTCATGTTGAGCGGCGCCCCGAGCAGCAGCTGCTGATCAAGGTGCGGTCCAAGCTGAGTGGTGCGGTTGGATATGGGGTTGATTGGTGTGGTAGTGTGGATTCGGTGCTTGTTGTGAGTGACGATGTGGTGTGATGGCTTGGTTCTGCTGAACGTTGATGGGAAGGGATGAGTGGTGTGAGTGCGATGATGTTTACGCGATGGTGGCAGCAGGTGCAGGATCACATTCACTCCTATACAGCACAACTTACCCCCTTTCACTCCCACCTTTCCTTCCACCCTTCCATCCTTGCTTCCACCGCCAATTGCCAACACACCTGGTGCCCGCTCTCCTCCAGCACGACCCATTCGCTCTTTGGCTGAGGCAGCGACTCTGGCGTGTGGTCTGTCAGCTTCGTCTCAAGATCCTCTCCGAGCGCGCTCGGTGCAAGGTAGATCTTGGCATCTGGGTACGCCTGCGCCCACTTGGGCAGGAACAGCCAATGCTGCACTCATTGCATCGTGTGTGTGTGTGTGTGTGTGTGTGTGTGTGTGTGTGTGTGTGTGTGTGTGTGTGTGTGTGTGTGTGTGTGTGTGTGTGGTGTAGTGTAGTGTAGTGTAGTGTAGTGTAGTGTAGTGTAGTGTAGTGTAGTGTAGTGTAGTGTAGTGTAGTGTAGTGTTGTGTTGTGTGTGCGTGCAGTGTGTGTGTGTGTGTAGCATGTGTGTAGTGTGTGGTGTTGTGAACACACCCAGCCGCACCACAGCTCCACACTGCCACGCACGCCAGCGAGTGTTGCGTGCAAAGCACCTGAAGGTTGCTAGCGACGATGGCCTCCACGATCCCGAGGGCGTCAATCTGTCAGTAACATGCCCGTGGCAGTGGTGCAGGCGTGCGGCCAGTCAGTGGATTGCCTTTGAAATGACTTTATGCACCTCAACATGCCTGTGCCTCTGTGTGTGTGTGTGTGTGTGTGTGTGTGTGTGTGTGTGTGTGTGTGTGTGTGTGTGTGTGTGTGTGTGGTTGCGGCAATGCTTACTGATACACACCTGCTTGCGCACTTCCTCATCGAATGGTGTTGGAGAAAGCAGGGCCAGCTGTTTGTCGCCGTTGCCAGTCCTGGTGTTGTCATCACATATGAGAGACAGAAGAAGAGGCATGCGCGCAAACAGACAAACAGACAGACAGATAGACACACACACATACACACACATACACACACATAGACGAACACACACATGCACACACACACACATACACATACGTTGCAATGCCCATGGTCGTGTCGAGGACAAAGGGGAGCTCGTCACCGTCCATGAGACGCTGCACCATGGCGCGTTCCTCCGCCAGCTGCTCCTTGGTCGACTCGTTGTGCTCGCCCTCCTGCAGCCGCTGGTCCTGCAGTCCATCGCTGAGGAGGGACAGCATCCGATCACGCAGGCCAGCCCACTTCAGGCCTTCCGTCTGGCCCTCGCCGAGGTGGAAGTGCCCACGCACCATCCACATGCCCTCGCCAAGGGCCAGCACACGCTGGAACACACCCGCACGAGCCTCCATACTAGCAACACAGTCCAGTCCGTCAGTGAAGCAAGCAAGCGAGGCAGTCGATCCTGGTGTTGTTGATGGATTGAGCAATCGCGAAAGCGCAAAAACACACACACACACACACACACACGTGTTCAGAAAGACAGCCAACCCTTTCTCTCTCGCCAACACACACCAACACGCACGCACGCACGCTGGCGTCATGGCAAAGCCCAAGGTGAAGGCGAGCATCAAGGCGCAGAAGAAGAAGAAGAAGACGCCAGTGCATCCAGAGTCGAGGAAAGCAAAGCGCATGAACAAGCAGTACCTTCGCAAGGCCAAACTCACAGAGTGCGTCTGTGTGTGTGTGTGTGTGTGTGTGTGTGTGTGTCTGTGTCTGTGTGTGTGTGTGTGTCTGTGTGTCTGTGTGCGATGCACGTTGCTGTTGCGTGATTAAACCCGCAACATCGCCGTCTCCTTGGTCATCATTCGGGCCTGTGATCGCATGCTCTTTCCTCACAACGACCGCCTTCCACCACCTCCACCACCTCCACCACCTGTTGACAGCCAACGACGATCTGCCAACTTCAAGCAGTTCAAGAAAGGTATCGACATCCTGTGGTTCCGCCAACGCATTTCGAACCACACGCGTGCCCTCACACAGGATCAGCTCAGACAGCTCACACAAGAGTAAGGAGTGTGTGTGCGTGTGTGTGCGTGTGTGTTTGTGTGTTGATGTGTGTCTGTGTGTTCGTATGTGTGTGTCCGTGTGTGCTTTCCCCTTGTCTCGTTGCTTGCGCTGGATGCCATGGTTGTTGATCGCGCTCACCTTGGCTTGCACGCTCCACGCAGATATGTCAAGCGCTTTGATGATGAGATTGCAGCACTCGAGCGGCAGAACGTAAGATATTGGCTCCCTCAGCTGTGTGTTGATGTTGTGTTCACGTGTATTTGTGTTAGTTAACGTGTGTGTGTGTGTGTAAGCACGCCTCACACCTTGCCATCGAACCCTCGATGTACAGCTGCCTTGGTTGTTCCTTGCACGCGTCATCACTCTAGCACACCCACCGCATCCGCGCCATGCGTGCATGTGTATGTGTGCACATGTAGAAATCGAAGCACCGCCAGATGATGTTGAGTGAGCGCTCCTCGCACGAAAAGAGCCTGTTCCAAAGCACATATGGCATCACCGTGCCTGATCTTACCGACCCCGAGAACGTCCGCAAGCTATTGTGCGTACCTGCATCACGTAGCTCGCTGCCTGTGCGTGTGCGTGTGTGTGTCTGTGTGTCTATGTGTGCGTGCGTGTGCGTGTGTCTGTGTGTCTGTGTGTGCGTGTGTGTGTATGTACGTCACACGTACACGCATGCACACGCACAGGTGTTGACTCACTCACTCACTCACTCACTCACTCACTCACTCACTCACTCACTCACTCACTCACTCACTCACTCACTCACTCACTCACTCACTCACTCACTCACTCACTCACGCGTACGCTCACTCACGCACGCGTACACTCACTCACGCACGCGTACACACACACACACACTCACACTCACTCACGCACATACGAGGGTGCAGGGATGGGAAGGTCAACTGGATGCAATCAAAGGCATCAAGCATACTTCCATTAAGCAGTAGTTATCATTCCCACACACAAACACCCTTTCCCTCCTCTATGTTCATAAGAAGCCAATTGACACATACACACACACATACACACATACACACACACATACACACACACATACATGCAGCGTCATTGCAAGTCCTTTTCCCCTCCCCTCCCCCGAGTTCCCAAGCATTCTTTGCCCAGACTGCAACATGATGATGATGGTGGTTTATTTGTTTGGGCTGCCATAAACGCATTCATCGCCACCGCGCCAAGCCCCGTCATGTCACTACTCCTCTCGACTCAACACATGATCACAGGGTCAAATCACTCATTCAGCGTCACTTATGTGAGGCGCAAGCAACTATCATAGAAGCATGGAAAATAACACCAGAAGAAGAAAGAAGCACGAGAGCGCACGGAGTGTCACTCGCACCAAGTATCACAGCACATCAATCCTGAAATCGAACACCACTCCCAACCCCCGCATGTACGCATGCACGCATGCACGGACGCACTCTGCCTCATTCACACACACACACACACACACACACTCTCTCTCTCTCTCTCTCTCTCTCTCTCTCTCTCTCTCTCTCTCTCTCTCTCTCTCTCTCTCTCTCTCTCTCAACACTGGCATGTGCATGCAGGCTCTCCTACGCATCCATGCACGCACACTGTCGCACGCATCACACATTTCCACATACTTACACACACGCGTTCGCCATTTTCTCTCGCAAGGATTCTCGTTCCAACTCCAACGTGTCAGCATTCGCCCGCCACTGCCACTGACACCACCGCCTCCTCCTCCCTCGCTCGGGATGTCGCAGCTGCATCTGATACCGGTGTCGTGCTTGCAGGCACGCCTGTCTTCTCATCAGCTGTCCTTGCAGTGACTTGGGCTTTGGTTTCTCCTTCAACCGCAGCATCTGCCGTGGGGCGTGATGTCTCCGCACGCCCACGCGGTGGTGTCTTTGCCACGCCCACCCCACGTGCATGCTGTGGTGGCGATGATGATGATGACGATGATGACGAGGGTGGTGGTGATGGTGGCGGCTGCATGTGCACACCACCATTTCTAGGGCCAACAGTGCCCCCCGCTTGTGTGCCCCTGACATGCGTCTCTTCCGTTGCTGTGTGTACCACTGCTGCTGTTGCTGCTGCTGGTGTTGTTGTTGCTGGTGTTGTTGCGACTAGCATGTCGTGTTCACCCATCAACCCCCCGCTCTCTCCTCCACGTAAAGCAGCCTCACCACCGCTTCTCCTGCTGCTGCTGCTGCTGCTGCTGCTGCTGCTGCTGCTGCTGCTTGCATTGTTGGTGGTGGCGGTGGCCGCTGTGGTTGTGGCGGTGCCATTGCCCAACGAGCTGCCACCATCACCACCATGACCACCATTGCCACTGCGAGCATGACTGCCTCGTGTTCCCTGGGAAGCGCCACGCCTCCGCTGCCGCACGCCACCAGACGACGACGATGATGATGGCGATGGCGATGGTGGCCGCTGTGGAGATGTGCGGCGCTGGCTGTCTGCTCGCCTCCGCAGTCGCGCGTACTTGAGGTTTCGCTTTGCAATCTTCACATTGCACATACACACACACATACACACGTATACAGACACATACACGCACACACACACGCACACATGCGCAACGACTCGTTAGAGTTTGTCGCAACAGGACAATGGACAACTAACAACCGAGTAACGTGGCTGCGACACGACTTACACCCAACCAACCAACCAACCAACCAACCAACCAACCGAGCGCGTACCTGTTGAAGCTTGAGTCGAAACCACCACGGGTTGAGGTACATGGTGAGGATAACAAGACCGCAACAGATGAACGCCAGCGGGAGAAAAGGGCCACCCAGGAACCTGCACACCGGTGGCAGTGCACACGGAAGCATGGTCGCATTTGCAGAGGGTGGAAAGAGGCATGTGTCATGCGTTCATGATGAGCGTTACAACAGCTACAGCCACACGTACACACGTACACGTGCACGAGACAATCACGACAACGACAGCAACAACAACAAACACACTCATATACAACCAAGTCACGCAAGCACATCATCACCAAAAGCACGCGCACACTATGCAAACACACTCAAGTACAGGGTACACGCAAGGCATGCGTCAGCGCACCCATAAGGGAGATTGCTGAGGATGTGGAGCCAGACGTAGAGGTCGCAACCTTCGCGAAACACAAACCACACCCCAATCAATATATACTGCGCAAACACAGCAACGCACGTCACGCAACAAAGGTATGAGCGTCACGGTGTGAGGAGGAAGGAACACGCGTGCGTGCGTTTTATCGCACACACGTAAATACAAGAATACAGACCCATGCTCACACCTGGTTGATGTCCCATATGAGGTCCTTATCACGGCCTTGCTTGGCAAGCATCCACCCAATGTGCGTGAAAGGCGAGTGCAGCTCCTGAAACAACACACAACAGAAACGCAGAGGCAGCGCAAAGGAGGCTATGATGAGGTGGACCAGCAGCGAGGGGGTGCACACACACCCACATGCACATGAACACGCACCCACATCACACTCACATACACACACGCACATGCATGAACACGCAAATTCACATGAACAAACACATAAACACACATTCACACACATATAAACACACACACGCACGCGCGCGCACCTCGATGAGGACGACGCAGGCGACGTAGAGATAGGAGCGCGTGGAGAGGGTGAGGAAGTAGAGAACAATGCCCAGCATGTGATGCACAATCAACGTCTCCCCCTTGACGTTGTGTGCCAGATACATGTTGAGGGAGTCGCGTGTCTCGAAGATGAAGAATCCTGCGGCCAGCCACGTGAGCACGCACAGTGAGCGAGAGAAGGAGTGCACAAGGACCAAGACAAGGAGTGCAAGGGACACAGGGCGGTGCGCCGAATGACGTTTGACACATGCGCAAGATCGGAGGAATCGTTTGTGAAGCGAAACATTGCGATCAGTTGTACACAGAAACTGTGGTGTTGAGAGTGATGGATGTGTGTGCAGAGTGCTCTTGGTCTCGACAATGCAGACATGATGATGAGCAACGAGCAACGCACCGAGCGCAAACGATGCCGTGTGAGTGAGGAGATCAGTTGCCCCATAAACGGCTCCGCCTTCTTCAGGAACGCCTTCAAGCAGCACGCGAAAGCCCATGAAGCTGAGCAGTGTGCCCAGGATGGCCCGGTTGATGCCTGCGTTCTAATGTTGGCAAGGTCGTTCGTTGAGGTGCGACGGGATGGGTGTGGTATTCGTGTCAGTTGCATCACCTGCACAAGCGAAACCGGACCTACAAAACCAAGACAGGCGACGGGCCTTACACAGCACAGCACACACACACACACACACACACACACACACACAACCCACGAACTGCTCAAGCATTAGGCACAAGCTCTGCGGACTCCTCACCCATTTCTGCTGATCCAGTGGGTTCAGCCGGTTGTATGTCTAGTTGAGGGTGAGAAGCCAATGAGCAAGGTGTTCAAGGCAACAATGAGTTGCAAGCACCAACAAGGTTACATGGTCGCACGTCAGGTCCACCATCCTCAACAACACCAAGCACGCTCGAGGCGGCACTGGGACCTTGGAGAGGTTGCGCGAGATGACACCCGATGCCATGGACAGGAGAGAGGACAAGGCAAAGCTGGAGATGAACGCTGCCGCGATCGTGGGAACCCCGAGCTTCTCTAGAACCGCAAACATGGCGACAAACACGTGAGAAATCAAATACACACGCGCACACGCACATGTGCACCTTGTCATATGAGTGTGGCGTGTTTTGATGTTGTCTTCGAGCTGGGTCCAACGCAGTGCGGAACCACTGCGTTGTTGCGGTGACACTGACGTGCTGCAACATGATTGTGATTCGATGATGTGCGACGAGGCGTGCGCCACAGCGAGGCTTGCGTTCACCATGATTCCACTTCCTCAGACAAAACAGGATGTAAACTCAAGGACCTTTGCCTTCATGTCCTCTGCTAGCTGGACGCTCCCACCAAGCAACACCACTACCAACCACACAGTCATACACCCACACGCACCCGAAAGAAGGCGAAACAGGTTCAGCGGCACGTCCTCCATCGTCATCGTGGTTGTTGCCGCCAGAAATGCTCATGTCACTACTGTTTATGATGTCTGCTATCCGTGTAGTGTGTGTGTGTGTGTGTGTGTGTGTGTGTGTGTGTGTGTGTGTGTGTGTGTGTGTGTGTGTGTGTGTGTGTGTGTGTGTGCCTGTGTGTGTGCGCGCGCCTGCCTGTGTGTGTGTGTGTGTGTGTGTGTGTGTGTGTGCCTGCCTGTGTGTGTCTGTGTCTCTCCCTCTCTCTGTCTCTCTGTTTCTCTCTGTCACTCTCTCCCTCTGTCTCTGTCTCTCTCTCTGTGAAAGCGAGCCCAACGAACGTTCATCTGTCATCATCAGTCGTGTGCATGCACACCTCTGCAGCTTGACACTTCATTGGCCAGTGCGACACACCAAGACACCACCATCGCTCGTCATAGCAGCTTGTGTTTGACAGCGTGTGAGCCACGCTGGTAAGTCACGAGCACAGCGGCAGCCACCACCCACGCACTGCACAGCCACACGTGGAACGCATCATGCCACACTACACGCAGCACCGGTGCCCTACATAAACACGTGTGTGTGTGTGTGTGTGTGTGTGTGTGTGTGTGTGTGTGTGTGTGTGTGTGTGTGTGTGTGTGTGTGTGTGTGTATGTGTGTGTGTGTGTGTGTGTGTGTGTAGGTGAGCATTTGGATCTGACCTTCATTGTGCATGCGTTGATACACGAAACACAACTAAACAACCATGCAAACAAGCACACACACACACACTTACTGCCGGTATCGGGCGCGGGCGACAATATGTGCAACATCCTCCAGCACCAGCGGAACCAAACATAGCCACACCCTGAGGGCCACGATGCAGGGAGTTAGTGTGCACGCACACATTGAAGTCTGTTGCCGCAAGGCCAAAACACACAGACACAGAGACACACACAAGCACACGCACGCACGCGCACACACACACACACACACGCATAGCATACACGCACGCACACATATCCACAGTCAAGCAGTCACACACATAAACGCATGCACAATTCCTTACGTGATGAGGTGCAATGTGTTGTCATGGGCAAAAGTGCCATCCTCGCCGCTCAAGGCAGGGAAGCAGCAGCAGCAGAGAACAGCAAGGCCACACAGCCACCCGAGGAACGGGTATGCAAACATCACAGCCAGGACAGCAATCATCGCAGCCAGCTGCAGCCGTGAGTTTTCTCTTGGACCGCGGACCGAGGGTGCGGTGGGTGCCATATACTCTGCGTCGTCGTCGTCGTCGTCGTCGTCGTCGTCGTCGTTCTGCACGTCACCATCCGTGCTTCTCTTTGCTGCTGCTGACCCACGTTGTGTGACAGCACGAGCGATACAGGACACGGCGTACAGGAGCGGCTGCACAATCCCGTACACTGCAGCCCAGATGGTGCCGGTCAGCGTCACGGATGCAACGCAGCCCCACGCAAACAGCTTCACGCGGTCGTCGTGGTTGCTTTGCTCGTCCGTCTCTGCTGCTACAAATACAGAAACGCCAACCACACCCGTAATGCACGTTGCCAGAAACGTACGTCCTGCAACACACACCCACACACGCGGTGTCAGAATACAGAGACACACGTGTGCAGATACATGTGTGCAGGTAGGCACACAGCGAACGAGCGTGCACGCAAGTGAGTTGAAGCTTGTCTTCGTGCAGATGAAACAGGACATGGGCGAAGAAGCATGCGCCAAGCCATGCCGAGTTTATGTGTGTGCGTGTGTGTGTGTGCGTGTGTGTGTGCGTGTGTGTGTGTGCAGCCATTGAAGATGTCGCACCATTGGAGCGAGGGGAGATGAGCTTGAGGAGGAGCGTTGCCGTGGCGAAGACGCACACAAACACGGGCACGACATGCAGGACTCGCTGGACGTTCTGCAGGGCGACAAAGCAGAGATTGTATGAGGCGAAACATGCAGCGTCATGCGAGGGCAACACAATGAGTGAGTGAGTGAGTGAGAGACATGCGCCAATGCACACACACACACGCATGCACACACACACACATGCACACGCGCGCGCGCAAACATGCATGCACGCACAAACGCATGAGCGTCCACGTTTGCAGAGCAACACATAACGGATCGCGCGGGCCCAAAAGGCGCAGCGACTCACGTGAGCAAACGACTGCACGATGTTGATGTGCGTGCGGATGTGATAGCGAGGGGAGGTGCCAGCGTCGCGCGAATTGGAAAAGACGAGCACTTGCAGCGGAGCCGACGACGCGAGGGGAAACTCATCCTGCAGACACGGTCGTGTGAGGGAATACGTGGCGGTAGGACAGAGCATGCACAAGGCGCACAAAAGAGCGTGTGCGTGCGTGCGTGCGTGCGTGTGTGTATGTGACAGGAAGGCGGGAAGACAGAGCAAGGTGGGCAGAGGAGGAAAAGGAAGCGCAGTAGCAGCAACACCGCACAGTGGGTTGAATATCACAGCCAAGAGCAAACAACCAGTTGCCATCTTCACGCCAAAGTGCAAACCCGCCGCCGCCACCATCGCCACCCCCCCCCCCCCCAACGTCGAACACGTACGCAGAACGAGACTACAACGCCCGGTGATGACGATATCGACGATGATGAGTCCACGACACCAGCACGACTGCCAACGCCGACACCTTCACCTGCTGCACCTCCTCGCCTCACTGCTGCTTCTCCTGCCGATGGTCTTGTTGCTTCCCTTGTCATGGTTGTGTCCTCTCCCCATGTGCCGTAGGAGGGCTGCCGCTGCTGTGCTAACACGGCGCGAACGCAGGAACCGTCGCTGGCATGTGGGCACACAATGCGCGACTCGAAGCACAGTGCCACGCCACCCAGCAGTGGCTGCAGCGGCCATGGGAACGGGGGCTCAACCACGTGCACATGCGGGCTTGGTGGCAGAGTGGTATTTGTCAGTGGTGGTGCTGTTGTGCTCGTTGGTGCAGGTGTTGTTGCTGGTGTCGCTGTTGGTGGCTGTGGTGGTAGGTGGGCTCTTTGGGTTGGCTGCTCACGCTCCCCTCCATCACGCTTCAGACCTGCCTGCCCACGCTCGCCTTCGTTCCGCTGCTGGTGCTGGTGCTTGATTGGTGTGAGCGACAGAGCGCCGTTTGTGGTGATGCACAGATGTGTGGCACGCGACGTGAAGCAGGGACGTTGCCTGTGCATGCTTGACGACGATGACGACGGTGATGAAGACGATGAAGGAGATGATGGTGAAGATGCCAATGGTGCACCGTGTGCTTGGAGAGGAAGATCTAAGCGCCGTCCGTGCTGCCCGTGCTGCTGCTGTTGTGCGCCAGGAGCTGGCTCCCAGACACGAACCGTGCCCACATGAACGCCATCGCCATTGCCACGAAGGTGCTTGCGTCGCTTCCGTGACGTCGCTGTCACACCATCTCCAGAATCAGCAGTTCGGACTGCCCAGAGGTCACTCGTCTCCAAACACGTCTCATCCACACGCCGCGACACAACCTCCCATTGTTGCTCAAAATCATCATCATCATCACCATCGCTACCGCCATCACCACGGCTGCCGTGGGTGCCTTCCGCAGTCTGTCTGCAGAGGGAAATGTTGAGTACAGACGGGCGCACACGCGACTCGAGCGCAAATGCACGCACACGCAAGCTGTCACCACGCATGGCAGCGTTGGGTGTGGCGTCGCTGTGGCGATTGTCGCCACCATCATCACCATAATCACTGCTGCTCTTGTGCTCATCAATGGGGGTTAAGGGAAGTGCAAACGTGGATGTGGTGCCGGGGCGAGCGGGTTTCAGCAGCAAGAGCTGTGCTGATGACGATGATGAGGCCGGCACTGGCACCTGTTGGAAGGTCAAACACACACACACGCACACACACACGCACACACACACGCACACACACGCACACACACACACAGACACACACACACGAGATAAGACGTGAGGACACAGGCAGCAGAAGAGCGCGGCAACAAGTCGTCTGTGCAGCGTCAATAGCAAAGTTGTCCGTGTGTCTTTGACTGCCTGTCTGTGGCTGCATGTTAGTTTATCGACGTGTCTGAGCGAGAGAGGGGATGTGAGAGTGATCACATCGCCTGGATCAACGGTGTGATATTCGCACCTGTCGTGGATGTGTCAATGTGTAGATGGGCGGAATGGGCGCGTGTGACTCAAATGTACGCATGTACACATGTTGACGAGCAGCGGCGTCATTGATGGCGCCGCTGCTGCCGATGATGGACCCGGTGGTGGGGACTCGCTGTTGTCCACATGTGCGTACATGGGTACGATGAGAGGGCGTGTGCGTGTGTGTGTGCGTGTGCGTGTGTGTGTGTGTGTGTGTGTGTGTGTGTGTGTGTCTGTGTGTGTGTGTGTGTGTGTGTGTGTGTGCGTGCGTGCATCGGGATACGAGGAGCAATCGTGAGCAAGAAAACGGCATGCACATGTGGTTGTACTTATTTGAGGAGTGAGGCTGCATCATGTGTGAGTGAAGGTTGTGTGCGGAAACAAGTAGCACAAGTACACGGTCAATTTGTGCGCGAGAACACAACACACATCAGTGCCGAAAAGAAGGCACAACGGTCACACTTCATATATTTCTGAAGCGAGAACAAAACCACCACAACAGTGCTCACCCTCTCGGCAGCGGCGATGGTGTGCGAAAGTGTGGTGACGAGTTGGTGGCACCAGAGGACACACAGGTGGTCAGCGGGGACGAGGACTTCAGGCATCAGCGACGTGTCGACAGCCAAGCGGCGGAGTACCGCTGGCGAGCAGGACAAGGGGGCGGTATGAGACGCACACTCATCTGTCATGCATGGTTCGCTGAAACAAACATGCGGAATAAAAAGACAACAGTCGCCACCACCACTGTGACTCACGGTGAGCTGGGAGTGTTAGTGCTGGCGGCACGAGTGCATCGCGAGCGCCACCAGAGACGACAACAACAGCAGCGCTGCCGAACACACGTGCAGGCAGGGCTGCTGCGTCTGCCGGTGATGGCAGTGAAGGGGTCGTGGACAGCTGACCATATGCACGCACAAGCCCGGGATCTGTACATATACGCACGCAGACACACGAGTGATAACGTTACGTTGCAGCGCGAATGGTAAGAGCGTCGCGGTGGTATGTGGTGAAGCCACATGTCAATCTCACACATCAAACACATACGCACGCACAGCGGGGGACAGAGACAATCACACACACACCACACGTACGCGCACAGAGGGAGAGAGAGAGACAGACAGAGATAATCACACACTCCACACACACACACACACACACACGCACACACACGCACACGCACACGCACGCACACACACGTACGCACACTCCACACTCCACACGCACACGCACACGCACGCACACACGCACACGCACAGGCAAGCGGTGGACGGGCAAGAGGGGCCGCCAGGGTGACCACTGTGGAGACGAACTGGTTGATCAAGATAGACAGAGAGAGACAGACGTGGGGCGGGGCGCCGGTGAGTGGTAGCATATGGACTGCAGACACTACACGACAAGCATCCAAGCAGAGCCACGAAATTGCGTGCACATACAATACGACGCGAAAACGCACAAACACACACACACACACACACACACACACACACACACACACACACACACACACACACACACACAGCAACACGTTCATACACACGCACACACACACATAAACACAACACCCCCCCCCCAAGCACACCCATCCCACACCTCTGCCACGAGGGAAGTTGGTTGGACGGACGCGAGTGCGATGACACCACCCATGGAGTGGCCGATCATAATCACTGGACCTGCACCCGTGAAACAGCAATGATGAAGACAACAACGTGAGCTGCACTTTTCCCCAGTCCAGGGCCGGTCCCCACAAAGCGATGACAAAAGCACGTACGGAAGCCCCTTACGCATGTCAATGGAGGACTGCTGGTAGAGATGACGAATGGCCCGGATGCATGCGGTGACAAACACCTATGACCCACGCGTCACCACCACGCGTGTATGTGTATGGGTGTGCGGATGAGTGGGAGGGTGAAAGGAAAATTTGCACTGCACCTCGCAACGCATGCACAGCTACTCGGCTGTCCACATCGTACACGCGTTTGACAAGCGAGCACACATGCGCACAAACGTGCACAAACACACGCAAGCGCGCACCTGCTGCTCTTGCAAGACGAATCCAGAGAGGCCAGAGGGCTCTTCGCGGAAGTCGATGGTGAACACGTCAAAGCCGGTTGACACGTGGCCTGCGTGATTACGGCCACTCATGCCATGTGTGTTGGCACTTGGAACAGGCAGTCCAGGCATGACATCCAGCTTTGATGCCAGTGATCGAACCTTTCTTGCACACGAGACGCAGTCCGTTGATTTGGGGGGGGTGAGGTTGCAATCAAACGTGTTTGTGATGTGACACTGCGCGCATGACAACAGAGAAAACGCACATGCGCTTTGCCACGCACCACCACCACCAACGCGGCGCGCGCACATCCTTACACATACCGCACACGTACACACGCACACGCACGCGCAAAACGGAGTTGAGCGCCTCAGTCAACACCACAAACGCACAAGCAGGACATGTACTTGCAGGACATGGAAAAAAGTGTACGACACCACCTGCTCATAGCTGCCGAGATGCCCTGGGATGAAGAGGACTGGGCGACCACGCAACGCAATGGGCCTGGCACGTTCCTTGTAGACGAGTAGCCGGTATCTAGGGTGATGTGGCGCTTCAAGTGCCGTGTAACTGCATCCCCATGCAATCGTATGAAGGGGCGACCCAACAACACAACTTCTCGCAGCTAACAGACACAACCGAAACGACACTCAAATTCCATCCTCCTCCTCCTTTTCCTCCTTTTCCTTTGCTTCCCCCCACCACCCACCCCCCTCACTTACCTGGGGTACATGTATGTCATGTGGCACTTGTTCTCCACACTGGCGTAGCGTTGGTGGTGTGCCATCCACAGTGGCACGGCCACCAAGCACAGCACCACCACTGCACACACGCGAGCAGCGTGCGTCATCGCTGTTGGCTGCACTGTGCGGTTACAGAATATTCGTCATGTTTCCCGTTACATTTCTTCTAGCACTCTCAGCAAACAAACACAAACAAAAACGTTCCCACTGACTGACTGCACCACCTCGCCTGCCGATCGATCGATCAAAACGAGCAACCCAGCGACAACCCTCAACCATGGTACGCATGTTGTGAGCGAGGGAGTATGACATGAGTGTGCGTGGGTAGATGCCTGATCACCTCGCTCGCCTGTACTTGATTGTCCGCCCTCTACGTTTGCTGTCTTTTGACTGTCTGTTCGCTGTCTCATTTGTTGCTCACCTTCTCTCTCGTCCCTTCTTCTCCTTTTTTTTTTTTCTCCTTCATCAGGCCATGGATTTCAAGGCTTCTGCCGACAAGTTCATCAAGTTTGTCAACGCCAGCCCCAGCCCCTTCCATGGTACGGTCTTGGTTTTGTACTGCGCCTTGCGCACCTGCACGCCTTGTTTGTTGGGGCGGGCGAAGGCTGTCCTTGCTGTGTTTGCTGGCCTTTGTTCTGTCCTCATGTGTGTGTGTGTGTGTGTTTGTGTGATGGCTTCTCCACCTTCCTTGCAGCCGTGCAAGCGTCCAAGGCTGCTCTCATCGAGGCCGGCTTCAAGGAGATCCGTGAGCGCGATGCATGGGAGACGAAGCCACTCGGCAAGGTATGGATTGGAATGCGTTCAGTGTGTTTGTGTATCTGTGTGTGTATGTCTATCTGTGTGTGTGTGTTTCTGCAAGTTTGTTGCAGTGCGTGTATGCAAGCTCGTGTGCGTCAACGCACTCCCACGCAAAGCGTCTCTTTCCAGTTGCCCCCCCCCGGCCGTTTTGGTCTGCTTTTCCCATTGTGTGTATTCTTGCCTCACGCCTGTGCACTGTGCCACCGCTTGTGCCACGCGTCCCCACCACCGCAATGCAGTACTTCTTCACCCGCAACCAGAGCACGCTCGTTGCGTTTGCTGTTGGCGGCAACTTCAAGCCGGGAAATGCCTTCACCGTCATTGGCGCCCACACGGACAGCCCTTGCCTCAAGGTGTACCAACCTGGAAGCATGTGTGTGTGTGTGTGTCTGCGTGTGTCTGTGTGTCTGTTCGGTCTTGTGGTCATTTCTTTGGTGCCTGCGTTTCGGAGCGTCTCTCTCTCTTTTTTTTCTTCTGTGTCCGTGCCTCTTTCTGTGTTTGTGTGCGTGCGTTTGCTCGTCTGCGATGCCTTCGCCCGAAACCCACACATAGGCGTCTCGTGGCGTGCCCTCCACTGCGCGCAGGTGAAGCCCAACTCGAAACTGAGCAAGGCCGGCTACCTCTCCGTGGGCGTGGAGTGCTACGGTGGCGGCCTCTGGAACACGTGGTTTGACCGCGACCTCAGCCTTGCCGGCCGCGTCATGGTCCGCCAGCCAGACGTGAGTCATCCCTTTATTTGTGTGTCTGTCTGTCTGTCTGTCTGTGTGTCTGTCTGTCTGTCTCTGCGTGTGTGCCGGTGACTGTGTGTGTCTGTGTGTACGTATGTGTTTTCCCTTTTGACTTTGTCGTTGTCTCTGTCTTTGCCATGGCTCACAGCAGTGCATTTCAACTCCACCGCCACGACAGGGCAACTTTGCCCACAAGCTGATTCGCGTCGACAAGCCCATCCTTCGCGTGCCAAACCTGGCCATCCATCTCAACGTGAGCCACTTGTCGCCCTCCCTGCACACGCGACATGCTACACCCCAGCTCATCACCCATGTTTTGTGTGTGTGTGTGTGTGTGTGTGTGTGTGTGTGTGTGTGTGTGTGTGTAGTCGCTCTACACTGCTCATGCTAACAACGACGCTTGACACGTTTGCTCTTATCAAAACGCACATACACACCTACACCAATTCGCGTGCGTGCACGTGTGTGCGCAGCGGGGCATCTACTCTGACGGGTTCAAGTACAACAAGGAGACGCATCTTCCCGCCATCCTCGCCATTGCCGAAAGTGCGCTCGCCAACAACCAACTTCTCTCACTGTCATCTGCCGTGTGTGTGTGTGTGTGTGTGTGTGTGTGTGTGTGTGAGTGTGTGTGTGTGTGGTTTCGCCTGGTTTCTCTGTGTGCCACTACCTTTCTGCCCTCTCCTCCACCCCCCACCGCTTCTCACATCTTGCTGTGCTTTTGTGACGGTTTGGACGTGGCAGAGCAACTCAACGCCCCAGCCAAAGGAGACGCTGACAAGAAGGAAGAGGTCAGCACAACACTTGCGCGCCTGTGTGTGTGTGTGTGTGTGTGTGCGTGCGTGTGTGTGTGTGTGCGCTCCTGCCTGTGTTGTATCTACATGCCCATGCACGTCGTCTCTGTTGCCTGTGTGCACGTGTGCTGTCTTCCCACTGCTTGGAACTTTGAAACTGTCCTTCTTCTCACCCACGTGCCGTGTATGCACTGCCTCTCTGCGCCGTCAGGGGAAGAAGCCGTTCTCGCAGGACGGCCGCCACCATAGCATGCTGCTCGAGATCATCAGCAAGGAGCTCGGCTGCGAGGTACAGCAGCCCACACCATGCTGACGATGACGGTGGTGGTGGTGGTGGTGAGGAGGAGGGTGTGGTGGTGGTGGTGGTGGTGGTGGTTGTGGCAGAGAGAGAGTGTGTGTGTGTGTGTGTGTGTTGGCTCGGAGTGATTGGCGTCCCTTTGACAAGGCATGTGTACAGTTGTGTGGATGCATGCAAGTGCTTCGCGTTGCTGGTGCCTCGTGTCACACGCTTTGAAATCAAACATGTGTATGTGTGTTCTCATGTCACGCTAATTCAGGTCAAGGACATTTGTGACTTTGAGCTCTGCCTCTTCGACACTCAGCCCTCGGTGTGTGCATGCTGCCTTGTCGTGTGTGTGTGTACATGCTGCCTTGTCGTGTGTGTGTGTGTGTGTGTGTGTGTGTGTGTGTGTGTGTGTGTGTGTGTGTGTGTGTGTGTGTGTGTGTGTGTGTGTGTGTGTGCTTGCACATGCATTGAGATGAGCGCAAAAACATCCTCAACCCCTCGCCCCATTTCCGGGTTGCTGATGTGTTACTGACGCTTTGTTCTTGTTTTCTTGTGTTTTTTTTTTTTTTCGCTGTTGTTGCTTGCAGGCACTCGGGGGTCCTGCCGACGAGTTTGTGCTCTCCCCGCGCCTCGACAACCTCGAGTCCTCGTTCTGCGGCCTTGAGGTGTGATGCATAGTGTGTGTGTGTGTGTGTGTGTGTGTGTGTGTGTGTGTGTGTGTGTGTGTGTGTGTGTGTGTGTGTGTGTGTATGTGTGTGTATGTGTGTGTGTGTGTTGTGTGGTGCACTTGCACGTGCACATGCAGCCCGATGCTTCTTCCCCGTGTTCCTGTGTTCAAATGCGTTGAAGCGGTGCGTTGTGGCGTGAGCAATTGCGAGTGTGTGTGATAACACTTTCGTTTGGCACCTTCCCCTTCGTGTACTCATACTGTGCTCGTGCACATGCTGTGCGCGTGGCAGGGCCTCATCGCGGCATCGTCCGATGCGGACCTGAAGGATGATACAACGACCCGGGTGCTTGCGCTGTTTGACCACGAGGAGGTGGGCAGTGACAGCGCCCAGGGCGCCGGCTCCTCCCTCTTCGAACACGTGCTTCGCCGCCTCTCTGCAGGTGTTGTGTGCACAGTCTTTGTCGTGTCGAGTTTGGCTGTTTTGTTGGTTGTTTTGTGCGCTTGTGCGTGCGTATGTTGTTTGCCTGTGTGTGTGGTTTCGCGTAGGTTTGTGTACATGTGCTGAAATGTGCGACGCCTGCTGCCTCGTCCGTACCGTGTCTTTCCACTTCTATAGCATCAATTGCCACATGTGTCTTCCTGCCATTTGCCTCAGTCCTGTTCTCAGTGACCGCATACCCACTCCCTCCCCTCCCAACACACACACACACACACACACACACACACACACACACACACACGCTGCCAGGTCGCGATGGTGCGTTTGAGGAGGCCGTTCCCAAGTCCTACATCATCTCCTCCGACATGGCCCACGCCATCCACCCCAACTACCCGTAAGCTCCTCGCCGTGCTCTCGTCAACGGGAGTTGCATGCATGTGGCTGTGTTGCTGTGTGCGCGCGTGCGTATCAATGTGTTTATGTTTATGTGTGTGCGTGGAGAAATGGTTATGTGTGTGCGTGCAGAAGTGTTTATATGTGTCTGTGTGTGTGTGTGTGTGTGTGTGTGTACGTTTGCCCGTTTTCCATGCTTCATTCTGGTTCATCTTTCTCATGCCATGTCATTCATTTCCATGTGTGGATGCGTGTGCGTGTGCGTCAACCACCAGGGAGAAGCACGAGGCCAACCACCAGCCAATGATGAACGCTGTACGTATCGCGCTTGCGTGTGCTTGAGTAGGCCGCACACGTTCTGTGTGGCGCATTCAATCTCAGCTTGTGTTGCTCATATTCTGCCGCCACAACCACAACACCAACAACTCAACAACATCTAAAACTAAAACGACCTCAACAAAACACCTGCGACTGTAGGGCCCTGTGATCAAGTTCAACACCAACCAACGTTATGCAACCAACGCAGTGACAGCTCTCATTCTCCGCCGCGTCGCCGAAATCGCCGATGTCCCCCTGCAGGTTGTTGGCATGGGCGTGGGTGTGCTTTGGCGCCTCTGTGCGAACACATTGTTGTTCAGGCTTGCAAGCCGCACTCGAGCAACCACCCGGTTCACACACACACACACACACACACACACACACACACACACACACACACACACACACACACACACACACACACACACCACAGGATGTGATGGTGCGCAATGACAGCGCCTGTGGCAGCACCATCGGCCCCATCCTCAGCGCTGGTCTCGGCATTCGCACAATCGGTACTGACACACTGCACAACTTCTTTTGTTGTCGTGTTCATGCGTTTGTCCTCCTTCCCCCTCTCCCAGCGTGGCCGGGCTCGATCAAGCCCACACCTCCCCCCCCCCACCCCTCCTTTTGCTTACGCACTTCCATGCACCTCCTCTGCGACCTGCCTCGCTTGACTTTTGACGCAGACATTGGCAATGCCCAGCTGGCCATGCACTCCATTCGCGAGATGGGCGGATCACACGACATTGCCTACGCCGTCACCCTCTTCAAGGTACATGACGATGAGTCTTTCTTTTTCCCGATTTCCCTGGGGCAACCCTGGAACATTATTTGACCTCCACACACACACACACACACACTTACACTCACACTTACACTCACACACTCACTTACACTCACCCACTCACACTCACACACACACACACACACGCACGCAAACCCACGACAGACGTTCTACTGCAAGTTTGCTGAGGTTGACGCCAGCGTGACTGTTGAGTGAAGGCAGTCGCATCCCATCACAGCACTCACGCATCACACATTGCCCTCCGTTGCTGTGGGACAAGTGCCGCCCTCGCCACATCACACGCGTCCCTCTCCTTTCCTTGTTGTTCTGCATGTCTCTTTGTCCTCAACCACCAGGAACAAATTTAAAACAATTTTAAAGTGGCACCCGAACGAATGGCACGAGTGCCTCGACACAGTTCTCGAAATTGATGACGTCATTTCAAACAAGTGGCACTCTTGGCGAACACATGCCAAGGTTTTCTTTGGTGGCGGCATGCCCCAATACAGAGACCCTGTACGTTCCCATCGTCCGATCCGTCATGCACGGGGACCGGTGTGAGACGTGAGCACAATGTGCTGTAAGAGTAATTGCGTCGCATGCTACGCAGCACGAATATTCCCACGCGCTCAACCTTCCCACCTCAGGTAGTGCACGGTTGGCCTACCTGCCAACCTCGCTGTTTTTTCCCTCGCATGCCGAGTTTGCTCGCCTGCTACCGAGGGCCTAAGTGCGTGTGCGTTTGTGTGCGTGAGCATAACCATCAAGCGCAGAGAGAAGACTTCCCCTTGTTCGTGGCACGGTGCCAACAACAACACTACAAGCAACGACAGCGACAAGGTGTCAACGGCAAGCAGCGGAAACATAGGAAACAAGCACAACGCACCGAGCAGGGTGAGACAAGAGCACATCCCACACGCTTAAACTTCTGCAAACATAGTCCTTGTGGGTGGTCTTCTTCCCTGACAGAGTTCAGCGATGGATCAGTATCTCGTGGCGCGCTCATAGACTTCTCATCGCTGTCCTCGATCAACCCCTTCTTCCTACAACAACAGAACAACCATCGCCCAACCCAGCCTCTACGCGAAGAGAGAAGGCACCAACCGCTCTTCTCTGCTTTCCAATAACAATCTCGCGGGGGGGGGGGGCACTTCTCTTCGTCGTGACGTGGCTGATTGAGACTCGCCCATGCACCTGCCATCGCCGTATCTCTTCTTCAGCAGCCAAGACTGCGCCCTCAGCAGTCCTCGACAAGTCGCTCTCTCTCTCTCTCTCTCTCTCTCTCTCTCTCTCTCTCTCTCTCTCTCTCTCTCTCTCCTTCTCTCTCTCTCTCTCATTCGCTCTCTCTCTCTCCTTCTCTCTCTGGCAAAGTGGTTTCAACATCTCACAAGTCTCCTCCACCCTCCTCAAGCATGGCTGACCAGCGCCCAACACGCAAGAAGCATCGCAACCGCTGTAGCTTCTACCACTGCCGGCGAAAGGATCACGAGATGCAAGATGGTGCCGTCTATGTTGGCAAGGCGCGCAGGGAGCAGATTCTTCGAGGACCAGGTGGCTGGCCTGCGCCCGAGCATCAGAGTTCGATTGAGAGAGATCAGTTCGACAAGGAGCTCGCGAAGGCCCGTGCAGTCGTTTGTGCTGCGCACCTCAACGAAAGAGGCCACGAAAAACGCCTTCAACGCGCGCGCAAGCCCTTCTCTCCGGCAGACTTCAGGTCGTTTTACCCCCACGCTTCACAAGCCGCATCGGGCGACGAACACACCACAGCCGCCGATGCAGAGAAGGGTAACAACAACAACAGATGCAGCAGGAGCAACAACAACAGATGCAGCAGAAGCACCACCAACAACAACAACAACAACAGATGCAGCAGGAGCAACAACAACAACAACAACAACAACAACAACAACAACAGATGCAGCAGGAGCAACAGCAACAGCAGCAACAACAACAACAACAACAACAACAACAACAACAACAACAACAACAACAACAACAACAACAACAACAACAGATTCAGCAGCAACATGCACAAAACCACAAAGTGATTGGGGTTGATGCATACGGGGAGTTCAATTCCGCTGCAGACATCACAGCTGCATCCATGACGACAACTACAGAAGAGCGCCGTGCGTCATCGCAGACACCGCAAGAAGCGTTCCAATCGTCATCAGCATCATCGCAACAAGGGAGCACTTGGGGCGGAACCGCCCATCGCCGTCGTCACTCCGACAGTGGGCACCGAAGCAGTGGAGGTAGTGAACCCAAGCTACCCACGCAGCATGCACAGCAGCAGCACTTGCACCGCTCCCAGCCCCGCGTACGCGACCTGCATTACGGGCAACAGCCTCCCTGGCACCATAGCGAAGGTCATTCACAGAAGAGCAACGGCAAATCAGCCACCGGCAGAAGCAGTGGGAGCAGCAGCAGCAGCAACACCACGAACACAAGCGTGGCACGCGGCAAGCAAGAGCACGCTTTAAACCAGCAGGATCCTCAAGGACAGCCCGAGCCGCCACAGCAAGTTGCCGCAAGTCCACGCCACCAGCAGCAGCGCAAGCACTACTACCACTACCAACGCCACAACCACCACCACCACCACCACCACAGCCACAACCACCACCAGCATCACAACCACGACCAGCAGCACCAGCAGTACAATTCCCAGCCACAACAAAGTCATGCCTCGGACCGACGCTCTCGGCACCAGCGTACGCGTGACTACGGACGCGGTCGCAAGAGCAACAGGAGTGAGCGACAACGGTCTCCATCACTGCTTCGACACCGCCGACAACAAAACCGCAACCGTGGGCGCAGCATGTCGCTGACGTCGTCGTCGCTGTCATCATCTCCCCACTCGCAGTCCAGTTCGGGCGGCTCGTGGGACCTGATGGTGCCGACACACTCACGGCAACATGGGCGGCACAGTCGCGTGACACGACGCAGGAGGTGGCGGTCATTCAGCGGCAGCTCACCATCCACAGACATCGCGGCACCGTCCACAACCGATACGTCGACGACTGATCGGAATGATGACAGCAGCAGCCCAAGCAGCGGTTCGTCGGATTCGTTCACACCAGCAAATCACAAGAAACCACCGCCACAGCAGACGCAGGGCGCCAGCGGTGGCAAAAGAACAGCACGCACACGCAGAAAGAATGTGAAAAAGCGAGGTGGTGCCGGTGGTGGCGATGACAGTACCGGCGTAGCCCAACAGACACCTGGGCAGCGAACGCGAAAACCTGACTCTGGGGGCGCTGGTCAAGATGGTGGGGGTGCAGGGACGGGCCAAGGGCAAGCCGGAGCGAGGGGAGGTATGACGTGGCGCACCCCACACCACGTTCGAAACCAGAACGAGCGCATAGAGCTGTTGGAGCGAATGAACGCAGAGTTGTCATTTCGAAACTGGCAGCAGACCATGTACATCCAGCAGCTTGAGCTTGTGGTTGGTGCCAGTCGCTCGCCACATGAGCAGGGGGTGGCCACGTTGTCCCCGATGCTGCAGATGATGCGGCTGCGCGCCTTCTCTCCCAACCCGTTGGGACCGCTTCAGACGCAACGGTCGCCGCCGCAGCAACAAGTGCAGCATTCGCAGCAATCGCCGCAGCACATGTCGCCTCGACCACGCGTGCAGCAGTTGCTGCCACAGTCCCAGTATTACCTGCCGCAGCAGCCGCCGCCATGGGCCCTGCAACCGCCGTATGTTACGCCACCAGCCCGGTACATGCAGCCACAAGCACAAGTGCAGCCACAACAACAACAGCAACAACAACAACAACAACAACAACAACAGCAACAACAACAACAACAACAACAACAGCAACAACAACAACAACACGACACGACAGACACGACACGACAGCAGCAGCAGCAGCAGCACA
>NW_004754924.1:1252909-1254875 GCF_000188695.1 Salpingoeca rosetta | reverse complement strand
TAATCAGCTGGATGAAAGAACAGACGGACATAGCATGATGCAATGTAAATGTGGGTGGCGTGAGGTGACGTGGTTGGTTTTGTGTCTTGTTCGTATATTGAGACTGTCTGGTTTACATGCTGACAAGCTTCGGTGCTTTCTCGAGGTTGGGGGATTGAATGCGAGAGTAAACCCAACTGCAAGAAGTGAACGCGAAACAGGCCAACCTCAAGACGGGATGGGGCAAGAGGCAAGGGCAAGCGAGGGGCATTGTGGTGGGCAGATACATCAGCGTTGATGACGGTGACGCCGGTGAGAGCGCCGAGGTGTAGTGTCGCATGACTGGCACGCCCACAACGTTGTGAGATACTGCACCTCTGAGCGCAAACGTGCCAACTCGTGCTCAGCGGCCACGCATCTGTCACACGCGTCAACATTGGTGGCGCTCGTTTGGGTGTGTCGACGTTCGACGTCCGTGTCGCTGCTGCTGGGAGTGGGCCTGTCACAAGACGAGCATGTGGGGTTGCTTGTGCCGCTGTTGCCGAAATCGTCGCTCGAAGGCGTCGTAGAATGATGGGATGGAGTACCATTTGTCGTCGCCATCGCCGTGGAAGGCGCTCGACGTGGTCGAGGTGGTCTCTCCACCGTTTTCAGCATCATCACAGGAGCACGATCACTGTTGTCGTCGTCGTTGTTGTTGTTGCTGTTGTTGTTGTTGTTGTTGCTGTTGTTGCTGCTGCTGCTGGTGGTGGTGGTGGTGGTGTGGTTGGTGTTGTCGTGAGCGTCCCTGTCAGCCCCACAGCTTGCCACCTCCACCGACAGCAGCGGTGGTAGTTGCATATGCGGTAGAGTGGGATCTCCAAGAAAGCCGATAATGGCAGGAGTACCACGTGGTGACTTATCGTTGGCAGTGCACACCTTATCATAGTCTCGAAACGGTTGTGCTTGTGTTGTCGGTGCTGTTGTGCTCTGGCCTGCCCTTGGTGCTGGTGGCATCATTGGCAATGCTGGTACGCCTTTTGTACTTGTGGGTTGCTGTGGGGTTGTGGGTATCGTAACATCGTGATGACGTCTGTGTTGGTTTGTGCTTGCCTGATGCGCCATAGGAAGGTGGTGTGAGTGCAGAGCCACTGGAGGGGGTGCAGTTGGAGTACGAGGAGTGCTGCTGAGCTGAGGCGCGACGTGCAGCGTGCGAGGGGATGGTGGTGTTGCTGGGTGTAGCAGTTCGGAAGGCGTCTGCGTGTGGCTGCTTCCGCAGTGACCAGAGTGACTGAGGGACAACGCCGGTGGCGGTGGCTGTTCGCGCAGAGGTGACAGGTTCGAAGGAGCATCTGTGAGCGTGCTCATGAGCAGGTGGGACGAAGGTTGTGCTTGGTACCGATAGTGCTGATTCTGATGGTGGAGCTGGATGCCAGCAACATGTAGGGAGGGGTGGCGCCGCGCATCGCGGGCTGATGAGCCGGTGTGTGCTGGGCGAGGCAAACGTGCCCTGTGCGTTTCAAGGTGGCCGGGATGAAAGGGCTGGGGCTGAAACGCCGACTGTGAGCTGGAGCTCTTGGAAGTTGACGAAGAGAAGAGGGTGGCGGCGTCTTGGAAGGGCTGTCCAGCAGGAGCACGAACTGAGCCGTCTTCGTCATCAGAAAGATCGAAGAAGGCAATCTTGCCTCGACTGCCATGTGCCGTGGCGCTCTCTCGGAACTGCTGGGCGTCCAAGTGGCGGCTCTGCCCGCGAGGGTGCCCTGGTGCGACGGCACGGTTGAAGAAGAAGAAGAAGAAGAGGAGGAAGAAGAAGAAGAAGGAGGAGGAGGAAGAAGAAGAAGAAGGAGGAGGAGGAGGAGAAGGAAGGAAGGAAGGAAGGAAGGAAGGAAGGAAGGAAGGAAGGAAGGAAGGAAGGGAAGGAAGGAAGGAAGGAAGGAAGGAAGGAAGGAAGGAAGGAAGGAAGGGAAGGAAGGAAGGAAGGAAGGAAAGGATGGAAGGAAGGAAGGAA
>NW_004754924.1:1221799-1252789 GCF_000188695.1 Salpingoeca rosetta | reverse complement strand
GTTTGGGTGTGGTGTGGGTGACTTCGCTTCCTCAGAGCCACCTACACCACATCTTCATGTGATAGAAGCAAGCACACATAACGCATGGATGCGCGTTTGCGCGTGAGCTTCTCGCACACGCCCAATGAAGCAAGCACAGTCACTTGTACGGGCGGCACACATGCCGTCGCACAAACGCACAGCACAGGCACGACACCAGCCAGAACACCGGGGCGCAGATGGGCTGGTACCTCCCACGCGTGTTGCCAGGGCTGGCCTTGCTCTTGTGCTTGTTCAGGGGGAGCAGCATTTCAATGTCCTTGCTGAAGCCCGCACCCCCACCCTGTTGCCGCGGTTGTTCTGTGCGTTAGGGCGGCGCGCGGGGGGGAGTCAATCTATGTGTTTGAAGGTCTTTTTGCGTGCGTGCGTGTGTCCACCAAACCAGTTCATAGTCAGAGAGAGAGAGAGAGAGAGAGAGAGAGAGAGAGAGAGAGAGAGAGAGAGAGAGAGAGACAGAGAAGGGGAGGGGATGGCGGGTGGCTGAGCACCTCGGCTTCTCTGACGCGAGGAAATGTAGCTTCCGTGCACTTTGTTTGTGCTTGAGCGTGCCAGGAGGACAAGGGTTTCTTCAGCTGTCACACGGGCACACATACACACACAGTCAACAAGCTCGCCGCTGTACTGCTGTGCTCGTGCTGTCATGGCACCCCTTTTCCGGTTCCATCATCATTGTGTTCAAACGTCAGCAAATGTGTACGTTCAATCCGCAAACTGATTTCCCGCCAGAATCGCACGGCCAATCGTCAATAAACGTGTGCGTCGATGCGAGGCTGTGTGACGAGGCGAGCGAGAGGCACTTGAAGGACTCTTTGGCTGGTGGAAGCAATGTCGTGGCACACAATCACATCACACATATCAGGACACAGTAAGCAAGCAAGCAAGACAGCAGTGCTGTGTGCACGATTGTGACACAGCAAGCAGGCGCAAGTGGAAGGAGCGCGAGCGGAAACAACGCCATCAAAACTTGATGGTGCCGGGCTTGGTAAAGTCCGTGAGCGAGCCCTGCTTGACACCCTGTGGGGTGAACAGCAGCGCCTGAACGTTGGTGAACACATCAGAGCCAGAATAGCTGTGTGTGCGCGCGCGCGTGTGTGTGTGTTTGTGTTTGCAAGGGAGTGAGAGGGATAAAATGTAACTCTATAAACGTGTGGCAACCCCCCCCCCCACCACACACACAAATCTACAATCCCAACACGACTGACCTGCCAGACTTGGTCCAGGAAAGTGTCTGGGAAGCGCTTGAGTACGAGAAGTGAGACTTGAGCGTGGCGCCGCTTGTGTACTCGAGGGTCGCACCATCGTCTTCAACCAGCTCAAATGCACCATCAGCACCGTCATACACCTGTGTGGTGAGTGGTAATGGCGGTGGTGGGGTGTGAGCATAAGTGGTGTTGTTGTGGGTGTTCAAGTGAGGGTGAGAATTTGTGCGTTGTGTGCTATGGTTATGTGCGAAGGGCCGCTTGCCCGCATGTGGATGCAGGCAAGCAAGCGCGGCGAACAAAACGCAAAGGCCACACAACGACATGGTTTGCAAGGGGCAAGCGTTGGCAGTCGGGAGGCTTCGAGACATGGCACAGCGCACGCACGTGAACGGTAAGCGGGCCACCGGGGAGAAGATCCGTGTACTGGATGACTGGGCCGAGCGGGAGGATGCCACCTTGCTTCACAAAGAGAGGGACATGGTCCAGGGCAACATTTGTTTGGCTAGACGCATGCAAGGGTATCACGTAAGAGTGTTGTGTGTGTGTGTGTGTTGTGAATTGAAAGCACGTGTGAGTGTTGTGTGATGTGAGGGGTTGTGTCGATGCGCATCAACGTTTGCGAAACAGGAAAACAGGAGCAGGAGTGTCGCGAAACGAAAGTTGCACGGCATCCACGGCTCATCGCGTCCATCCAGCGTAGTGTGAGTAACAACTTTGCGCTCCTGGAAGTGAACAGCCATGCGCGAGCACTGGGAAGCACTCACTTGATGTAGGTTGGGCCCGTGTGGGTCGTTGTTGTGTTGAACTCATACCACGTGTCTGCTGGCAGGTAAGCGCTGCTGCTGTTATCCTACACACGCGCGATCACCGCAAGAATACAGCGTATGTGTGAGTGAGTGTGTGAGTGAGTGTGTGAGTGAGTGTGTGAGTGAGTGAGGGGGGTGGGGCGTGTGTGTGAGTGTGAGTGAGTGGGTGAGTGAGTGAGTGTGTGTGTCGGGCATCGAGCCGTGAAGCACACGTAACAAAGAGCAGACAAGGGCGGTGTGACAAGGAGTGCAAAGAAAACAGCGCGCCCAACATATGAAAGAGCGGCACTTGCAAACAGCAGCAAGGCGAGGCCCGAGCGCGGAGAACGGCAGTCGAAGCGGATGATTGCCGCACCTGGGACAGAACGGGCGAGACGAGAAGATAGTCGCCGTCCATCCACTGCGTGGCAATAGTCTGGCAGACCCTAAAACATCAAACCAGGCCGTGGGAACGTATGAATGCGTTTGCATGGCATGGGCATATGTGCGTGGATATGTGTGCACATGTGTGTGTGCGCGTTTGTATGCGTGTGTGCGTGCACATGTGCGTGTGTGAGTTGTGGTTGTGCTGGTATGCCATATCATTGAAGCATACATGCATGCACGGTTGCACTGCCAATAACATACGTGTCCGTTGGATAGTCGAAGAACATGCCGCGGAACACGGGGCGACCTGGGAACAAAACAAATCAAAACAACACACACGCACATACACCGAAACAAGATATGTCGCTCGTGAGTGTGGGACGGTAAAAAATGACAATCGCATGTATGCAAAGGCACACACGTGCAATATTTGTGCGCGCGTGTGTGTGGTGTGGTTAGGTGATGTTCGTGTCGTACCTGAAGTGTACATGCCGTGGGCCAGGCTGTAATGCATGGGCAGCAGCTGGTAGCGCAGTTCAAGCGCCTGCAGCAGCAAACGAGGGCAATGCGACATGCTACGTCAGTACAGAGCCGTGAGAGATACATGCATGCACACGTGTGTACAATTGCCATACACAACCGCAAGAGAGAGAGAGAGAGAGAGAGAGAGAGAGAGAGAGAGAGAGAGAGAGAGAGAGAGAGAGAGAGAGACACACACACACAGACAGAGACAGACAGAGAGACAGAGAGCGCACACATGCATGCACACACACACACACAGACGCGCACCTTGCGCATAGCATTGCCGGCCTGCTGGCCGTACAAGAAGGGGAAATGGGGCATGTCGGAGTCTGTTGAATGCACACGCATGATGCCAAGGAAGGCGCTCACAAAGTACCAGCTGCCGTGATGCGCAAAAACAACGTTTGTTGTCGGAAGTGGTGAGATGATGGGCAGTCATGCTCGTGGCCAGACATGGTTGTTCGCTTGAGTGCAATCGTGTGCGCGTGTGCGTGTGTGCGTGTGCGCGTGTGTCTACATCTACGTCTACATGCACATCCAAATCCACACGTGCATCCACATGTGCCGCAGCATGTGTGGTTTTAACACAGGTCCCCTGCTCACCGAGTGAGGAGCAGCGGGGTATCATCTGGCCCGCTGAACCCGCCCGTGTCGCACGTCACAAACGAGGCACCGGCCATGTTCCAGTTGATCTGGTATCCGACCTGCTGCGCCATGCTCTCAAAGCTCACGCTGATGTCTCCTGTCCACACAGACAGACCGAACCTGCCAGACGTACACGGGAGGTGTGAGGGGATACATGTAGTCATGGCCATGTGTGTGTGTGTGTTTGTGTGTATTTGAATGTGGGAGTGAGCATGAGATGTGACGTGAAAACGCGCAATTTTACACATGTGCGTGTGATAATGCGTGTGCTTAAGTGACCGAGCGTGTCAAGTTGAATACGTGCAACGCATGTACAATACAGACATGAAGACCAACACCACACCGCACTGGTCATCTAGTTCCATGGGCCCACATTGCCCCACATCCCGTAGTCATCATCAACAACAAGGCCACCACCCCCCTTTCAACGCAGGGTTGCGTGGAGGAACAGACCGAGACATGCCGGGGCTGTAGGAGCGGTTGATGGTGAAGAAGCGCTTGCTCTTGTCATACGCAGCGAGACCTGCAGCAGCAAATGTGGGATGAGTGTTGGGGAGGGGGGCAGATGGCAATGGACAGCGACCGATGGGGCAGACGTCACACAAAGATATGCGATCAGCACCACTTGGAAGTGGCTTCGCTGACACACACACACACACACACACACACACACACACATACACTCACCATCGTACTGGGCCTCATTCCACCAGTGAAACGTGAAATATTGCGTCTCGCCTTCGTCATTCCACCAAAACTCAACACCTTCCTTGAGGAAGTGCGTGTGTTGCTCGTAGTACCTGTCATAAAACGGGGATGCAGTGGCGTGGGGTGTGAGGTTGGAAGCGCGGTGAACGGAAGGAGAACAGAAGGTAAAGGAGAGGTTGTGCTTCACAGAGAGAAAGAGAGAGAGAGAGACAGACAGAGACCGTGCGCATGTGTGTGTGTGCGGATTCGTAAGTGCAAACACACATGTGTAGAGTATTCACCAGGTGCGAAGATCGGCGATGGAGTAGTTGAGGTTGCGCCCGCCGCCGGTGTACGACGCTGAAGGAGCAAAGGGGCACACAGAAGAGAGCAACGCACATCCCATACATAGCGACACACACACACACACACATACGCATTCACATGCACGCACACACACGCACACATGCAGCACAACCACAAAGCCAAGTGTGAATGCGCAAAGCTGCGATGAGCATAAGTACACAATTGTTACATGAAGCCAATTTACCCCCACAGCAGTCCGCAACAGTGCGTGAAGGAACCAACATTCAGCCATGCAACGTACAGTCGATGAGCCAGCCCTTGTTCTTCGCCATGACCAGCAGCTGGCTGTTGCCCAGACGCGGCTTGCGGATGCCGCCAAACCGAAAGTTGAGATTCTTGCGGTAATCTTGCAGCTGGCACAGTATGGGGCGCGAGATGGAGAGGAGAGGATGTGTGTGTGTGTGTGTGTGCAAGTGGTGAGTGAGTGAGCGAGCGGGTGTAAGTGAGTGAGTGTGTGTGTGTGTGAGTGAGTGAGAGTATGTTTCTGTTTGTGTACATCTGTACATGTGCGTACATTCATACAAATGCGTGAACCTGCTGCACGGGGTTGGGGAAGGTGATGTTGTTGTACGTAAAGTCCTTGAAGGTTGGGCTGCCGGAATTAGGGAGGTTGTAGTCGGGCTCGGGTGTGTACCACTGCACAAGGGGAAAGGGAGCCAACAAGCACATGTGAGGGTTGAACATCACATGCAAAAGGAGCACACACCGGACAATCGCTGGTGGGCAAAAACGCACGCCTGCGAAACAGACATGTGAGCGCACGCCCACATACACGCGCACACACACACACACACCTCAAAATCCGAGATGAATGCGTCTGCGGGGAAGTTGCCTGAGCGGAAGTTTGATAGCATCTGGTGGATGTAGGTCGCGTTGACCCACCCCCACCGCCCTGCAAGAAACCCAAACGCATAGCGCGGGGGCAGCTGCGGCCTGCCAGTCACATCCCACAGACAATCCAGCGAATCATACGCCGTCGCTGTCACCATTGCCGTCGTGGTGGTGGTGGTGGTGGTTGTGATGAGATTGGTGGATGGTGGTGCATAACAACGTTTGAATGTATGCGCGCGCGCGTGTGTGTGTGTGTGTTGTGTGTGAATGTGAATGTGTGTGTGTGTGTGTGTGTGTGTGTGTGTGTGTGTGTGTGTTCGTGTGTGTTCAATGTGGCGCAAGAGAATAGCTGTCACAGTAGGAGAGCGCGGGAGGTCATAGTTGCTGCTCACCGGCGGGCATGAGATACAGGTCGACCTGTGGGTCACCACCAATCGTCCACATCACCTGCCACCCGCAAAACAGGTGTGCGCGTGTATGTATGTGTGTGTGCATGTGTGTGCGTGTGATTGATAATTAGAAGGGACACACGGAAAGGCACGACTAGCGAGACGAGGGAAGGCAGGAACACGCGTGCATCTCACAATAAGAAAATGAGCTGCAAGTACGCACGCACACACATGCACACAACCGCCAACGCCACGGTAACAGGTACAGCAACGGGCGTACGTTGGATCCGTCAAAGACCCAGGCGGCCGGATAGCTCTGCACATCCCCCTCCTTGAACGGGGCGGGGGACACGCCGAGCGCACTGTAGCCGTCCGTCGACCAGTAGTACGGCGCCTGCAGGCACACCACATGCATGCGAGCGCGCGAACACGGGTGGGATTGTGAGCGTGATGATGCACATGGATGAAGAGGATGAGGCGGAGGAGGAGCAGGAGCAGGAGGAGCAGGAGGGGGAGAAGAAAGAGGGTCAAGGACGTACAAGGGAGTTGAGATACACACATCCACACACACAGACACATCCACGCAAACACACACACACAGACACACACACACACAGACACACACACACACACACACAGACAGACACACACACACACACACACACACACACACACACACACAATACTCGACCTGGAAGTGTGTGTTTGCGACGGAAGCGCTTGAGGAGGTGTGGGTGATGGGGTCGCCTGCACCGCCGCCCGCACCGTAATAGAGCGGCGACTGCGATGCGGCCGGGAGGGTGAAGTCAATGACGGGCGGAGGAGAGGGGGCGTTACCACCGCTGATGCGGCCCTGGCGCGGGTTCATGCCGGGGACATCGTGCAGCAGCCAGCAGTTGGCGCCAGACGGATCGGGGGCAGAGGGCAGCGCAAACACAAAGAAGTCGCAGTCTGCACGAGGTGTGTGTGTGTGTGTGTGTGTGTGTGTGTGTGTGTGTGTGTGTGTGTGTGTGTGTGTGTGTGTGTGTGTGTGTGTGTGTGTGTGGAGGGCGGGGATGATGTGAGGGAAGCTATACTGCTTGGGCAAGGGGGAGAGGAGATGGGACAAGTGATTCGGAACAGGCCCACCCACACACCTGATGCGGCGTTGCATGCCTGGCAGCAGGATGTCTGGGTTTGGTTCTGCAGGCCGTTGGGCGCAGACTTGGAGCGTGTGCCACCAGAGGCGTCGTAGCCAGGCACGGCTTGCTGACACACATCCTCCTGCGTACATTTGGTATGATTGCATGTGTGTGCATGTGTGAGTGTGTGGTGATTGGCGTGCATATAATAGTCATTGGTGTGCAATGTGTATGTGCTGGGTGTAAGCCAGGGAGGGGGGGGGGCGCAGAAGAAGAAGGAGGTGCATGCACGAGAACGAAAGAAGTGTGTGTTTTAAAGTGGAGCGGCAACGTGGCGGTGATATGACGCTGCACCTGAAGGCCTGCAGAGGCCGAGAGTGCTGACGAGAGCTTGGGGGAGTCGATGATGACCGATCCCTTGTTGTCGAGCATCTGGAAGGCGGCGGACGTGGTGTTGATCTGGATTGCACCAAACGACGTCTGCACGCCCTGCCAGTCGCCTGGGCACCGGTTATATTGTTGGTAAGAAGAGGGGGGGGGGGGTGTGGAAACAAAACCGGTGAGTGGCACCAGTGAGCAGCACGCACGAGCGGGCAGCATGAGTGGGTCAAGAAATGACGCGATCGCATGCGCACAAGCCATGATGCAGAGGGCTGCACACACACACACACACACACACACACACACTCACGCACACGCACACACACACAGACACACACCCTTTGAGATTGGCGTGAAAGACGGGAGGGACGACTGCTCGACGATCATTGGAGATGACACGCCGCCATCGGGAGATGTTGTGGCAATACTCACGCTGGCGCACACGGAAACGAGGGAAATGAAAGAGCCCAGGAGTGAGCATAGACGTGCGTTGCGCACATACAAAACTGGACACTATTGTTGTTGTGAGACGCAGGCAAGGGCGCAGGTAAGGGCGCAGGTAAGAGCGCAGATGCCACGGATCTCACCGAAACCCGGACTTGCTGGCGACGGCGAGCTCCACATAGTGCTTGCCAAACTGTTGCGAGCAAAGTAAAGCGAGAACAAACTTGGTTTACAAAATCGGGCATGGTTCATCCGCACCATTTAGGATGCGCATATTATGCACACGGGTTGCAAATGCATACCCACAAGCCCGCTCAAACTGAGTCCATCACAAGTCCACAACACGCGAAGCAAGCAGTCGCAAACAAACAAACAAACACACACAACGAGCATCGCACTGTTGTTGTTGTTGTTGTTGTTGTTGTTGTTGTTGTTGTTGTTGTTGTTGTTGTTGTTGTTGTTGTTGTTGTTGTTGTTGTTGTTGTTGTTGTTGTTGTTGTTGTTGTTGTTGTTGTTGTTGTTGTTGTTGTTGTTGTTGTTGGTGTTGTTCTTGTTGTTGTTGTTGTTGTTGTTGTTGTTGGTGTTGTTGTTGTTGTTGTTGTTGTTGTTGCGTGACTCACTGGCTGACTGACTGACCTGAACGACGACACCGTGGGAGCTGCGAACGAGGGGACGAGGAGCAGCTGCCACTGCTGCTGGCAGCAACAGCACCGCCAGCACTGCCACTGCAAGGAAGCGCGACCACCACATGTCAGCGATCGGCGAACAGGTCGGGAGACAAGGCGACTAAGGTGCTTTGTTGTGCAGTGTGGTGGGAGGAGTTTGGTTTGTTTGTTGCTTGTGTTTATTGCTGCTCCTGACAAGTCGACTTATTTCAGTCTTTAAACTTTATATGGTGTCGTCGAGAAGTTTTAACCGTTTTCAGTGGCGGGAAAATTTGGGAGCGCTTGAAAAATGTCAATTTTTCATCAAACACCAACCAAGCACACAACCAGACGTGCCGCGAAAAAATCAGAGCAGACACACAGCACCGACCAACACAACAGGTGTGTCGGTTGTCGATGGAGATGGTGCAGTGTTGGCCCTTATGAGGTGGTGCTTGCTTGCTGTGCCTTTGGTGCTGTTGCTGCTGCTGCTCTTGTTGTTGTTGTTGTTGTTGTTGTTGTTGTTGTTGTTGCTTTTGTTGTTGTTGAGAGAGGTTTTTCTTCTTTCGATCGTCATAACCTCTCGCGACTTTACTCACACCTTCTTATTCCTCTCACTTTCTCTGTCTTTCTCTGTCTTTCTCTGTCTTTCTCTGTCTTCAGGACCAACAGAACAGCACCATGGCCGACAAGATTGCTTACAGCAACAAGTACTACGACGAGACCCACGAGTACCGGTGAGTCGACCACGTTTGTTCATTGTGTACAACTTGCGTTTGCATGAACATTGGTGATGGTGGCATGGGACTCGAACATTTTGGGTTCCTCTGCGTGCTGCGTGAACTCTGTGTTTGGCAATAGCATCCCCTTGTCCTCGCTACCGAGCCCACGTTCTTTTTTCGTGTGTTGTCAATATTCTCTGTTTCGCACATCATTGATTGACGCTCCCTCTTTTCGAACGTTTTCGGTCACTTCCTTGCGTTGTTCCCCCTCCCCAATCTCACCTCCACTCCTCTTCCTTTTTGCTCCTTTCTTTCTTCCCCTTTCTTTCTTTCTTTCTTTCTTTTCCCTCCTATTCTTCATTGTTCTCACATCACACCCTCTTGTTCAATTTCTCCTCCTCCTCTCCATCCCTCTCTCCATCCTTCTCTCCATCCTCCTCCTCCTCCTCCTCCTCCTCCTCCTCCTCCTGCTCCTCCTGCTCCTCCTCCTGCTCCTCCTCCTCCTCTGCATCTTCCTCTCCATCCTCCATTGACCCATCTCGTCTCACTCACCCCCCCCCGCTCTCTTCTCCCCGGTCCCCACTCCACCGTAGTCATGTGTTCTTGCCCAAGGAGCTTGTGGGTCAGGTCCCCCAGGACCGCCTCATGACGGAGACGGAGTGGCGCAACCTTGGCGTGCAGCAGTCTCGCGGCTGGATTCACTACATGATCCACCGGCCTGGTGCGTCGCAATGCATGGTGTTGCTTCATTGTCCTCCGAGCTGCGTGCGCCTCTTTCCGTCAATCCTGCTCATGTGCATCGATTTAGGGGTTCGCTCAACAGTGCATGTTCTGCCATGTCGACCTTCTTTTTCTGTCGTTGTCCTTTGATCTCGCTCACCTCGTACACACACACACACACACACACATACACACACACACACACACGCACACACACATACACACAGAGCCCCACATTCTCCTCTTCCGTCGCAAGCTCCCCAATGCCATCTAAACGAGCACACGCCATCTGGTGCATTGTGACGCCAAGGATAGCGGGAAAGTGGTGATGGTTGTTGTGGTGGTTGTTGTGATGGTTGTTGTGATGGTTATTGTGATGGTTATTGTGGCGACCTCCACAATAAATTGTCGTTTCTCTCTCGTCCTCTTCCTGGCTTCCCTCTTTTTTCTTCTTCCCCTCTTCCCTTCTTTCCTCCCCTCTTCCCACTTTCTCTTTCCCTTCTTCTTTTCCTCTCTTAGCCTTCTATATGTCCAGAAAGCTGTGTCTCTCTGCTGCTATTGCGTGCCAACGACATTGCGTGTGTTATTGGCGCAGTCTCGCTTGTGTGGTGTTGCCTCTTCGTCCATGTGTGCATGCGCTCTGTTTGATTGTTCGTGCGGGGCTTGCTTCACACACACTCACGCGCATGTGTGCGCGCGCGTGTGATGTGACAAGTCTTTGCACACTCGAACAAGTAAACGCGTGTCCCACTCAATTACAGTTTACTGTCAAGTGGAACAAACAGTGTACACCCCAAAAAACAGTGTACGCCCCCAAGCACTCGCTCGCCCACCTGCATATACAGTCTCATGGCTCTCTGTCAATCACACACATGAAGAGAACGACTAAAATGCGACCACAACAGACCAGTTTGCACACTTCTAGCCAGTTTGTCACAATCACACACTTGCACACACATATCATTCTCTCAAAGTGCAAGTTCGGAGTTGTCGTTGTCGAGGACAAACGCACGCCGGTGCGACGACGAGCGCCGTGTCTTCTTCTTCAACGTGCCATCGTTCTGCACCTCAATGTCAATGTACCCGCCATCGCTCCTGTTGTCCGACTCCTCAGACAGCGTCGAGCGCCGGTGTCGCGATGACGACGATGATCCTCGCCCTGCCGTTGCGCGTGTCCCAGCACCCCTCATCAAGCCATCGGAGCTGAGCCGTGCCACCGCCTCCAGCAGTCGTGTTGGCTTTGCGGACACCGTCTCCAACTCGTGCGCGTAACCATCGTCATCGTCATCGTCATCGTCATCGTCGCCATCGTCATCGTCGTCGTCAAAGTTAAACGCAGGCGTGGCTTCACCGCTCTCGCGTGCGCGGTCAGAGCGCAGCCCCTCCGTGCATGTTGCATTGTCATCGTCATCATCATCATCATCACCATCATCGTTGTCGTCGTCAAAGTCGTCCTCATCGTCATCTTCATCCAGCGACATCATCATGAGCAAGTTGAGTCGGTCAAGGTCGTCCATGCTCGCCGGGTCCTTGGGCGCCGCAACGCTGCCACCTGTCGACGCGTCACTGCCAGAGCCAGCAGACGACGATGCAGATGATGGTGTGCTTGGTGGCTTGCGGAGGTCATGGATGCTGCCGTAGCTTGCGCTGCTCTCGTCACAGCTGCCACGCCGCACAGGCCCTGTTGGTGACGGCACGACCACGGGTGGCGGCGGCGGGAAGCGCAGCGTCGGCTGCATGTGCACATGTCCATATGATGCGCGTCCGTTGGAGCCGAGCGAGCACCTGCGATGCAGATCAGCAATGCACTGCTCGACATCGGGCTCTGACAGCGCAAGCTGCTGGTCCTCCCGGATGGTGATGAGCGTTGATCGTCGACGCGACGACCGTGACGATGATCGCGAGCGCCCTTCCATGTTGCGCACGGGACTCAGTGGCGATGTTGCAAGGCTGGAGTTGCTGCTGCTGGCGCTGCCAGAGAGGCTCCCGCCCAAGCCCTGCTTGTCCAACTTCAGTGGCGGTACGGGTCGGCGGCGCCTCTCCCTGTCTGTGCCTCGTGCCGTTGTTGCAGCAGCGGCTGTTGCGTGTGCTGTCTTCGCTGCTCTGGAGGGCTTTGGACTGACTGGCGGTGGTGGTGGGGGCGCGCGGCGGCGGCCATGATGGCGCTGGCTGCGCGAATTACCATCGCCATCTTCACCAGCACCACCTTCATCTTGCCTGCAGGCATGGCCGTGGCCTGAAATGGTCGAGTGGGCCGACGTTGCTGAGCGCGGTGGACCCGCTGCGTCACTGCCTGTGTTGCTGCCGCCGTCATTGCTGTCGCCGGCACCATCGGCATCAGATGCACTGCTCGACAGCAGCCGCAGTTTGGATGGCAGTGCCGGCAAGGGAACCTGCCGTGCGTCAAGCTGCGTCTCATGCAGGCTGTCACGGTTGCTGCCCTGTGGTGTCCGCTGCCGCCACGCCTCCGCCATGCTGCGAACGTTCGCTCCCTTGCGCTGCGACGCGTGCCGGCTGTGCTCCGTGCAGTCGCGTGAGCTGCGGTTTGAGCTTGACCCAGACACCGTAGACGCGCCAGAGTTCATATCGCCCACGCTGTGGCGCCACGACGCAGCGCTTGGCGCGGAAGTGGCAATGATGGAGTGATGCGGGTCATGCTGCTGGTGACGGTTGTGACGGCGGCGGTTGTGGTGGTTGTCGTAGTCCTGCTCGCTGTCGCCACCAATCGAGCTGCCAGCGCTCGACCGCTTGCTTGTTGTCTCCCGCGTGATGTGCAGCTTCGTTGCACTGCCGCCTGCTGCTGCGAGTATGTCTTCGCGGGAGCGATCGCGGTTGTGCGGCGGCGGTGGGGCGCGCTGTCGAACAGCGGGGCGCTGTGGTACGGGCCCTTGCATGGTCGGGTCACTGCGTTTGCGCTGCGGGCGAGGCGGGTGCTCATGTGACGCGCGAGCAGTGTGGTGCCCGTGATCGTGATCACGGGCCTCCGGCACGTTCCTCACCGTGGATTCACCAAGGACATCCTCAGACTCGCCATTCTGCAGTTGCAAGTTGTCCTGGCTGGGGCGTGTGCGTGGTCGTGGGCGCGGCTTGGGCTTCGGTGGCCGCTGGCCCGGTGCAACACCATCGCGCTGCATCATCTCTGTCAGTCTTTGGCGAACGTCCGCAATGCATGGCTCCTTGTCGTTCTCTATGCCCGCTGTTGTTGCGGTTGCGGTTGTGTGCTGCTGCCCGTTCTCATCGCCACTGCTGTGTGTGGCATCGAGATGATGTGTCTGAGCGTTGTCATCATCCTTCAGAGCAATGGTGACGTCGCTCCCCGCTGCACTGGGTGCATCGCTGGCGTTGCCTGCAGGCATCGTGCTGCGGCCGCTGTCGCGCTTGCAAATCTCGCGCTGATGCTGATGATGGTGCTGCTGCTGTGCCTCCTGCATCATCTGTGCGCCCAGGTGCTCACGGCTGCGGCGGCGGTGGTGCGAAGCGTGACTCGTCTCGTCATCGCGCTCATCGCCATCGTGATCCGTGTGCTCTTCGTACAGCGCCTCACTCAGGCCAGGCACGCGCTTGCCAGCGTTGTCACCGGCGCTGCTGGCACCCGTGCCCTCGTACACGGCCGATTTCATGTTCATCTTGACGGTCCGGCGTCCAAACTCGCCCTTCTTGCGCTTGAACCACGGCTGCTTCTCTGTGTCAAACTCATCCTCATCCTCCGTGTCTTCGTGCATGCGTGCACCATCCCCACCAACGCCTGCGTCAATATCGGCACTGCCTCTCGGCTTGCGTGATGACGACGACGATGACGCGCCGGTAGCCCCTGGCTCGTCTTCGTAGCGGCTGTTGCGCTGGCTGTTGTCACTGTCGTCGTCATCATCATCGCCAATGCCTGCCATATCCACCTTGGGCCGTGGGCGTGTGCGCTGCTGTTGTGTTCGCTCCACTGCGTCGCGGTAGTTTTCCTCCTCTCGCGCCTGCTGCTGCCGGATGCTCGCATGGACTGCACGCGCAGAAAAAAAAACAAAACAAAAAACAAAGAGCGGACGTAAGTTTGTGTGAGTGCGTGATTGGGTGTTTGGTGTTTGGGTGTGAGTAAAAATGTGTGTGTGTGTGTGTGTGTGTGTGTGTGTGTGTGTGTGTGTGTGTGTGTGTGTGAACGAGTGGCGGCTGACGGAGGGCGGGTTTGGCTTGTGAGAAACTGTTCGCGATGTGCTCGCCGTGCACTTGACAGCAGACTTTGGCGTGCATGGACGCGGCGTGTGAACCCAATGTGGTCATTCTCAACGGTGCACGACTCACTGTTAAAGGCCTGGTCATATCTGCAGATGTAGATCTCCTGCATGCTGCTGTAAAACGGGGAAGCGGTCAAACTGAGCGGATACTCATCCTCGTCCAGCACTCGCTGGTACACGCCGTTGTGTCCAACCTCCACAAGACAAAACTTGTCGGCCAGGCCTTCATCTGTTGTGAGTGAGTGAGTGAGTGAGTGAGTGAGTGAGTGAGTGAGTGAGTGAGTGAGTGAGTGAGTGAGCATGACGCGTGTGAATTGTTGATGTGGTTTCAGCGTCTTGCTCACGCACGCCCAAGCTGAATAATGGCAGGATGCCTGCTCCCGAATGAACTGAAGACATCACGCACACCAACATGCACACGTACCAATGCCAGTCTTCTTGAGGGCGGCAGAGATGAGCTTGCTTGCCTTTGTGCTGTAACTCGCCTTGAGCACGACGTGCATCTGCGCAAATGGCGGGTGTGTGTGTATGATGAGCTGACATTCCGGCGAGCATGTTTGCACTGATCAGTGTTGCTTGCGTCACTGCAGCGCGCAACCAAACCGCGAAGGTGAATGGGTGTTGTGCTTGTGCATTGGTTCTCACCTTGTCCTGGTTGATGAGCAGCGTTTTGATTCGGATCAGCCCCGGTACGCTTGCGTCAGGACCGGTGATGCAATCGTTCACAACAGGCTCCTCTGGCACTTCCGAGTGGCTTGTCTTGCGCTTGCGTGGCCAGTGGAACTTGGGTGTCTTTTTCCTGCGTACAATATGAGAGGGAGGGGGTGAGATGACAAGGTGAGTGGGGTGACAACAAGTACGTGCACGAATGTGTGGTTTGCAGAACATCGCAAAGTTGCGGCGCAAGATCACACGAAACCGACTTGATGTTGATTTCTTTGACTTCCGCCGTGTTCAGCTGCTGGTGCGCCAGCTTGATCTTCAGACTGAGTAGCTCCTGTGTGTGTATGTGTATGTGTATGTGTATGTGTATGTGTATGTGTGTGTGTATGTGTGTGTATGTGTGTGTGTATGTGTGTGTGTATGTGTGTGTGGAAGGAACAAGCGTGAAGGAAAAGGCGTGAGAATGGGCGTGTGCTTGGTTGTTGCGGTAATAAATTTCACACAGACAGACAGACAGACAGACAGAGACACAGGCAGATAGACAGACAGACAGACAGACACACACACACACACACAGACACACACACACGCACACACCTGGACGACGTCGGTGAATGCGGGGCGTTCCTCCGGATCCTGATTCCAGCATTGTTTCATCACTTGGTAGAACTCCTGTCTGCAGTTTGGCGGCTTCTCGGGGTGGTGGCCTCGCTTCACGGCCCTCTTTGCCTCCTGCACCCGTGCAATGCATGTGTGTGAGTGTGAGTGTGAGTGTGAGTGCGAGTGCGAGTGCGAGTGTGAGCGTGAGTGTGAGTGCGAATGCGAGTGCGAATGCGAGTGCGAGTGTGAGCGTGGGAGACTGTTACTGTACTTGCGGTGATCTGCAAGAACTGAGCATTCATTGCACGTGGCGAAACCCACAACACTGCACCTTGTTTGTCAGGGTGGCGAATGGGATGTCTCCTAGGGTGACCACTTCCCAGAACAGAACACCAAAAGACCTGGCAAAGAAAGCAAACACAATCTTAGGGTTAGTGTTTGCATGTTATGAACAAGCTCGTGGTGACAATCAGCTGTTGAATGCACGCAGTCACGAGTACACAAGTGCAAATCAGCGTGCTCACACGCACAACGCACCAGACGTCTGAAGCGGCGCTGAGCTGCTGATGCACAAACACTTCCGGGGCCGTCCAACGGATTGGGAATTTGGCCTGTGAACCGCGCAAAAGAGAGCGAGGAGTTTGTGAGCTGCTGCCGTGCTGCGTTGACAAAACGTGTTTTGGTTTGTGTTCCCGCCAGCGCCCTTGCTTGCAGGCAAAGACTCACAGTGCCTTGCACAGCTGCATTCATGCCATGCACGTTTGGCAGGGTTGACACAGCGTGCGCGGGCACACGAGCCCGACTCGCGCACAACCACCACGGCAATGTGTAATGAAAACGAAACTTCCCCCACTGCCCACCTTTGTGCCTTTGAGGTTACACTCTTCACTGCCAATCTTGCGGGCAAGGCCGAAATCTGAGATTTTGAGCACGCCCGAAGGAGATACGAGCACGTTTCTGCACGCAATGTCACAGTGCAGAAACCCTGGATTGCACGCGCAAGTGTGGGTGAATTGGGCGATGTTCGTGGGGGCGAATAGCCATGATGAGAGCTGACACCACATACGCAGTGGAGATGGCGGAGGTTTTGTGTGTGTGTGTGTGTGTGTGTGTGTGTGTGTGTGTGTGTGTGTGTGTGTGTGTGTGTGTGTGTGTGTGTGTGTGTGTGTGTTGGGGGTGGGGGTGGGGTAATGTGTGAGGTGACAAGTAGAGGCCCAGCGAAAGTGTGGGCGTCTCAAACAAGGCCTCACCTTTGTGGTGGACATACTCCAAGCCCGCGGCGACCTGGTGCATTGTTGAGTGGTTCGGGCACACACACACACACACACACACACACACACACACACACACACACACACACACACACACACACACACACACACACACACACACACCTACACACACACCGGCCATGTTGCAGTACTTCCTTCGCGAGTACGACGTGGTGTCCAAGTTTGCTGTGCACCCGCACACGAAGAAGCCCATCAGCCGCGAGCTGCATGCTGCCATGATTCAGGAGAGCACGCGCTTCTGGGCCATTGACGCCGAGCACACCCTCTTCCTCGCCGCGCTTGACCAGCACTATCACTCTGCAGACTTCATGGTGTGTATGTGTGTCTGCATGTGCTTGCTGCTCACACTCGCTCGCTTGTCTTTCCTGTATTCGTCCTCACGCCACCCCCGTCACCTGCGGCACCCACCCCCTTATCTTCCCCCTTCCCCTCCCCCCGCCCCCATTTGCCATATCTCCAACATGGCGTCGTACACAGGCTTCACCCGATCTACAGCGTGGACTGCAACGCATCAGCGAAGACTATCTCTCCACGCTGCCGGACAACGTGCCACGTTATCGCACGTGCGTCATCGGCCATGCCTTGCTCGCTTCCCGTGTTTGCCCTGTTCTTCCACAGCTGCACTTGTGGCACGCCCTCACACTCATCCGCCTTCCCAACAGGTTCCGGCACTTGACGTCGTACGCTTCGAGCTACTACTCATACCCATGGTGCCAGGTACCACCAATGACACACGCGCGTTGCGCTCTCGGTTGCTCGTTGCCCTTGGTCCATTTCATCCTGCTCCTCAAAATACACTCGCACACGCACACACACTCACACACACACACACTCTCTCTCACCCACCCACGCACACACACACGCACATTCTCCGCTTTGCTAGGCCATGGCTGGCTTCATCTGGTCCGAGTGCTTCCAATCTCGACCCCTCGATCGCCACACGGGCGAGCGGTACGTTGTTGTGTCACGATTCCCAACATGCCGTCGCCTCTGCCCTCCTTCGTCACACACACACACACACACACACACATGTATCCTTTCGCTTCAAACTCGCCTATCCGAGCCAACTGTCTGATGCCCCCGCTCACGTCGCATACCTCCCAACCGCCCCATCCCTTGCCGCTGTCTCCCTCCCACAGATACCGCGAGCACATCCTGGCACCGGGCAGTTCAGGGAACGAGTGGCGACGCATCGAGCACATGATTGGCTTCAAGCCAAGCGTGCAGGACCTGGCAGAGGGACTGTCGCGCCCCTGACGTGCACATGTCACATGACTTTCTGTTCTGTTACTCCTTCACACACTGCCGTCACCATCCCCGGCACTATGAACATCAAAGCTGTCAACCTTTCTGCCTCAAAGCAAAGTAAAAGGTGGCCTCTGTCAGGCGAGCGGTGGTGTTCGCGAATCATCAGTGTGTGTCCCACAACGAACGGTTTTAATTTGATGTGGGTTTGGCGAACGAACGCTACCACTCACGAACACTCCCGCTCACGAACACTCCCAACACAGGGCATGCCGCCAGCACTAATGTAACGAATGGACAAAAAAAAAAAAACATGACACACCACAATACTTGACCAACAAGACAAAACGACAACAGCACATCTCACAGCACATCTCACATCACCAGCAAAAGAGCAAACGACGCCCCCTCGCCCCCTCCCCGGATAAGTCTCTTCCCCCCCCCTTCTGCGCTTCCTCTCGCAGCGTCCCATCTTCACGTGGAGTCACGGGTTCTCCGAACGGATCTCCTCCTTGAGATCAGCGAGGAAGCTGCGCTCGATGGGGTTGACATGGCTGCGCGGGCGGTGGGGATGACGAGCGCCCACATGACCAGGGGCCGTGACTGGGGTGGGCGTTGCAAACGCTGTCACTGCGAGCGGCCGGACTGCGTGCGTTGCTGGAGCGCCACCGGCCTCAGTGGTGGCCGCCATTGTCGTCACCCTGTCCCTGAGATTGGCGCTGTTGTGTGCGAAAAACTCGTGCTGCCCTTGGTACAGCACGCGGCGCATCTTCTTGTAGTGCTCCCAGTCAAACTTCTCCAGAAAGCCAATGGCAGCGCGCACGCCAGCAGCATACAAGATGGCCTTGGAGCGGTCGTCAAGGTTGAACGACAGCCACTTGCTGTCCACAGAGCCCGGGATCCAAATCTCCGTCACAAGGCGGTTGGCCGCCTGGTTCTTGGCCAGGAACGTCGCATCGCCATGGCGCCGCATCGTGTTCAGCATGCCGCCCATCAGCTGAGACAGGTTGGGCTCGTCCGGTGACGGCTGCACGTAGTCCACGCCGAGCTTGACGCCCACACTCGGCAGCCACACGTCCTCGTGCGACATGTGGAACACGTCGAGAGGGAAGTTGCTCACCAGTCCGCCTGCATCCACGAGGCACCAATAAAACAAAGGAAGAAACACCACACACACACACACACACACACACACACACACACACACACACACACACACACACACACACACACACACACACACAAAACCATGTCAGCAAGACACGTGATATGAGTGCATGTATCAGTAAGTCGTGAGCGACACCACAGGCGACATAGATGAATGACACCGCTGTAAGTCCCGCACAAACAACCAGCACTTAGGCACTCTACACCCACCCCCACCCACCCCAACCAAAGCTCCCCTCCATCTCCTCCTCCACCACGTCCTGCACGTACCGTCCACAAACGTCGCCTGGCTGGGGATGGAACCGTCGTAGTTGAGACTCCCTGGCCATCCCGTCCACGCACGTGCAGCGAGGCTCTTCGGATGTGCAGCGAGCAGCTCCTTGGCGGACACGGGATGCCTTGGGTCGTAGTTGGGGATGTCTTTGATGGTCAGCGGCTTGAAGAAGATGGGCACAGACATGCATGCACGCACAAGGCGCGCAATCCTCACGTGGCGCATGTGCTCAAAGTATGCAGGCGCGTGGCGGGGGAAGATGACGCGCGAGCCCGTCGTGATGTCCGTTGTCACCATGGCCAGCTCAGGCTGCAGCACAAATGCCCTGATGTCGTCCGGTGGCTGCTCGCTTGGGTCGCTCTTGCGGAGGAACCGCACTTGGCTCTGGTCGAGATGCAGGTGCTTGCCATCGCCCAGGAGCGCCTCCAGTGTCGAGCAGCCGCCAATCTGCCTCAGCTTCTTGTCCAGCCAGTCCTCAAAGCCCTGCCCGTCAACCAAGCCCAGCCTTATCCACACAATCCGGAACAGCGTGTACACCGTCAGGGCGTTCTTCTTGAGGAAGGCCTTGATGCCGCCGAGCTTGTTGGAGAAGAGCTGGTCCAGGGGACCGTGGGCCAGTTTGCGGACCGCCTTGCCCGCGTCCAGCGTCCCCTCCAAACTTGTGAACCAGCTTGAGAGCCACCAGCCAAAGCTCAGAGCACCGTGCTTGAACCAGCCCAGCCCGAGCTTGCGGCTCAGGAAGCTCTTCGGGGACTCGACCTTGCCTGTCATTGTCGGAGAGTTGTCCACAAACTCCTTAGCAAAGTCGTCGTTGAGCGCTGCGTTGGCCAGGTGTGCGCGCCGATCCGACACAGCGCCGCTGGACGCAAGGAAGGCCGCGTTGATGGCGCCCGCCGAAGTCCCCGCCACAGACCGAAAGCGCACCCCAGCCTCCTCCAGTGCCCACGCAAACCCAACGAGCGCAAGCCCAAGCGTGCCGCCGCCTTCCATCACCAAGTCAACCAGCGGGTGCTGTGGCTCGCCGGCCTCGTTGCACAGGTACGTGTCTGTCATGGGCTCCTGCTTCATGCGAACCATGCCCAGCTTCGCCAGGTACTCCTTGCAGTTGTCCTCGATGGCCTTCTTGTTGTGCTTGAACGAGGCATCTGGCTCGATGAACCTGAGGCCGCCGCCTTCCACCGGTGGCCGCAGCGCCTTGCCAAGCTCCATGCGGTCGCGCAGACGACGCTGCACGTCCTTCTTCATCACGTCCTCCAGCCCGATGGTGCCGTTGTGGTTGGCCACCTCATCGAACAGCTTCCTGTCGTCTTGCTTGAACCTGACCTCGCCAAAAGATGCCAGGGCAGCCTCGAACTCGGTCCAGCTGAGGCGGCCGTTCCTGTTCGTGTCATACGCACGGAACAGCTCCTGTGCTTTGACCTGATCGTACACCGGAATCTCCTCCTCTTCTTCTTCCTCGTCCACCTCTTCAGCGGCGAACCAGCCTCTGATGGTATTCCACCACCCCATCGTGTCTCAGCTGCGTGGCTTCTTGTGCGTGGAACAAGCAAATTGGGCCTGGGGAAAGTGGCTGTTGTGGGTGGGTGGTTATGGCGGCGTCTGCTGTGTACTTCTTGTCGCTTGCTGTCTTGCTTGCTGTCTTTCTGCTGCTGTGTTTTGTCGACAACCAGCCAGCCAGCCAGCCAAGGCAGTCAGTCAACACTGATTGTGTGTGTGTGTGTTGATGCGGGCTTGTCGCGTCTTGCTTGCTTGCTTGTTGCCTGCATCTTGCTCGTCGCTTCTTCCACTTCCACTTTTTTGCGACCACTTCCACGCTTGCATCGTCGCCACCGCCACTTCCAAAAGCCAAAGGTTCTGCTTGCAGGCAGGCAGGGCAAATTGGACACACGCAGGACCTTCAAGCAAATTATCGTTGTGGATACTTTTTATGGTGTTGTAAAGCCAGCTGCTGCTGCTTGTTGTTGTTGTTGTTGTTGTTGTTGTTGTTGTTGTTGTTGTTGTTGTTGTTGTTGTTGTTGTTGTTGTTGTTGTTGTTGTTGTTGTTGTTGTTGTTGTTGTTGTTGTTGTTGTTGTTGTTGTTGTTGTGCTGTGTGCGTCTGTCAGTGTGACACCTTCATCCCTTCATCCCCTCCACCTCACACACACACACACAGCCCCCGAAATATTTAATGTTGTGCCTCAACCTCACACCATCCGTCAAGACACGGGAAACCATCATCAGTGCATGCAATGCAATACAAATGTCAAATGAATGAAATAGACAACGGGATGATGATGGTGATGATAAAAGGTGGAGAGGACACACATGTTCAAAGCAAATGCTGTCGTCCCATCACCCACTCTCTCGTGCACACACAAACACACACACACACATCACAGTGCTGCACAATTGTGCTCATACCGCAAACAACACGTCAAACGAGTTGAAAGGCATCATCGTCGTCATCACCATCAGAAGAAGAGAAACAAGGGAGAAAAACCACACACACACACACTGCTTTGCACAAAGCGCTCCATCTCCACCCACGGACACACACACACACATACACATAATCTTGTTGTGACAGCGGCTGGCTCTGCCTTGAGCACTGCCACTATGGCGTTCGCTGCGACGGTCGTGTGTCCGTTCCTGAACGAAATCCCAAAACACAAGGCCGTGCGTCGACAATGTCAGCGAAACCAAGGACCATACACCATACACCACGCTACGCCGCCGAGCACACAACACCAATCCGACCAATCAGAAAACGCGCAGCAATACAGCACTCGCACCTCTTCGGACTTCGGGAAGGCGGGGTGTCGATCGAGACACCAGAGTAGACCGGCTGTCATGGGTTCGATTCCAAGCACACAGCACAGCTCGGATGAGGACACGCCAACCACAGCATTCACACGCACACGCGTGACTGCACGATCACACACACACATACTTACAGACACAGACACAAACATACACACACAAACAGGCAACCCTCTTCCTCCTTCACTGTCACTTTCACCATACCGTTGGCTGGTCCCACCCTGATGGTGGTGCTGATGGTGATGAGCATGGTGGTGGTTGGCAAACTGGTACTCCGAGTACGGCTGCACCCGTCGCGTAGCTGCTGGTGACAGCGTGCCATGCGTTGCCCGCCGCTGCGCTCCGCTACCACCACCAGTGCCACTGTTGCCATTGCCATTCACAGCTCGCGCCACATCGCTCGATGACTTGGACCGCTGGCGAAACCCGTCCACCTCCGGCACAGACAGGCGCCCACGCGTGATCGTCGCGCCGCCACCGCCCACGCCACTCCCAGCCCCCACTGTAGCCATCGACCCTGCCGGCATTGCAGCTCCTGTTGGTGTTGCCGCCATCGTGTTGGTTATGCCACCACTGCCGCCGCCATCCCTGGCACTGCCACCGTTGCCGTTGTGCAGGCCCGCTGCGAGCGACGCCAACCTGTCCATGGTCTCTCGTCGTCTCATCTCCGTCGAGTTGCGAGGGCGAGAACTCCGCTCCCATATCCGCTTGCCAGACGACAATGACGACGCAGCGCCTGCTGTTGCCGTCGCTGTAGCTGTTGCTGTCGCAGCTGCGGTGGTCGATGCTGCTGCCGTGGATGTCGTTGCTCCGCCACTGTGTGCATATGCGCCTGTTGTCAGCCCGACAGGCGTGGGTGAAGTTGCGGTGCGGGCGCTTGCGCTCGGGGTCCCTGGCGACGGCGACAGCGGCTGCAGCCGTGCCGGTGCCTTGCGCCGAAAGCTGCCAGGGCCTCTGGACCCGCCCGCCGTGCCCGTGCGATGTGACTGGCCCTCGCCGTCATGCAGGTGGTGATGGTGGTGGTGGTGGTGATGGTGGTGGTGTGGGTGGTGGCCGTGCGTCGACGCCATGTGCCCGCCACCGGCGTAAGCCTGCCGTGCACCAGAGAGCGAAGGCGACATGGGCGAGCGGAACAGCGCTGCTGCCGCCTCGCTGATACCGGCACCAATGGCCGGGTCACTGCTTCGGCGGCGCTGTCGTGGCGCGGGGTCTGGGCTGGAGTCCAGGTCCAGGTCTGGCCGAAGCGCCGGCGAGGACACCGCGTTCGCGTCAGCGCTCTTCACGCTCTGCAGCGAGTTGCGACGCGGGCGACGCCGCCGGCTCACACCGCCGTTACCGCCACTGGTACCGTTGGTGTTGGTGGGCTCGCGTGTGTTGGCAGGGGAGTGGGCAGTGGACTTGGGGGCGTGGTGGCGACGCGAAGGGGAGGAGGATGAGCCAGCAGCAACATCAGGCTTGTTTGCGCCCGTGCTGGTCTGCCGGCGCAGCGAGGCCTGGTGATGGCGCGTGCGCAGCTGTGATGTACTGCTGTTGTTGCTGCCGCTGTTGCTGCCGCCCTTGTGACTCGTGCCAGCCGACACGCCATGCGTATCGCGCGTACCAAGGCCAAGCTGCTGGTGCTGGTGGTGCGGCTGTGTCTTCCCAGCGCCCTGCGCCGCGATGTCTGCCTCCAATAGCTCGTCCTGCTGCCGCAACAGCTGGTCCTCATGCAGCACCTGCATACTCGGCCGCCCCCGCTTCGGACGCCCGTGCGCATCTGTGCGATTGCTGCCAGCGCCGCTCCCAGCGCCACCGCTGCCACGCGTGAAGGAGCTCATTGAATCGTACCCTGTGGGCGACGTCTTGCCACGCTTCCCACCACCGCCACCGCCGCCGTTGCTGGCAGTAGTGTGGGGCGAGGATGTCGATGCCGGCGTGTGCGTGTCGCTGCGGGCTGTGGGATCGGTGCCGCTGCTGTCCTGCTCCTCGCGTGTGAATTCGCGCATCATCATCAGAATGGATTTCGTCATGTCCCCGCTCTGTTCCGACACCCACGGGTGCCTCATCACCTCCTGTACAGCGTCAAATGTGTTTGGTTAAGGGTGTGTGTGTGTGTGTGTGTGATATGCGAATTCATACGGGTGGTGAGGGAGAGAGATTGTGTGTGTGTGTGTGTGCGTGCGTGTGTGCGTGTGTGCGTGGGCGAGTGCGACAGAGAGACAGCTGACAACCAAACGTGAACGGTGAGGTGCAAGTAACAAAAGCTGCGCGCACCACGCACACATGTCAACCGGTACCTTTGCAGTCATGCGCCAGGCAGGGTCTATCTTCATCATGTAGCTCAGTAAATCCTGAACGCAAGCAGCGACAATGATGCAAGGACCACGGTGAGCAAACGGGAAGGGGGGTTGTAAGGTGAAATGAGGTGTTGCCTTCACATGTATCGAAATATGGAATGAAATCGTCCACAAACACACAGAGACAGACAAAGAGACAAAGAGGCACACCAACACACAGACAGAGACAGAGACACAAACAGACAGACACACAGACATACAGACACACACCACAATTCACCACAAACCACAACACAACAACAACCACCACATTCACAAGCCCCGAAGCATCTCACCTTTGCGCGGGGGTCGATGTCGACGCCGTCGAGGTTGAGGGGATGGGATTTGATCTCCTGCAGCATCTCGTCCGGGTTTCGCGACGGCGTGTACGGGTGCCGGCCCGTCAGCCTGGTGAGCAAACGATGGCAAGGTACGCGGAGAGGGGGGTGGGGATGGGTCATGTGAGCGGTGTGGTGGAGTAGGGAGGGGGTATTGTTTAGTGGTGAGACTGACGTGTCGTGTGAAGGGAATGGACCAACGGCAGATGGCACACAGGCACACCGACACACAGGCACACCGACACACCGACAGGGAGACACACACGCGAGCGCGCACACACACACACACCGACACACCGACACACCGACACACCAACACAGGCACACAGACGCACAAACGCACACAGACACAGACATGCACACAGACACACGCACACGCATACGAGTATACGTACAGCCTGAACATGACGACGCCGAGGGACCAGATGTCGCAGAGTGGCGAATACAGCCCGACATCAGCCAGCACCTCTGCAGGGGCCGTGCACGCCTGTTGCGAGGTTCAATCAACACCCAATCCAGTCAAGTCATCCAACGAATACCCTACCGTCACCATACACTATTTCCACACACACACACACACACACACACACACACACACACACACACACACACACACACACACACACACACACACACACACACACACACACACACACACACACACACACACACACGCTCTCTCTCCCCCCTTCCCCCCCCCACCACAACATCGACGACAAGCAGGTTACGCCGCAAGGCGGAGGAAGAGAAAGGGGCAGCGAAGCAGCGCTGGCGCATTGGACTCTCTGTTGCCGCAGCAGCAGCCGTGATGGTGTCATACAGTGTGATCATGGCAAAGGTGCCCCAGAATATCGTGTTCCTTCTGTCATAGTAAAACACGCGGTTCCATTCACTGCAGCTCGCATACAGCTGGCGTTGCAATCACCACTCACGCATGCGGTGTAAAGGCACAGGGCGGGTTGCAGGGAGCGGGGGAGGGGGAGCAACATGCATGTGGAGGAAGACAAGCGCATCCTTAACGAGACGCACGCACGGACAGAGAAAACACCCCGTTTCCGCACACAGACAGGCAGACAGACAACCACACACACAGACACACACACAAACGAACAGGAACACCCCCCACCACACAGACAGGCAGACAGACAAACAGACAGGCAGACAGACACACAAACGAACAGGAACACCCCCCACCACACACAGACACAGACACACACACACACACACAGACACACACACAGACGTCACTTGTTGTCGTCGCCAGCATCGATGAGGCTGAGGAACTGCCTGACCTGCGCCTGCACCGCTGGTTCCGGCACGAGACGAAGCCGCTCCCGTGCAAAGGTGGCGGCGCGCTGGGTGACGGGGAGGGCGGTAACAGCCGCGCCCCTGTTCTGGATGAGCTGTGTCAGCGCGGCGAGGAAGTTGAGGCCAAGCTCCACCATCTCCGTCTGCTGGACCTGGTCCATTGCTGCCGTGAGCGGGGCGCCGTCGTTCGCCAGCAGCAGCTGTTCGCACTCGTCTCCCGCAGCGGACGCAACGGCCAGCCCGATCATGCCCTCGCACTTGAAGAGCGGGTGCTCCTCCTGCAGCATGCGCACAAACACATCCACGGCGCCGCCAGTGACAATGGGCGCGATAATCTCAGCAGCCCGCCCTGTCTTGACCACCGTCACCAGCAGTCGCATGGCCTCCCCACGCGCCGCCATCACCTCGCTGCCCGTGAGGTGGATGATGCGGTGCAGCACGTCTGTGTCCGTCGCCACGCGCGTGTGCAGGTCGCGGCTGTCTGCGCTGCTCAGGATGCGAAGCGAGGAGCACGCCAGGTATTGCAGAGGCGCCTGCGGATCGTTCATCACGCGCAGGAGGGCGTCCACAGCGCCAGCATCCACCGCCTTGTTGCGGTTGTCTTTGAGCTTGACCACGTTGTTCAGCGCCCCGAGCGCCGCGTGCTGCACGAAGCCCAGGTTGTGGGTGGACAGGGCAACCAGTGCCGGCAGCAGGCCTGGCGTCTCCCCGAGCACGCGCGCGTTGTCGTCGGAGCGGCAGATGTTGCCGATGCCAATGAGGCCTGCCACGGCCTTGTCCACCACCTGGCGCATGGCCGGGTCAGACAGTGCCGCGAGAGGCGACACCTCCTCACCTTCGCCCGCGTGCGGCCGCGGCTGGAGTGCCTGGCTGCCCTGGTTCTCGCTCTGCGCTGCTTCTCCTGCGACAGCCTCGCCCGCGTGCTCTGCTCGCTGTTTCGCCGCCGACGTTGCGAGGGCGGGCTCCATCCACGAGCGCAGCGCCGTGAGAAGCTCGTCGCGGTGCTTGTCGTTGCCCCACAGCACAGCCAGGCACGCGTCGTCGCTGAGCAGCACCGCAACGACGCCCGCCGCGACCACGCGCGCACGCGTGATTGGCACTTCATCTGCAGCGCCAGCGCCGACCTGCGCCAGCGCCATGAGCCTATGGATCAAGGCGGGGTCCTCTGCAAACGCAGGCAGGTTCTTGTCGTTGTTGGTGATCTGCTTGAGCAGCTCACCGAGGGAGTCTGCGTCCTCCACGTCGCTGCACGCCTCCAGACGCGAGATGAGCGTTGAGAGGTGCGTTGTCGTGGCCAGCTGCTGCATGGCCTTCTCAACAGGCGTGAACCGCATGAGCGCGTTCAGCGCCATGTCCTTCTCCTGCTCTGTCGGCGCGTTGGACAGCAGCCACATGAGGTTGTCCACGACGCCGGCCTCCACCAGCTCCTTCTGCAGCTCCTCGCTCTCGCCCGCGGCGTTCAGGATGGAGCCTGGCCCCGCCATGAGCTGCACCTGTGGCTGTGGCTGCTGCTGGTCCTGCTGGTTCTCGCTTGCGCGTGCAGCGTGGCGTACGATGACCTGCAAGGCAGTGCCGAGGGCGGCGACACCGTTGGTGCTGCGCAGCGCCTGCCGCGCGGCGTCGTTGTCGAAGCACATGTTGCCGATGGCGCGGAGGCACTGCACAACCACGGGCAGGGCTTCCTGAGCGCACGCGGCGCTCAGCGTCTCGTGCACGCTTTGCATGAGCGCCGGGGAAGCCGTGAGCTTGGCGCGGGCTTCCTCATCCTTGCACACCTCTGCAATGGCAGCACACAGGCGCTGCTGTTGTCCACGTGTCTCTTCGCTCGCATCTTCCTTCGATAGCAGGGGTTCAGCCTCCTCGGTCAGTTCCAGGATGGCTGCAGCCGTCGCCTCGCGATCGCTGGTCAGCGTCTCCGGCACATCCGTGCCCTCTTCTCCCGAGCGCACAAACGCCGTCAACGCATCAAGCACAGTCATGGCGAGTGGTGGTGGTGGTGTGTGTGTGTGGGGGGGGGGGGCGATGTGGAGGTGGTTGTTGAATGTGGATGTTGGTATATTCTTTTGCTTATTTCTTGGACACCATATGTCTGTATGTCGCGTGTCGTGGCTGTCTGTGGCCGTTTTTGGAACCTTCCACTGCAACAAATTTTTTTATTTTTGATTGCCAGAGGTGAGATGATGATGATGACGTGTTGGGTGTTGGGGCTGGGGATGCGAGGGTGGTGATGCAGGATGACGCTCAGTGCTGGGCGCGGGTGGGCTGTGTGGTGTGTGGTGTCATGTTTGTGACAGTGATGTTGTGTGACAACGCCGTGCCACGTACACGACAACAACCTCGTGTCATCACACATCACAAGACCAAACACAACAGTGACTGGTCGCTCACAGTTTGCTCGTCATATGCATTCATTTTCTTTGTTCACTCTCACATCACATTTCACATCACCTGGACAGTGAACACTTGAACAGGCCATCCAACAACAACGACAACACTCACCAGGACCACCACCACCACCACCACCAACAACAACAACAGCCCGACACTTTGCACACACAAACGTTCCAACAACACAATGGAGCTTTCCAAGGAGTATGCATTCGTTGGTCTGGTGACCATCGAGTACGCGCTGGTCATTGCGTGGATGGCCCACCGCGTGGGCAAGGCGCGCCGCAAGTTCCAGGTTGCATATCCGACCATGTACGCGCGCATCGGCGACGGCAACATCAAGGATGAGAAGGCCCTCCTCGAGTACAACTGCACCCAGCGCGCGCACCAGAACTCCGTCGAGAACTCGCCCACCTTCCTCTCCCTCCTTGCCCTTGCCAGCGTCAGCTTCCCGACTTATGCCGCCATTGCCGGCCAGATTTGGATTGTCGCGCGCATTGCATACTTTGGCGGCTACTGCACCGGCGACCCGAAGAAGCGCCTTCGCGGCACCTTTGGCTACATTGGCCTGATCGGCCTCCTTGGCATGGCCCTGGCCACATGCATCAAGCCTTTCCTCTAAACCGGCACACGTCCTCTGTGCGTTTGTGTCGTGTGTGCGTGCGTGCGTTTGTGCGTTTGTGTGCGTGTGTGTCGTGTGTGTCGTGTGTGTGCGTGTGTGTGTGTGTGTCGTGTGTGTGTGTGTGTGTGTCGTGTGTGTGTGTGTGTGTGTGTGTGTGTGTGTGTGTGTGTGTGTGTGCGTGCGCTTGCTCTTGGCACTCTCATGATGCCTGTTTCTCCAAGCTCCAGCCAGTTTGTTCTTGACAGTCACACCACTGCTTGTTTCTTGGCATGCAGTGCAATGATTCATCTCCATCTCTCCATCACCGTCCCTCAGCATCTTCCAGTTCATCCGTCCGACAATACAACAGCACGTTAAACGCGTCAGCCATGTGGTTGTTTAAGTCAAGCGAAAGGGCGGGACATGAGGTGAACGCAATCACACTGCAGGAGCACACACGGGAAATGACATGAATGGAACAAAGCATGCAGTTACGAAAGAAGAAAAGCCGGGAGGGGTGTTGTTAAGCTTGGAGGGACACCAGGGGGGGGGAGTGCGATAACATGTTGGTGCACATGCAGGGGTCATGTGCAGTCCATTGCACTGTCGTCAAGCGCCGCCATCAGCGCTTCGTCCGACAGCTGCAGTTGTGTTACGTCCGCGAGTGAGTGAGTGGGTGAGTGAGTGAGTGAGTGAGTGAGTGGGTGAGTGTGTGTGTGTGTGTGTGTGTGTGTGTGTGTGTGTGTGTGTGTTACGTCCGCGAGTGAGTGAGTGAGTGAGTGAGTGCGTCATTCAAGTCTACAAAACACAAGCGATTCACCACCACTGCAACCACCACCACCGCCACTTTTCCTCACCTCTGCAGGCACTTCCTGCTTCGTCGTTGCCGTCGTTGTCGTCGTGGTGGTGGTGGCACCATCAGCACCCCCTCGGTGTTGCTGCTGCTGCTGTCCGCCAGTGCGGATCTTGCGGCTCTCCTCAAAGTACTGGTTCGGGTGCGTCACAGTTGCAGTGCCGCTCGGTTGCTGCACACGCACACGCGAAGCCGACACGTGAGCAGTTGGGGGGGGGGGGATAGCGGATGTGTGGCATACACACACACACACACACACACACACACACAGACAGACAGACAGACAGACACAGACACAGACACACACACACACACACACACACACACAGACAAGTTCAAGTGGTTGCGTGTGCCTCACCTCGTGCGTAACTTCAAAGTAGCGCGCACAGGCCAGCTGGAAATGCGACCCGCGGACAAGTTGTACAATCTATCGAAAGGAGAGCAACACGTGGTATGATGTTGTGAGTAAAACAAACGCGACAGAGAACAAAGCAGACTTGTATGTACACGCACACACAAAACGTTCACAGATATGCACACACAGACATGCGCAAGCAAACGTTCACGACCATTCAAACCTGCACTCCCTCCGTCACACCCCTCCCACAGCACCTCGTGGATGGTTGCTGTTGGGACTTTGTATGCCATGAGCTTGGTCTTCAGGTTCTGTTCGTTGTAGTGCTTGAAGGGGCAGCCTGACATGCCGGGAAGTGGGGGGGGGGGAACACGCGGATCAGCCGATGAGAAAAGCGCCAGGGGTGAGAACGAGATGAGCAAGTAAGAGTTGGTGGTGGTGACGATGGGAGGGTGAGGAGGAGAATGAGAGTGCAGGCGACACATTGAACGAACACAGACACACACAGACACACACAGACACACACACACACACAACTCAAATGCGTACCGTGTGCGTCCCCGGTTGACGGTGCACTTCCCATGATGATCTTCATGCACGAGTACGGGGTGTAGTTTTGGCGCTTGCCTTCCTTGCCGTAGTTGTGCCGAATGTTGTACGCATACGACTTTTCAAACTGCGCC